>NC_081539.1:11711464-12050422 GCF_030273125.1 Centropristis striata
GCAATAACATTTATTGATGTATTCGGTTATATTTCTGACTTGACTTTAACTACTTTTGGAGATTCATATAGTCATGAAAAAATAATTTGACCTCCCTTGTTTTCTTCAGTTTCTTGTTCATTTTAATGCCTGGTACAACTAAAGGTACATTTGTTTGGACAAATATAATGATAACAGCAAAAAATAGCTCATAATAGTTTAAGAGCTGGTATTTATCCATTTTCCATGGTGTTCTTGATAATAACCAAAATCAAAACCATGGATATTTGCTAGATATCATCCCTTAAATAAAACTTGTATGAACGATGTTTGTTGTTTTTTTTATCATATTTGTCCAAACAAATATACCTTTAGTTGCACCAGGCATTAAAATGAACAAGAAATGAAAGAAAACAAGGGTGGTCTGATCATTTTTTCCATGACTGTATAGTAAAAGTTTTATTTATTTTTTACCAACTGATTAGAAGATAAAGCTATCCTTTTTACTTATTAAACCAGCAATAACATTTATTGATGTATTCAGTGTATTCTGACTTGACTTTAACTACTTTTGGAGCTTCATATGTAGACATCTGTCATTTAAATGAACTAATCTTACAGCTTAAATTTTTGCTTCTTAAGTTTAACACAGAAAGAGAGGATTTTGATGCCAGATGGCTAAGACTTCCCGGAGCTCCAAAAAGAGCCAGAGTATCCCTTTTTTAAAAAGTATAAATTCTTATTTAGTATTCTGGACTCGGATGGGATATAAATACAAGGTAAGGCCATGCTTTCTTACCTGTGAATGTGACAAAGCAGACCAGAAGCCCTAACAAGGTTTGCAGGCTGACCCCCATTGACAGGGCGAGGGCCTCCACCCCCCCTGTGGGACAGTGACCTGCAGGCTGGCAGCTGCACACGCTGATGGTCAAAGTGCTGGTACTGGAGAGAGCTGGAGAGCCGCTGTCCATCACCACAACAGGAAGGAGGTACTGGGTTCGATCCTTGCGGGTAAAAGTACTCCTGCGTGCAACGATGCCGGCTGTATTGTCTAAAAATAAAGTGAAGAGAGGTGCACTTTTCAATCTCTTTTAAAAAAAACATGAGCACTGCTCTCAATGCCAGCGCTGATATTTTTTGGGGGGAATTCAACTGACACACGTAATGTGATTTAAAATACAATCCGAGCTCTGTGAGAGGCCCGAGCACCTTGTCAAATCTAATTTTCAGAGTGTACAAAAGTAAATTTGGAAAACCTGTTTCAGATGCACCCGCAAGACTTCATCAAGGCCCTTAACAATAACTTTTGGGAAGTCAAATATGTCTTGTGGCATTTGGAAATGTGTTTTATTAAATGTGTGATTCATTATTAATTTCCTGGTTGCTAACTGGAGTGCTGAGCTTGCACTGCCAACCACCCGTACACTGCACCTGCACATATTTCATTCCGACTTATTCGACACTTTCAAACATCCCTCTGCTGCACGCAACACTGTTTGTTTTCCTGCTGCCCATTTTCATTATAAACTTTGAGAAAGGGTCGGCCGCCCACTGACTCGAAGGCAAACATTCCTTCAATTTACTAACTTGAGAGGCTGTCAGCCACAGAAACGTCAACCTACTTGAAGGATTTCATTCCAAAAATGTGGCAAAACATTTGCGGCTACATAGTGTTCATTTAAATTCAAATTTCTTGTAATCATAACAATATGCCTTTTATTCTGCCTTCGTCTCACAGATTATACTGCAGCTCACCATCATCTAACAGCCACCAAATAGGACTTTAAGGTAACGCTTTATAATAAGGTCCTTAATAACCATTAATTAAGAAGTAATAAGGCATTGTTCTCGCTTTAGATCCGGTAGTTGCAAAAAGCATAGTTAAGTTATAGTTATCTTGTAATAGATGAGCAATAAAGTATAATTTAATATCAATAAGCAAACAAAATAAGATTAATAAAGGCATGGCAAAGACATAATGGGTGGGTCATGGGTGTTTGTAATGCCATTATTAACACTTATATAAGCTTATAAACACACAGTAATGTTAATAAGCATCTTGTAAGGACTTACAAGGGCCTTATTACTTGTCAATTAATGGTTATTACAAGGACCTTAATATAAAGCGTTACCGACTTTAAATATGGCTTCATATGTTTCATGTATTCACTTTCATCCCATAGTTTTAAAACTAAATAAAATGTAAGCAAAAGCTTGTTTGCAATAATGTCAATTAGGGATGGGCGTTTGGAAGAAACCTGTCAATGAGAGCATCTATCCATGGTTTTCTTGATAATGATTTTTGTTATTATCAAGTAAACCATGGACAATGGCTAGATATCAGCTCTTAAATTAAACTCTTAGGGGCTATTTTTGTTGTTATCATTACATTTGTCCAAACAAATGTACCTTTAGTTGTACCAGGCATTAAAATGAACAAGAAATTGAAGAAAACTAGGATCCAATCATTTTACCCATGACTGTACTTTCGTACATTTACATTTACATTTACTTTGAATACAGGACTCTCTACACTGTGGTTACTGCTATATCCACTCAAATAAAAATATCTGAGTACTTCTTCCTCTGTTGCTTATTTTATACCTTGATTGTCTCGGATAGTGAAATTTGGATTGATGTGCTTCTCAGGGACCATGGAGAAGTAGAAGTGGTGGCCCTCAGCGGGCTCGTCCGGATCAACAGCACTGAGCAGCTGAATGAGCTGCGAGAAACAAAGACACCTTTCTGAGAAAATAGGAGTACATTTATTATATGCATCCTTTCATAGTTCTTAGAAAGACACTCAACATATGGTTGTAATACAGGTAGATTGCTGTACCATGGTCAAATCGCTTCTTGGTTTTAAAACCGTACATTAGTGTAATACAATAGGTTGCAATAAGAGCCTTATTGTCCACTTCCTGGAAAATCTCATTGCCACACTGTTATATACTGTAGTAAATCATGAACATCAGTGCATCATAATATACATACTTCTCCCGCCTGTGTTCCCTCACAGATATATGGCTGGTAATCTCTTGCAAGCCTTGGCACATTGTCGTTTATGTCCAGCACTTTGATGAACACCACCACAGAGGAGGATAAATGGTTCTGCGCTGCAGTAGTGAAGATAGACATTTGCTGGAGTCCACTGGGTGCATGTATCATAAATGCTTTGTAAAAGCTTTGTCAAAATAATGCTTAAGAGTGATAAATGTTTCTTCTTCTGGAAACACGACTGTGGAACAAAAAAAACAACACGGGCATCGAAATTTCACTGCTTTCTCCAAACCAAGATAAAATCAACATTAAAAAACTGTGTAAAAAGAAAATCCTTCTGTGAAACTTTAAAGTTTTGTAGATGAGTGGTTCCCAACCTTTTGAAGTACCTCTTCATCAATGTCTTCTGTTGTGTTGAATCACTCTGACTCTAACTAGTATAAAATAATGTTGGCTTTGTACTTTTTATTCTTTTATTCCCTTTTTAACTCTAACTCTTTTTTTTAAATTGAGTTTTTTATTATTATTTTATTTTTTTCGTGTTATTTTATTGTTTTCATTGTTTGTTTGTTTTTATTTATTATTATGTTTGTGTATGATTTTATTGTTTTTTAACTGTACAGCACTTTATTCAGCTGAGGTTATTTTTAAATGTGCTCTATGAATAAACTTTGACTTGACTTGACCTGACTTTTCATACAACTGAACTGTCAATGTTCAGATGGATCAGTTTGCTTTTGTAGTACTTCCACTTAGAGCGGCTGAATCTCAATGTCAACCCTGTGTCCATAACTTTAAGCTAACAATTTCAAGTGTTACTTTAAGCTTCAAATTTGTTTCTGAAATACCTTTTGTTAACAATATTAAAAAGGGACGCACACTATTGTCAGCACATTATTGGCCAATGCTAGTTTTAAAATGGACTATCGGACATCGGTCAACACGCCAAAATTTGTCGTTATAATAAACTGATAAAATAATAGGATTTAACGCCTGACTTCAATGCCAAGTCTCCGGCGCAAGACGTGCACAGCACAACGTAGTGACGTCACGTGCATCTACCAGCAGCATGACCGAGGGAGGAGCCAAAAAATTTGTGGAGTGGAAGTTTTTCCAAGTGTTGGAAACGGATCGCAAATCTGCTATTTGCAATGACTGCTCAGCGTGAGTGAAGCGAGGAGGAGGCAAGAATAAGAATGGCAACACTGCAAGCTTAATTATCCACCTCAAGAACAGTCATCTTGAGCTTTACGAGTTTGTGGCAGAAAAGAAGTAAAACAAAAAAAAACAGGAAATGGATGGGGGAAAAAAATCGGTATCCTTAATGGACCAAATGAGTAGTAAAATATCGGCATATTGGATATTGGCAGAAAATCCTAATTTTAAACATTCATTAATTACTTATTCTAACCATTTAAAATGTTACATTTTATCGCATTTCTAACTTTTTGCTATGATATATTGTTGTTTATCTTTACATTTAGCTAACTATTTCAAACAGTTTAAACATTACTTTTTGAGAGCAATTTTTTACTGTGTGTATGACTGTGTATTAATGCCAAGTATGAAATAAATAAATAAATACGGACCCGGGGCAGGGGGTAATATTTCAAGAAAAAAGTTGCAAATTTATGAGATTAAAGTTACAAATCTACGAGAAAAAAAAGTCATAGATTTATGAAAAACAAAACACTAGCCTATTTTTCCTACTTTTTTCCCCTCATAAATCTGCTTCTTTTTTTCCTCATAGATTTGTCACTTTTTTTTCAAAATATTAGCCCCCTCCCCCAGGTTTTTTTTTCCATACTTGGGCCTAATCTGCTGTGTAACTATGTCTATCTAACTATCTAATATTTTATTTATTTCAACATTTCTTTTGTTAACATTATTTCCAGCTAACGATTTCAAATGTTTATTCGTGACTTTAAGCTCATGATTTTCAACGTTTATTCCTAAGTGTTAGGTAACAATATCAACAATGCACTTTGAGCTAAACATGTATATGGGGTTGAGCATTTTACATCCCCTCATGTTTTATGTTTAACTGGTAACCGTTACAAGTTTGTGGCAGAAAAGAAGTAAAAGGAGAAACAACAGGAAAATAGATGGGGGAAAAAATATCGGCCAAACGAGTTGTAAAATATCCGCAAATTGGGTATCGGAAAAAAAATCCAATATCGTGCATCCCTAATTTTAATCATTCAATCCTTACTATTAGCTTTAAATTTTAACCATTTAAAAAGTTAAATTTTTATTTTAATATTTTCTTTTGTTAACATTTTTTACAGCTAACAATTTAAAATAAACATTCAAACATACATTTATTATTCATTAAGTGTTGGTTGACAGTTTCAACTATACACTGCTTTTAGCGAAACATGTTGATGGGGTTGTTCCTGTGGGATATGAGCATTTTACATCCCTTCATGTTTTAGGTTTAACTTAAAGTTAAAAATCAGTTCTGCCAGCCTGGCTTCGCTTTTACTGTCTGTAGTTGCAGTAGCTGTTTTTTTTATTTTTTAAATATGGATATTGTTTATGCTGTTTCTTGCTATTGTCTCATATTATGGAAAGTATATTTAAGTACATTTTATAACTGAGGTACACCTTTAATTTTCACATAATAGATACTTTTCAAACTTGAAGTATTCTTTAAATTCACAGAATTAAATGTAAAAAAAAAAAGGCAGCATACTCCATACCGGCATTTTTCTAGTGTGTGCAAATGTAATCCAAACATTCCAGTTGTATGCAAGTTAAATTAGCAATTACACATTCAGTTCCAACACATATTGTTCAGGTGTTACAGCTAACTCAATATATTTTCTTGATCAAATTGTAGTTCATATCTTTCCAAATTACCCTGTGGTCCTTCGGGTTGGGAATCACTGCTACAGACATTTGTTTGAATATGTATCATCAACAGATTGCTGTGAATATGTTCCAGGTTTATGACTGAATAAGGATAATTGTGCCATAAGTTAAAGGCAATATCAACACAACGCTGTTGTACAAGACATGAAATTCTCCTTACTTGTTTCCTTGGCTTCAATAGTCACATTATGCCAGTCTGTAGTCTCTCGGTCCAAAGCTTTGGCGACAGTAATAGTTCCATTGTTTGGGTCTATTTTGAAAGCTTTTGTGCTATCGCTCCTTTTGTCAATTGAATATCTGGAAGAAAAATCACAGAGAAACACATTTTAGCAGGCAAGGTTGTTTCCTGAGCCGAGAAAACATTGCGATACCACAGGGAGATTAATTAGGCAAACTGCTCAGTTTTTTAATCTGTTGACAGATATCCAACAAAGGGAGCACATACAAGCTAGTGTGACACAGAGACAACAACACTATGAAAACAAAGCCGCTCACACAGATGGCAAAGACACACAATTTGTATATTTTTCCTGTTATTTTTAATTGAATATTATTTCAAACCTGACCACGCACCTTTTTCTATTTGTCTTCAGTCAGGAAATATAATTTAAAAACAGCGAGACACGAAATCTTGTAAACATAGAGAAACTTTGTTCAGTCTTTCTGAAAATAAATAATAGACTATCTGCACAATGTTAAAGGTGGTGCAGCTGCAGGAACAGAATACACATCCGTGTGTCTTGTTTTCTGATAATGGTTGAAAAGTTACTGCCTGGATTCTTTTTTTTTATGTGAAAATAAACTTTGAAAAACTTACATTTATCATTCAAAGACCAACAAAACAGAATTGTGTCTGTTTTTGCTTGGTACTGCACCGGTCTTTCACACAACTATACCTTTAACACATTAAACAATCATTAATATAAGTGATTATAACACCATGCTGAATTAGGGTAGAGGGTCTTCATCATTTCCAGAGAGAGAATAAACTAGGAACACCTTCATGTATGTCCTTTCCAGTAATTTTCTGGAGCCTATTTTTTGCATTTCTATGGTCCAGGGTTCTTAAAGGAACACTTGAATTTTAATGTGGTGTTTTCAAGGTTTAAGAATTGCTCGAATTTTGAATAAAATGCTTGAAACTGCTTGAAATTGAGGTTACACAGAATGACAAAACGACTGTACTTACAAACAGGAGACACTTTAAAACATGAAACTCTGATGGATTTTCCTTTAATTTCTTCAGTAGAATGATGTTTTTAAAGCCGTAGAACATACCTCAGTTTTAAATATAATCAGTATGCTGTATGTACTGTATTATTGATTTTTTTTTTAACCTTAGATCTTCTAGTTTGGTAAGCTATCAATATCTTCTCTGTAGGATTAAAATGTAGTGTTTCCATTAAAGTTGAAGCGAAATTTCGTAAATGCATCAAAGACAATGCAAATTAGGGACGCTTCCATCGACATGTTTAGAGCAAATAAACAAAGCTACAGAAACGTACTTTCTTTAGAAGATGGCAGTGTAATGTATTGCTGTAGGCTAATCCGTCAGTAAACAGGAGAAGAAGTAGAGATTGTGCAAGAGAGAAAAAAAAAAGAGGTTGCTAATCGGACAACTTTGGCCATTGTTCTTTGATGCCAGCTCGTCTTGAAACAGTTGTAGTCAGTCGTAGTTAAATGTTCTCTACGTCAGAACTTATTCGGAAAAGGTGTTTCTCCCAATTCAGCACTTAAACAATTTTTCGAAAAAGACAAAAAACACCAAGTTAGCATAAAAACTTTGAATTTTGGTGTTTCCATCAAGCTTTTCCCATGCAAATATTTTAAATGCACATAGAAATGTCTTGATAGAAACACAACTACTGAGACCACTACAGCCTCTGAAAGAGAAAAAAACAGCAGAGAAGTCTGGATCACCAAGTTAATTAACTAATTTTCATTACAGATTTATGAGCTGCATCTCAAATTAATCCCAGCTTTCAGATGGTGTGCACCACTTCAATGTGGCATCTACTGTTGACCTGCTATTTCCCCTAAATACCCCCTGGCTCCCACCTAAAAAGACACTAAAAAGGAGGGGTTTAGTGGAAGAGGTTCAAACAAAATCTATTAACACTCATTGATTTGAAAATGTGTAATGCTTATGTGTTGAACAATGAAGCCTTTCGTATTTTTTATCATGATAAATGAATAAATCTGAAAACTTTTCAGGGACCCCCTGGCCGAGTGCCACGGACCCCTGGGGCTCCCTGGAAGCCTCTTTGAGAATCACCGAATTAGTGTAAGCAGGAGTGAAAACACACTGAGTAATGAATCATTTCTGTGAGCCACTTTGCTGATAACAACATGGAATATAAGCCAATTTGACCAAAGCAAACTTAATCATATTTAGTAGAACTGTGGAAACCTCTAAAATGTCAGGCTGAATTTATTAATCAATGAGACACTGTCTCCAAAGGGACAGTAATAGACGCTAGGCTGAGGATGATATGCAGCACCTGCCACTCTTAAGCTCTGCTGAGATGGACTACAGGCACCAGTACTGCTGCTGTCTCCTCTGCAACGTGCCCCACTTGCAAATGACTGCAAATCTCAATTCCATATGCCACCTCGTATGGTGCTTTATTACATTCCCACGTCCTAGCCACGTTGCTTTGTGATAATACCACGGCAATAGATAGAAAAGCCTGTGAGGTATAAAAAAAAAAGAAAGAAAAAAATCTTCATGATTTATTCAGCAGGGCTCATTTCCTACTAAAGTAATATGAGATAAATATGACCATGTACAGGGTATCCAGAGATCAAGGGTAAAAATGGATGCACCGAGCCAGTAACACTATTTGAAATGGAATGATTTTTCACCCTGTGGAGGAAGCTGTCTAGAGACGGGCCGCCCCCACCTGCTTGGGTATCCACCGCGTCATTATCATACTTGCAGCTGGGTGGCAGATGCCATTCTTCCCAGTGTTAGACGGCTCACATTACTGTACCTGATGGGATTGTTGACTGTGTCAGTGTCTCTGGCACTAACGCTGCCAACCACAGTTCCCACGGCTGCATTTTCAGGAACTTTCCACTCG
This sequence comes from Centropristis striata, assembly GCF_030273125.1. Lineage (NCBI taxonomy): Eukaryota > Metazoa > Chordata > Actinopteri > Perciformes > Serranidae > Centropristis > Centropristis striata. Next base: position 11,720,401 of record NC_081539.1, read on the forward strand.
TAGGCCGCCGAGAGGAAGACAGGATTCTCGTCCACATCCTCCACGACGATCTTGAGCGTCGTCCTGTCCCTGAACTCCTCCAGAGGCAGGAAGCGAGTGTCCACGTGGTCGTTGACGGCCTCTGCGGCCATGACAAAACGCCTTTTACTTTCAAAGTCCAAAGGCTGTGAAGAAAAGACAAAAACAATTAATATTAATGCAGCTGTTATGAGCATGAAAACAACTTGTTCATCATCATTAAGCAAGCTTAAAGAGTAACAGCTTTTCAAATATGCTTTGCCAACTTGTACTTAAGACAGATCATTATTCCAGTGGGAGCAGGACAAGACTCAGACTGGATGTTAAAATTGTTTAGTCAATGTCAATAAGCTCCCAGCTGTGAGCATGCACTTAAATAATGCTGCGTTATTGATTAACATGTTGATGCCAGTAATAAGAAAACAGCATGCAAACCATTACAGCGTTCCCAGAATGATTCAGAGAAAGAGTCAATAATGTATTTTTTTTCTTCATTATCACAGCATCGGTATTGAAATCTCCTGTGTTGTAAAGGAGAGGCGTACTGTATGTGGGAAAATAAAGTAGGAAGAGGAAAACAAAAATAATCTTTGAGGAATTAACAGACACATATTTATATACATTTACTCAACTTTCACAAACTATTACTTTAATTAAGTAATTTAATTTTATACTACTTTCTCCACTAGATTTTGGAAGCCAATATTTTATTTTTCACTGCACTAGATTGACTTAATAACTTTGCAGATATAGATTAATAATGCAACAAATAACAAATATATTTTCATGTTTTATTATAGATACTTACAGGATAGTTTTGGTGAAGCTGAACTCACCCTTTAAAAGACCAAAGTCCTACAATAACACAATTTTAGAGGCAGCAGTAGACCAGAAACTCCTGAGGTAGAAAATATTGTTTTTGTCAATGGGGTCTGGTGGCTTGGAAGAGAACTTTCTAACAAAGAACGGCTTCAGTTTCCTGTTAGAAAAGGATGTTTGATGACAAGGAAATATGTAACATATACAGTCATGGAAAACATTATTAGACCACCTTGTTTTCTTCATTTTTTTTGTTCATTTTAATGCCTGGTACAACTTAAAGTTTAGTTTGGACTGATATAATGATAACAACAAAAATAGCTCATAAGAGTTTAATTTAATCAAGCTTATATCAAGCCATTTTCCATGGTTATGTCCATAATAACCAAAAGGTTTATCATGAAAATCATGGAAAATGGCTAGATATCAGCTCTTAAATTAAACTCTTATGAGCTATTTTTGTTGTTATCATTATATTTGTCGAAACAAATGAACCTTTAGTTGTACCAGGCATTAAAATTAACAAGAAATTGAGGAAAACAAGGGTGGTCTAATATTTTTTTCATGACTCTAGATTAATAATACAACAAATAACAATTACATTATTATTTTTTATTATAGATAGGTCATGATAGTTTTGGTGAAGCCAAACTGACTGGAATGCAGTCTGGTGGTTTTTAAGACAACTTTCTAATGGAGAACGGCTTTAGCTTCCTGTTAAAAAAGGCTGTTTGATGACAAGGAAAGGTGGTTAAAATATGTAAAATATAGCATACAATTGAACTGATATTGGCTAAAATACATGTCCTGCTGCCCCCGTCCATAGCAGGACATTGTTTAGCTTGTGTGTCAGTACTCCTTCCTGTTTCTCCAAACTGGGGGCATGCCGTCCATTGAAGCACCTCATACAACCCCACTTAAAATAGAATATGACTAGTTTCAGTGTTGATGTTCAATCATCAAAAGCAGGCTATTTACATTCTCTGTCTTGTCTTCTTGTCTTCTTATCGTCTTGTAGCCTATAGTTTATTATGCATATGTTCCAAGACTGTGCAGCTACACTCTCATGACCTTAAAAGAAGCTCATATTGCTGCTGCTGCTGCCAGGTGTGTGCGACTGTCTGTGCTTGTTTGGTCTCCGTGCCAAGCTGTGACACTGTTGCGTCTGGTCGGCTTTGATGCTGCTGCTCTTGTTTCTGCCAGCTGTCTGTGTGTGCGCATCGTGCCATAAAATGTTGCCATGCCCTCTGTCAGGTGTAATGATTTTAAAAAATTTGCTCGTGGTGGTGTCTGTAATGTTAATTAAATACTAAACGTTGGATATTTCACAGTTTCAAAGAGAGATTTTGTTTAAAAAAAAACCACCCAGACATTTTGGCCTCTGTGTCCACCCACACTATGATTTCTGGCTACACTATGGCCTTTTAAACATCAGATGAAAAACATAAAAACGTTGAATATTAATATTTTAGGAAAAGGGATATGTACTTAGGGGTTATATTGGGCTGGTGCTGTCCTGGTATCATTATTCAAACAATGACTAAAACACCTTTTATTTTGAAGCTGTGGAGAAAATAGGCCTGAATGAGGTGATTAAGGAACTTGTGAAGAACACTGGTTTCCTTTTATTCCTGTGAATGGGATTCAATGGGTTAAAAGCTACTTATCAGATCAGCAACCTCAGTCTAGGTGGCGATAAAGCCACCTGCCATAAAACGGGAAAAAAGAAGAGGTGACCTCACTGCGAGGAGGGTAAAAAGAGGAGAAGTCAATGGGTCAAATGGTGTCATAACTAACTGGAGCTGGGATGTTACAGCAGGTGGTGCGAGAAATAAAAGGATGGTTGTCACTCAGGTGCTCACTGGGTGTGTTCGGCTTGACAGAACCAAGTTGTACCACCAATTGCAGCTTTCCAGACCAGATTTTCCTGCGCATGTGTCATACCCATGGTCTTATAAAGAGAACTGGATACAGTGTTGGAGGCGGGACTCAACGCAGCATGATGCCAAAAACATTTCGTACATAAAAATCATGTGGATCTTCTGCTGCTCTATTGGGCCCATGGAACATATATATTACTGGCTTCCTGTGTGGAGCATTCTACCAATCACTTCAAAAGCCTGCAGTGAACTGGTCAAGTGTGGTTGTAAAGGGGCAAGTGGCTGTGGTGCAAGGTGCTCATGCAGGAAGGCACACTGAAATTGCATAGATCTTTGTAGTTGAAAATGTAATAAATAATAAAAGTGAAACTGCTAATAAAGTTTAATTAAATGTATGCATGTCATCAATTTTACAGAATACATGCACTGTATATGACCTATAATAATATATGTCGACCCCTTAGGAACTGAGTTGGAAATAACGTAAATACATGGTGAAAATGAACATATCTATTTGATCAAATAATCATCTAGTGATATTCTCAATAAATTTTTTGGATTCCTTGACCCAGAAAATGTATATTTTCACACCAAGATTGACCTTCTAATTGGCTTGGAAGATGTATTGGTTCTTATAGATTTTATATGGCTGCCATCTCCGATCCGCAATCTTGATAAAGTGGCTGCCACCAAAAATTGAAACCTATGGTGATAAAGAGCCTGGAGAGTGTCTGGCGTGTCCCCTTTATTTAGCTAAGCCGCCTGACTATATGCACTAAAGACTTCCTCCAGCCGAGCCAGCTTACTCCGGTTTAGTGCTCCACTAACTTGAATGTGAATAAAACGATTTACTTTCATGGCTCGTCTAGACTTTCCAAATGTTATCGGACTGAATGGATCAAATTCTGACAGCGAAACGAGTCATTTAGTGGGAGTTGTGACGATAAACAAAGACTATCCCTTGATTTCTATACCAATGTAAGTCAATGGGAAAAGTCTTTCTGGGCCCGATGACATCACAAGATGACCGGAAATTGTAGTTACACTGTTTTGCCACTATGTCAAATGGGTACCAAAGCCTGGCGCTCTTCCTGAGCTTGGATGTACCCCCATGATATGACGCCATGTGACCCTGTGACTCTTTTTTATTTATACTCAATACACTTAGTGCAGGTTGTTGTCTCACCTTGTTATATTTTTTCTACCATTTGTCAAATTATATAATTAGATTTTTGAGTCTTTGTGCACTCATCTGTATATACTGTAAGTGCACTCACCTTGGCTAGAAGAACAACTCCCTCCTGCGACACTGGATCTGTTTTGATGATAAAAGTCGAGCTCTCCTCCAGGTCATCCTCCAAACTGTAGGTCATCCTGGCATTGATGCCAATGTCCCCATCCAGGGCCATAATCCTGCCCACTGTGGTGCCCACAGCTGCATTTTCAGGGACGGCGAAGGTGTAGAGGTCTGTAAAAATAAAGATGTTTCTTTTAAAATCCTTCATTTGGACAAGAAAAGAAACACAAAATCTTGATGATACCGAATTGATACTTTTGCAGCGCATAATAATTCACAATCTGAGGAAAACAATGAATAAAAAGTTGTTTTTTTTGGTTTTACTTAAACATCGGCAACAGAACTTGACAGTAAGTTGTTAATAGCTAGTCAAGCAGAGAGTCTGCTAGTGTGTAAAGTGATAAGAAGGGAGAACATTGCGGTGGAGGGTCAATTTGTGTGAGTCACAGATAAGTTGTGGCAACTCCACATAATCCCAGCCTAACTCTAATAAGAAGATGAGAAAATGCGATTGTGTCTTTGAGTGACTCTATTTGGACGGCTGCCACAACTGGGAGGAACTCAACAGCAACCAGCTGCTCCTGAAATAATAAAAAAAAACCCTGCTGATAATAATTACCAATTATGTTACAAAACAGAGGGCACAGTTCAAAGAGAAGTGCGGTTATACAATATTTATAAGGCCTTTTGACTCAACATGGAACCCACAGGATACAGTAGCGGCAGCAATGAATGTGAATGTGACATTAATAGTTAAAGGTATCATCCTTGCTGTCTCATTTCTACAGAATTGATTTCTTCCCAGGGCATTCATTTAGTGGGGTTTATCGCTGAGAAAGCTAGGTTTGTTTCTAAAGGTCATGACAAATGTCCTCTCATGTGTGAATGATTAAATTCATCCAGTGGGCGACAAATGTACACATGCACGCGCAGATGAACATCCCCATCTCCTTTTCCCGGTCTCCTTCACACCCTCTCTCTCTCTGTCTCTCTTTCTCGCTCTCTTTCTTCGACTGTCTCCTTTTAATTTTGGCTGCCGGCTGAATAACAAGATGTGTACAGCCGAATGAGGTGCCACCGGCGGCGCAAACCTCCCACGAAACCGAGAAAAGTGTGATCAAATAAATGCCTCTTAGGTATAATATTAAACATGTCCTCGCAGTCTGTAATGCTTTGTGCTCTTTCATTGATTCCCACAGTGTGTATGGCCTGGTGTTTGCATCACTGTGACTCATACGAGTGACTCACGGTGCTGGAAAGTGGGTCCATTGTCGTTCACATCAGTCAGGCTGACGGTGACGGTGGTGGAGGAGGAGTAGCCCCCGCTGAGGCCGAGCATATCCTTCACCTGCACCACCACCAGGTACTGCTCTCTGGCCTCACGGTCCATGTTTGGCCATGATGTAACAATAATCCCTGCAGGTGGAAGAGGTAGACGGACAAAAGATTCAGTGAAACACCATCGAGTGTATCGGATGGTTTTCTAGGATTTTAAACAAAATGTAAGTAAACTTTTTTATAGATATTTAATGAGTATTGTTGAAGGGGTGCCTGAGGCCTTAGATGTTCATTGCTAAAGATTGCTGCTCTGTAATTGTCGCGCACATGACAGGAATAAAGAACCTGGAATTGAGCTTTGCCTCGAGTAGTCAGCACCACAATAAAGTCTGCAAATTTTATCAATACATAGAAATATCAAGAGGGCTTTAAGATGACTAATGCTTGCTCTGTCTGGCCAGAGTGGAGGCTTTAGGCGACAGTAAACAGATCAACAATCTGACTCAAGAGCATTAGATTAAACTGGAAAATTAAATAGCTATTTTAACCTCAGAAGTCATCATTTTAATCACTTATTCATCTGATCTTCAGTTTAGATGAAATACGTATTTTTTAGCAGCCCTTCACTATCTGTAGCAGCTGTTTTTTTCAAGGATAAGATGAATGATCATATTTATTTTTACTCCTGAAAAGACCAAAACCAACAATTTGCCAGTCTGTCAGTTTCAAGTACATAATTCCGAAAGTAATGTAATAATAATAATATACACACATTTTTCAGTTTAATAACATTTTTTTTAAAAACCTAATTACTTTCCTTGAACACAACGCAAACAGTAGTGAATTCTGCGTTTAATGGTGATTATTTTCAGCAACAGATTATTATACATTTGGGCATGACTGTTTTGTACAAAAAAGCCGGAGCACTGTGAAAAAGGCCTATAAAAACTGAATACATCAAATTCAGTTTGTATATTTACACAAGCAAAAATGTTTCCGATTGAATATAAAATACACTGTACAGAGCTTCAACTGAATATGTCCCAACTTTTTTGGAATCTGGGTTGTTTTAGCAGGACTGTAAAGGGCCCATGCTGTTTGCAATTAAGGAATATGTCGCTGCAGTGCAACACTGTGGCTCACTGCTGAGTTTTTAATAGATACTGGACAACAAAAGAGCTCTATGGAAGGAATAAGTAGAACACCCACAAAAAAAAAAAAAAAAATGTGTGTACAGGTGGTTGGTGCAAGCAAAGATTTTTGACTATTAGTAATGTTGTTAGGGGCCCTGTTAGACGACCTCTAGTGGCCATAAAAAAATTATGACAGGAGCAAAAGACAGTCAGGTGATGACGTGAAAGATCGATAAATCCGCGTATTGGACTTTTACTAAGGACGCAGCTGTTTGTGTCCTGGGTGAAACCATAGGTCAACATTTTTTTTTAAAGTTGACAATTTTTACTTATTTACATAACCACAGTATGTAACCACATCATATATTAAGTCACCTATGTTGTGTAACTTAACTTCATTGCATGCTTTTGATCTAATGCATGATCTTTTCCTAAACCTAAACAAGAAGGTTTGTTGCCTGAACCTAACCAAGTAGTTGCATTTCACAAAGTTAACCACGTGTTTTAAAATCAAATAGGTCATGTATATCGTTTACACTTTACATTGGCAAACTGAGGATGTGTTGGGAACAAGATATGTCAGACTTTGGCAACACAGACAATACTTACTTGTAGGATCAATGCATTGTTTTTTTTCTTTTCATTGTTCACAGTAAGACAAATATCTCCAGGGCTATCCTGACAGGTTAACTGAAGCCATGAGCAAAACTACAACTCATATTGACTGCTCAATAAAAGCTCACAGTTACTTCCCTTAAAAAAATCAGATATGCCCTTTTAAACACTGCATTTATTTGCATTTAAACTTTTTTTACTTCAATAATGGCCTCCCCCAACTCCTCACAGTTCAGGTCAACAATGTGTGTGGGAAGTGCTGCAGCTGACCTTTGTATCACACAACTAAATAGTGTAAATGTACATGCACTGGCATCAGTTGAACCAATTTTCTATCAGGGGTGTAAACACTCAACACATTTTTCCCCGATGGTCTACATAAAAATAAGTAGATAAATCTATGAATAGTTGTTTAAAGAGATATAGTTGCCAGGGGAGTTTATACAATTTTCAAAGTGATAAGCAGTGTATGACTTGTCAAAAGTGACTAGGACCAGAGGGAGCAAGTGGGAGAGAACACAGATTTCAGTCTCAACAGTGTGAGATTGGAAACATTTCTGCCCTTCTGTCTCTTTTTAAGTCCACTTGTTATAAAGTTAAACATATTTTCTGCACAGACAAATCTCTAGTGTGCTTTCCTAATAGTCCAAACGGAGGTTGTTGAGAGATTTGTGCAGCCTCCACTGATTACGATTAAAGTTACAGCAGTTCAGACTAAAAGCATTTGCGTTACCCGTCTTCGGCTCCACGGAGAAGTAGGGCTCCCCCTGCAGGATGGAGTAGATGAGCTTGGCATTGTTTCCGAACATGGGATCATCAGCATCTGTGGCTGTCACCTGGGCCACTGTGGTCCCTGTGGGGGGGAAGTGGAGCACACAGTCAGAGTTAGCTCAGGCAGCAGTTCCAGTCGACGGGGAAATAAAGTGATTATGCCACAGTCCCGCAGGGTCTGTCTGTCTGGCTCAGGGGGGAGCAGTGGAAATGGAAGAAGGGAGGGAGGGAGGTTGAGGTAGGGTTAGAGGAGGCGTGTTGACAAAGAGACGAGGGTTGGAGAAGAGGCGGTGGGGGAGCAGCGTTGGCCTTTCACAACTCAGTAAAGCTGTGCAGGTGTGTATGACAACCTCTCCAGCCCTATAGCGACATCTCTCTCACTATCCACCTGCTGCTCCTTTTCTCTCCATCGTGCCCCAATTCAGTTTCACCTCTCTATCTTTCACACTTACTACCCTTTTCCCCACTGACCATATCCTCTACCTCAGTCCTCTTGTCTATCTCATTCCCTTTTTCCTCCCAGAAAGCGCTCTGTTTTTTCCTCACAGGCAGGGATTTACTGCACAATTTCTTATTTTCAGTCGCCCGCACTCCAACCTTCCCCTCTCCCTTTCCTCTCTCCGAGTCAAATGCATTATGATTTATTACGAGTGAGATATTATGCTGCAAAAGCAGATTACATATAAATTGAAATGGTAATGTTTGCGGTATGAAAGGGCAGTGGTTATAATAACATTATTTAAGAAATTTATCCATAAAGACATTCAAGCTACGAGTCAGAATCCAATACTTTTAACTTCCTGAATGGGGACAGATGACAGACATTCATATAACCTTTTGTTCATAGTCTTCAGTCAAGATTTAAGTTAAGAAAATTCATTTTAAAAGTAAAACCAAGCTAATAAAAAGCCTATTCAAAAGAAAATGTTTTTTTTTTGTAAATGAAACAAATCACTTGTTTGTATGAATAATGCCTTATATATATGATTATTTGAAACATTCCAACAATGAAAAATATATTGAAGATACATATTTGAATCTTAAATAATGCCACTGTTACCAAACCATTCAGGGAAAAATACATTTAAACTGCCCATTAACTTGGACACAGCTGTGTTTTTAGCTAAATGCTAACACCACGTTAGCTTGTGGTGACTGCGTTAAGGAATTATTTGACATTTCAGAAAATACATTTACTCTCGTTTTTATCAAGAGTTAAAGCTAGATGACAAAATGAATACCGCTGTTACATGTGTATAGTAAATATGTAGCTGTAGCTAACAAAGGGTTAGCTTAGCTTAACTGAGCAAACAAACTGAAAATGGGGGAGCAGCTAAACTGTCTCTGTCCAAAGGTCACAAAATACACCCAGTAACACCTTAAAACTCTCTAATTACTAACTAAAATGACAACACCCTGTTCTTTTTCTCCAGCAACAATGACAGGAAGTTACTGCCATGACATATTATGTGGTAATGAGTGAGTGACATGACGATGTTTAACCTTGTTTAATCTTGACATTTGCTAAAAGATGTTTAATAGCACAAAAACACAAAGCACAGCTCATGTTGGTGGGGATGTCATGTGTTCCTGTGGTTTGTTTTTGTTGTCATGGAGAAAAATAGTGGAGAGATTTAACTTTGATCTGATGATGGTACATGAAAAGCAAAGGGTTCACCTACGGTCAACCTACGGAGAAGAGCATTTTCTGTAATGGCAATACATCTAACAGCTATCAATATTCAGTCTGAAGTCAAGAAGCTCACTTAAAAAAACATCAACAGCAGCATGTCATCAAAACAGATGTTCTCCATTTTCTGGATAATCCACAGACCTCACAGTGAACTTTTATATAAGGACTATTTATTCGGTAAGATGTAGTTCCAGTAGAAACAGCAAGTGAGGTCTGTGGATTATCCTCAGTAACAGGGGCATAGATTTTTTGAAACAGATGTTGCTCTTGAATTTTTAACATCGGTTTTCCTTGTTGTGAGCACCACAAATTAAACCCCATTCATCTCCACTGTATTGAGTAAATCTCAGAGACACATTGGCTCTTTCAAAACATGTTTAAATAAAACCAGACTACCTAGATACTAGAGCTATCCCCTCTTTGTCGATTAGTCAAATAAATAGTTGTATTGGGATTTTTTATATGCTTTTTTCATGTTGAATGAATTATTTCCAAGAAACTCAAGTACACATCTCTGGTAAACACAAGAGTGGTGCTTTTGCATGTTTCAACAGATCTGTTGATCGATTAGTCCATAAAATGGTATGAGTATTAGTTTTTCTTTCTTTTGTTGAGGACAAACTGACTTTATTTCAGACTTTTAGTGAATCAAACCTTTAAATTTCATTCTGCCTACTTGTACTTTCAATTGTTTCCTTTTGCCCTTCTTAAACATACCCGTTGGACACATCTCAGGGATGCTGGAGACATACGGTTCGTTCTGGAACTGCGGGACATTGTCATTGATGTCCTGCACCTTGATGATGAACTCAGACTGGGGTTCCTCTGGTTCATTGGACCTCCTGTTGATAGCCTGGGCTTGAAGGACGTAGAAGGCTTTTTCCTCTCGGTCGAGTTTCTTCAGCGCCCGGATTTCACCAGAGTACTCATCTATCTCAAACACATCTCCGGCGCCTTCTCCTGTTAATATGTACTTGATGGTAAACTCTCCTCGGTCATAGTCAGATTTGAGCTACAAAAAGAGGAGGGGGTATATAAAAAAGCTTGATATTTTAAAACATTTTTTTCAGAGGTAACCAGAAAACATGCATTTTCAAAGGGAAGTGGCGTGTCAAGGACGTGGAGGACATTCAATCTGAAGTGGTACCTGGCCAATAACGCGAGGAGTGGGATCTTCCTCGGGGACAAACAGCTGTTTCCAGATCCAGCCTCTCTTCAGGCGACGGTGCAGATGAGTGGACCCTTGGGCCAATTGTTGGGCTTCCAGACCCTGAGTACCTCTCATATCGCTCAGCACCCCGCCAGGAATCATAGAAAAGACCGTAACCATGGCCAAGACACTCGGCATGCTCATTTTTACTGTCCATCCGTGCATTTCCTCTGCACTTGCCATGGTTAGTGGACAGAGGATGGAGGTTTCACTGGTCCAGCGTTACCAATTCTTCATTCAGCTGCACAGTAATTCATGATCCCGGCAGTGCTGTATCCCATCTTGTTATGGTGTGGTTTGTATGCATGCCCATTTCTCTGAAATAAAAGTTAACAATTTAATTAATGGCTGCAGTGAGAAATTTCCAGCAGTGCACAGAGATTGCAGGTCTGAGGAAATTGAAATCTGTAGCAGTGTGTAAAATCAAAAAAACAAGTGTTTAATTTCACTAAGCTTTAAACTTTAAATAAATATGTGGAATATTCTGTATTTATATCAAAAAACTAAATTTAAAATGCTCAACTTAATGGCTGTGTATATATTTTAAGTATATGAAAGGCAAATCTAAGTGTTTATGCTGTGAATAAAAGAGATGACTGGCTTTTATATTAGTGATTACAAACAGGACGTACTTGTACCTCAAGGGTTATTTCTGCAATTGGTATGAGTAAAGATTGTGGAGTCGTTCAACTAATTTGAAAAAAATAAACATTATTCTTTTGTTTAAAAAAGAATGCAATGTCAGATAGCCGTAACTCAAACATATGGCTGCATTTTAAAGTGTGTGTAGTAAACGAGTTAGCTAAAATAAATGGATAAATGCTTGAAATAGAAAAAAAGGTATTAAGCATTGGAAAAATGGTTAAAATATTCAACAAAAAGTACTGAATAAGAGTTCAAATACTATATACTGTACTAAGATTTTTTTTTTTAATCTGTGGATAACTTACAGAAATGGATAAATGGTTGAAACAGTTATTGTTACCTAGCTAAACATAATGGATACATTATTAAATACTAAACATTAGCTAAATTAGTTAAACATTATCTTAATGTATTATGTTATCCTTTTTTCTGTAAAGCACTTTGTGATTTAATCTGTGAAAAATCTGCTCTGATGAATAAAACCTACTTACTTACTTACTTACTTACTTACTTAATAAATGTAATTGATACATAGATATAATAGCAAATATTAGCGAACATTAGCTGAATGAGGGTTAACTAGTTTAAAAAGTTAAGTAATGTAGCAAATCATAATGTAATTTAAAATGGTTGAAATAGTTAATGCTCATTAAACTTAGCTTAACTTTTTTTTTGTCTATTACCTTTAACTTACTATTTTTTGCCAACTATTTCAATTATTTATGATAAGATGCTAATGAAATAATTAGGTTAATGTAATAGATAAATGGTTGAAATAGTTAACGTTAACTAAACATAGCATGACTGTTTTTTTAGTCACTTTTACTTTCAGTTACTTTTAGGTAACTTTGATCATTAAATAAATTATAGTTGAAATGGTTAACGGTGTAAATAGAATGGGTACATTTTTAAAATAGTTAACATTAGCTAGCTAAAGAATAAAAATGTTGAAAAACTACTACAGGTTGTTGTTGTTTTTTTTTTAAGCTATTTTAATTGTTTATGATAAAATGTCTATGATGAATGGTTGCTAGCTTAAAGTTATGGATAAATGGTTGAAACAGTAAGTTAGCTAGCTAAATGTAATGAATAAAAGGGTGAAATAATTTATGTTTATCTAGCCATTATCCTTGATTTTCTTGGTAATAACCAAAATCATAAATAAGAAAACCATGGAAAATGGCTAGATATCAACTCTTAAATTAAACTCTTATGAGCTATTTTTGTTGTTATCATTATATTTGTCCAAACAAATGTACCTTTAGTTGTACCAGGCATTACAATTGAAAAGAAATTGAAGAAAAAGGGTGGTGTAATAATTTTTTCCATGACTTTAGTTGAATTGGTTAACAATTATAATGGATAAATTGTTTCAGTAGTTAATGTTAGCTTGCTAAACGTAATGGAAAAGAGGTTGAAAAAATTAATGTTCGGAAGCTAAATTTGATGCATAAATAGTTGAATTAGTTAAAGTTTGAAATATAATGGATAAATTGTTTAAGTAGTTAATGTTAGCTAACTAAATGTAATGGATAAATGGTTGAAAGAGTCAACTCAATGTGAAGTGGTTGCAACTTCAACCACTGCAAGCAGTAATAGTGCAAATACAAACTTTACCAAACCAGCTTAACATTGGTCGTTAAAGTGGATTAACCATTATTGGATGCTAACAATACCCCCTATTATTTAATTAATATATGCGTTAAATAAAATCCAGTTTAAAATCAATTCCACATGGTGGGTGGTGTCGATGAAGGGGAACTTGAGGTCGTCTGACAGGGCGGTGGGAGTTATATGAGCTCTATGATGACATGATTCTTTTATCTATCTGAAGAGTTATGGCAAATCTATTGCACAGCAACAAGTCAGATAACAAATTCTTAGCAAGAAAGCCAGAGCAGAATTGCATTTTAAAAGAGAAAAACAAATCCTTTGTCTGAGCTCTACCCTTTCTTTTCTTTTTTTTAGTCTTGCATCCTGCAGTCCTGCACGGGCGTCTGAAAACAGCCCTCTATTTTGAATTCAGACAAGGGCCTGTATTGTGTTTCACGGGGGGAGCAGGGCCTGAACATCATTCCTTAAGCATGACACTGCACTCTGCAGCTGACTAATGAAGACTTCTAATTAGATCAATGTCTCCCCAGACATAGAAAACAGAGACACACATGCCTCTGACAAACTATGAGTCGAATCGATGCGCCAATTATAATGTGCATCAGGGTCAGGAGTGTAAGGACAATGAAAGTCAGACAAGACAGCAAATTAGTCAGGACAACACAAATACAATATCTTGCTCTGACAACCCTGCCAAAGTTAACAGAGTTTAACTCCAACAAACTCATCAATTCCCTTTATAAACATGGCTTAACTTGTCTTTTTCATTGTCTTGGCAACACTGTCAACATCTCAGAAATACCAAAATATCACATCTCAGCTTTTTCATCATATGTAACCAATGGTGATCGCTGGTGTCAACCTCTTCTTTTCTCTTAGTAAATTAGCAGTTTCTCCTGTGAAATTATTATTTTTTTCTCCCTCCTCAGCAGCGTAGGTGGTTTGCCTGGAAACTATGGATGTTCCGTTGCTTCCCTTTCATTTCAGACTTTTGACACATAGCAGTTTACTTTGAAAAGCAACGCAAATTATTTGTGAAGAAGGAAGGAACCCCTGAACCAAACTTTACGGCTCTCCAGTCATGCAGGAAACCATACATCAGCACACGGTGGGATCAGATGTTATTAAAAGCACAACAGCCATAATTCTGAACAATTTTAATAGTTTTTTGACACTGCAACATCAGCACAGAACATATAGAGTCCCACTATGTGGATGCTTTAATCCAACACAGGAATGCAAGTATATGCATTTTAAGCATGGGTGGTCCCGGCGGAAATATAGAATATAAAGTATACCGCAAGACATTGTTTCAGCAGTTAGAGTAGTTGCAGTATTAATGCTTTAACAGCTCATAATGTTCATGTTAAAGCTTGTAAAAGTAAATTAGCTGTCAAGAGCCATTTGTAATGAGCTGGCAAAATCAATTACTGATGCGGGCTTTCATTTCTTGGAATTCAATTTCGTAACAGAACGCGGACGAGAGTATGCGTTTGTGCTAATGTATGTCTTTAACGGGCCGTATTCATATCTCCCAGGATTGTGGAGTGACAGTCCAATTAGTAGCCAGTGAATCGTGAGCTGTTATAGTCTTTCATAGGGGCTGCCATGCACGTGCCCCTGAACTGAACGCCTTGAGCCAAAACTAGTCAACAGCCCTCAATGATGTTACTCTGAGCAACTGCCAACATGCCAAGGAGTCTGCTTAAAAATCCTTCCTCGGGGGTATCAGCCTTTACTGATGTGGCTGGAATAGTGCACAGGTCAACAGATGTTTAGGTGCCAATTTAACAAGATGGGCCTTTCTAGAAATAAGTGATGAAATTCTGGGAAAATAATGGGTATGCCGAAAAAGCTCCCAGCTCCAGGTCTGTAAATAGCAAAGGTATTAGGGAGCAAGAAAAACACATGTCCATGTATGACAGCTATCGTGATAATGCTTGATAATAATTGTGACCCTGTCAATGTTGGATTTTAAGAGTATCATGTAAATCTATACAAGCCTTTAGTTATATAAATCCATTACATTTACAGATATGTATGTTCTGGAAAGAATAAAGATAATCTAAAAATATCAACAACAAAAAACCCATTGAACTCAAGGGTCAATTTTCACCTTTCAAAAGAAATACTCATTTCGACAAGACATGCCGTACATGCAGAGTGCCCTGTGGTTGACAGCCATTCATTAGCTCTAATAGGCCTTTTTCCCATTTCCAGCAGACCTCCTGTAGCCTGTATGTATAGTACAGTACTCTACCACATGACAGAATGACAATGAGCTGCAGTCTCGCAATGTTAAGCACCAGATGCGCTGCGACCGTCACATTATTTTCCTATATGGTGATGTGCTCTAGCTAATAAAATGTTGCTCGGTTGTAGAAATGGTTCCATGACGCTGTTAAAGATGTTAAAACGCAGCAATAAAGAAAAAGGAGTTTCTACTTGACATTGTGGATGACACATCAATATCAATTTGCACCGCCGGCGCTAACTGCTAAGTAATGCTAACTCTATATGAGCATTAATTATGTAGTTTTTCATGGATCATGGAAATACATGAAAATGTGTAAAAGCTGAAAATGTGCGATGGATCTAAACATAGAGAAATCCATCTGTTATGCTTCTTTAAGATCACTCTTCCAGGACAATATGTCCTTAATTGGGCATTTGGGAGCCTATCAAGGGACCTGTTGTTTACTGCTCTGTTCCATAAAACAATTTCACTGACATGTAGTTTGTGTTTTCTAAATAAGGAGCACAAATGAGTCCAGAGACTGAGCTACAACAACAGGGGAATGTCAAGCCATCATGTACTCGCTCGTAGGTAATTTGTTTGATTTTATTATGTGCACAAGTGGAAATCATTACTGTTAAGCAAAGTGTCACGAATTTCCTCTGACATTCATCAGCGATAGGACTTCTTTTTCATCAAAAACAATTAACTGATGCTAAAAAGAGAGAGAGAGAGAGAGAGAGAGAGAGAGCAGTGAATTTAAACTACAGGCAATTATCTATAAAGACTTAATTATGGTGATAAAAAAGAAAGTTTGTGACAAAAGTTTTACAAGTTTCAAGGAATATCAGACACGGACCAAATTCCGAGAACAGACAATCATCTTAATACAATTATTAGAACCGAAAAATGTTTACTCCCCCAGTTTTTCCAATCATATTATCTATAAGCCTGTGGTTGGGAACATACTGTAATACCACATCATTTTAGCAGTTTCCACACATTTCATTGTTTGGCCAAGGTTTCCCCCTCATACACTGAGGATGTTCTGTAGCTACAAATGTATTTGTGCATCACTGTTTACTGCCCTTGAATAAGTGGACCAAAATATTGGACAGAAGACTTATTTCACTGCAAACCGACTGAAATTCCCATCTTAAAGAAAGGTCATGGGAGCAGTATAATAATTATTTAATCACACGGTTTGGTGAATAATACGTGAATCATGTTTTCACTCACAATTTTCAATGGCAGAATGTGCTGAAGGCTCATGTTTTGTTGCTACACTCTATAGGCCATCATAAAAAGGTCAGGTATGAAACAGTCTTTACTTCAATGGGAAAAAAACTTTTTTAGATGATAAATACTGACGTCTCAATGGTCAACTCTGACATATCACTTGGGCACATTCATTGAATTGACTTTTTCCTAACATCATTGTCATTGCTATTTCTCAAGGAAGAAAACACCTAAAAAGAAGCTAGAAACCATCATAAAAGATGCAAGAAATTTGCTGATTTCTTGCTGTGGCAAACACAAAGAACCCCTAGCTCTTAAAGAGTGACAATATTCAGTTATTATGAATCTCAGAATTCCTGCTGCTGCTTTTATATTGAAAGCTTCTTTGTACTCCTCCATACATCGCTTTCTGGAGAATATATAAAATTGCATTATTATCTTCTGATAAAACATAATTTCTCATAGGTTGCATAGCGTCCAACACTCACACCCACCTGTTTGTGTGATTCTTCTGTCTGTCCCCCAAGCCACTTGTCACCAACCGCCGTCAAGAGAGATCATCGCCGGGGTGTAAAGAAACACAATCTGCTTAACTAAATGCCCTGGTACTGGAACCCACAATAGCAGAAGCGAATGCGCGTGGATCTCACAATGCGTAATCCCCTCCGCTGACGACCTCCCCTTTTCTTCTTCTTCTCTCCCCTTTTCTGCCCTTCTCAAACTTCCCGGGGAAGAACAAACACAGGCTCTATTGTCTGGGACACTGCAGAACACTCAGGGCCTTCATCGCCATGCAAATAGTCACAGCCGAGTCTTACAAATGGATTTCTATCTTTTCACCCTCTCTGGTTTTTTCCTCCCCATTTTTGTGAACAATCCGGCGCTTATTAGAGTCGAGCTGGAGCATGGCAGGGATGGTAATTCATCCACTGTATGACGACTATTTCTGCTAGTGATAGGAAGGCAACAGTCTGTTTTTTGACATTCAAGCCGGGAGGGCATGCTGTTCCTGCATGCCTCGTCCAGATACGGTCACATTTAAAAATTGACCTGCCATGACACGGAGCATGCCAAATCACTCGACAAGTTGTTTGTCCTCCACAGTCTCCCGGTTGTTTACATGTGCTTCTAATCAGAGCCATAGTGGTAAATAAAGGATGGGTCAACTGCACCACACCTCCCCAATCTGGATGGAAAGATGGACGGATCAGTCTTCAGGCTGCTTTTACACCAAATAATTTAATAGTGAAGGGTTTGTGTGGGGCTGTGGCAGTGTCATTTAAATGGGCCTTTGTGGGATGTCATGTTGTGAACTTTAACCTGGGGGTTAACACAAATAAGCCCGTTTTCAACTGCAGGAGCTTTCCTCAGGGACTAGGAACCTTTTGAGGAACTTATTGTGGTTTTGCCCCAGGGACCGGGGTTTAAAATGAGTTCCAGGGACAATTTAACCCCAGAAAAGGCCCTGGTTGATGGGTAGTACAAGTTCAAGAAAAACACACAATACAGCTGCTTCAACTCGTGTTCCACTTCATTCATAAAACATGGATTTAGTCTAGTATCGATTTAGGACCATTTTAGGACGAGGGGAAACCATTTCTTTCTGTTTGAAACCATTAAAATTAAAGTGAGACTCTGCTGTCAGCTTCTCAACTCTTTTTTTTTTTTTTTTTTTTTTTAATGGGGGAGGGATCATGCAAGCGAGCCGAGAGAATGGCGACCAAGCGGCCGCCACACTAAACTGTAGGCTGCAAAGATCTGTGTCAAGCTGGTGAGCGAGAGACAGCGCTGCTGTGAATGAGAGGAATACAACCTTTCCAATTGTTTCTCGCAGATTATGTTCCAAAGCACAACTAGATAACCATTAATCAATCTCTGCATCCATTCATTACATCCAGTGGTCATCAGTAAATACAATGCGGCAGTACGCTACATCTCTCGACACTGAGACAAAACAAGATATATTGATGACCACCAGCATCGCTCGTCCGATGCCATGTTGCCTCTTCATATGTCAGCGGACTAATTTGCCTAATCTTCGCAGGTCTTAAGACCACCACGGAAGCACAGACAACGACAAGCTTAAGGAAGCTTTTAGTTCCTTAAAAAGTAATTCTGTGTCTTAAATGACCAGGAACTTTGTGGTTAGAACGCAGCTGTATTTGTTCTACATTTTCCACAATCATTGTCTTCGGTCAGAGCGTTTTTAAGATAAGAAGCTTCATCCATGTCACAGCAGCTGTACAAGAAAAGACGGAGGGTTGTGCCTTGTTCTTTAGCTTGCTAATTTCGTAAACTTTCCGGTACCAATATTGTGTTCGGCCTCTGTCCCGTGACACTGAGACTGAGGTCTGATTTGATGTGAATGCAGCCTGAAGTCTAAAAAAAATAAATGTTGAAACATAATCTAAAGGCCTGTATTATATATTAATGTTTTTAATATAACAAAATATCAAAAAAAAAAATGTGGATTTGTTGAAACCAAATCACAGGTGAACAGTTTAACTTATAGATATCAAATCTAAAAAATCATGGTTCTCAGTTGATCATGACTGAAACTATCTGACAGTTTTTCTGCTTTTTCTTTCTTTCTTTCTTACACTACTAACGTTGACAAAGACTTGACAACACAAGAAAACAACCATTAAAATATAGTTAGGGCATTGGATTTAATTGGATGTAAATTGGATGTAAATTATGCTATAAATTATAACATGAAATCAGTTAGAGCTTCTTTTCTTTCCCCAGGTTTCTCTACCTTCGTCTTACCACCCTGTTTGTCTTCTCTCTCGTCTCTCTTTAACCCTAAAATATAAAAAGCATTCATTTGACAAGCGTTAATTGCTACAATTATGGATAAAATAGATTTAATGCTGTGACAGTTTACAACCTATGAGTTAAAGTCATGCTAATTTAGACAATTCAGTAATTTAGATGATTTATTTAATGTAACGGTGACAGATTGAAAACAGGAAAATGACAAAAAACTTTCTTTTCTCCAAGTTTTAACTTGTCCGTGTGTGTTGACAGAATTGGTCAGATAACTCTTGTTGTTGTTGTCTATCTTGGGGTGAACAGCATACACAGTCCATTATATAAATTACGGCATGTAGCTTGTTGTTTTACATTTCCCAAAGAGTATGATTTTTGCATTAATGTATTAAATTCTCCAATATAATTTTCACCCTGACCTTGCAACACAGCGGGTGGTGTGGGTGGAACTCCTACATCTCAGATCCAATGAAATTTTAAGACAGTCTTGTAACTAAACACCGCTCATATTCACTTGGACAGAGATTTAAGAAGGTGCAGACCTCACCGTCAGCTCCACTAAATTTATGCAAATTTGTCCTCTTACATTTCACAAATATTAGTTGTACTTGACATTGTACAATGACGATAGTCTCATGTCGACTCTGCTACCCAGCCAGTAAAGGTTTCCAGATTTAAACATCAGAGTAAACACAGAAATGGTGGCAAGTGTGGAGGAATTAAACACTGGCTGCGATTCATGGATCGTCTCTGCCGGGCAGCCTGCTGGCGAGTAGGCAGGTGTTGGCCGGTGAGCTGAGTGGCCTCCGTGACTGCGTCTGCTTCCAGCAGAATGTCGGAAGCTGTAATGTTCTTTGTTTTCATTGAGACTTGGCTGGGTTTTGGAGTGCCGTACAACATTATTCAATCTGGTGACTCTGTTTCCTGTGTGCCAAACTGACGGCCACATTCTCCTTTGTGATGAATTCTGCACAAGTTGAACATAAGTTTCTTTATGAAACCACTTACAGAAGCGTTTCCTAACATAGCGGCCTACCTGTAGCAGGAGATTCACGATGTCAAACAGTCACAGTTTGGTTAGGTTTAGGCAAAACTACATTGTTAGGCCTTAATATAACTACTGCTGGACATAAGGTAGTTATGGTAGTCACGTACATGGCATGAAAAGTGATATAGGACATGATGTAGCTATGCATGTAACTTAAATTACATACATAACCGGACACGAACACCCGTCCCCTGGGTCAAAGTCCCGTTTGTTTGACCCACTCACCATAAAAGGACCATGTCGCTCTTTGTACTATGTGTCCTTGTTTCGGCCTTCATTTTTGTCAGAATTACTATGGCCACTAGATATAAACAACATAGGGTAATTTTTGTGGGGAAGACAGTCTCAATCTTAAGCTGCAGCACATAGATACACTGTAACAAATTGCTGTAAGAAAACAGCCAAATTGTGACAGTAACATACTTTTTTCCATTAAAAAGGTATTATACTGTAGAAAACAATGCATTCTGGGCAATATTTGTAGGTAGTTTGCCGTTTCCCATAAAATACTATAATATACCATAAATAGCATTGCATTCTGGGAGTTATGGTAGAATCAACAGCGGTGAGGCTGAGAAAATACGGAAAGCTACTGTATTTCTAGAGGAGACATTCAGCCAACTTTGGTCTTTCCTTTCTTGGAACATCCATTTTAATCCTGCATTTCTTGAGCAAATCACAGGGTAAGTTGAACTATGTTTTATTTGTTAGATGATGTTTGCAGTATCCATATTTTACTGTCAAATCAAGGAGATACAGGATTGTACTGTAATTCAGTATGTGGTTTTATCAAAGTAACATACTGTAAAGTAAATAAAAGTAGAGGAACTGTAAAATGAATTAGTTAATTTACAAGACAAATGTTTACAGTGTAGCTACTTCTTAAATTCTTTCTTGAAGCAGCAGGTTAAAGATGATGTCCAGCCTCTATTAACGTGGTGGTACTAAAATGTTTTAGATGAGCAAAGAACAAACAGTGCTAGAACTGTATTAACATGCAATTGCTCTCCCATACAGCTTTGCTGGTAATTGTGGTCACTCCAATTACCACAAGTAAAAAGTTTCTAATTTCTTGAGTCATTTTTGATTTGACGACCAAATAACCTTTTGGATAAAATACCCAAAGAGCCTTCATTACACGCTTCTCGTACACATGCTAACCTCCGAGGGCTAATTACAAACCTAAACAATGCTAATAAATTCAATCATTAGAATGCTCTAACAGGGGCACGCTAGCATCGTCGGGGTGTAAATGTCTCCGAAGTGGCCGCGCCAGCCTTCCCTCAGAGCATTGTGACAGGTTGGAATTTGTTATTTCGGAAGTTGAGATTAGTTCTCCCTGTGAACTCCTCCGCTCCCATTCTGATTCCATATCAAACAGAGAAATGTCAGGACCTGCACTGTGACATTTAAAACCCCCATTGTAGACCTTGTCTAATTGAACCTCCCTCATTATAATGATGGAGTGTGGACCGACCACTGAAAAAGAACATCAGAGAGGAAAGCTATGGTTTGGTGCCAGCAAGGATTATTTACATCCCCGCTGTCTTCTTCTCTTTGAACACAGCGGTGAAGCCGACTATCTCTCCGTCTCCGGTGACATTTCAGGGCTGTCAAATAATGGCCACGGAGTAATGGTCAGCATATTTGCAACAAGATAAAGGTGACGCTGGTCAAATCAGCACTCACAGGGATGTCATGTTGTATAAATAATGTAAGCTGTAATGGTGATATACGGCGTGCTTATATTCTGTATTATTCACTATCAGTGAAGACATCATTCTCCTCACAGGAGGCACAAAGAGAAGATAATGCGCCTCTGACATTAAACTGATGATTTCACACAGTCGTGCATTGTTGTTTTCCCACTATTGCGCCCCTCTGATTAATGTTTTTTTGAATATCTCTTTGAAAAACAAGTTATTGCCTAATCCAACACTGCAGCAACGTCAATATGAAGTTCACAAGTTCAGCCTCGCAGGAGATGAAGTGCTGAACTGTTCAGGCTTTGTCATGTTGTGCCCTTCACGGCTTACATTCATATTGTTGCATCGTCTCGCTGTAATTGGAAGAAGAATAAAGCGTCATTGGCATTCTGCTCAGTCCACTGTGGTGAATTTGATGAGAATGTCACATTAAAAATGCATGTTCCTCATACGTTCTTTGGCCTTTGTCTTTAGCCATGGGAAACAGCGGACACTTATGACAAATAAGGACGGAGCTGACGCTGCCTGAGGTGGATCTCTCTATTCAGACAGGAAACATCCGCGTCTCCTCCCAGTGTCTGCCTCCTCCACACGAGACCGTGCATTTGTCAACCGCCTGGGCTGATGGAGGGGAACAGAAATTGGGTCATAATAGAAAAGTTGCTTAGACTTCTAAACATTATTCTTGAGGAAATCCAAGCAAATCCCTCACCTGATAAATGAAATATAAATCCTGGTCACTTTCTCGGGAAACGCTCAACTAAACCAAGCTGCATTCATCACTGTTTATCTATATTTCTGTGGTAATGTTTCAACCAACAGCCCAGACAGCCGACTCATGGCCGGCAGCCAACTCTCAACCAGCTGCTGGCCGGCTACTTGTGAGACATCTCAGGTCTCCTAAATCCTCCAGGAATCTGCTACAAATGAGCACTAACTCTGCACTCCTGGGCACCAGGGGAAATCTTCTGGAACCCGACAGAAACGTTTTGTTTACACAAAGTGGTTCTGTCCATAAACCATATAGCTTAAGTGCTGCATTTGATCAAGCAGAGTATTTAAAAACACTTCGGAGGTGCTTACACTTGGCTTATGCCTACTATATATCTATCTAACAGTTGTAATTACTTGTTATTTTACAGATATATGTTTTATGTACAAAACATGCATGTGTAAGCTCAAATACAAAGTGCTAATGTTTAGGCTACCTCAAAAATGTTAAAAATAGCACTAAAATGAACAGAAATTTACTTGACCATAGAGAATACTGGTTTCTAGCTGGCATTTATTACCTCAACAGTTTTAGCACCATCCGAAATCATCCATCATATGATAAAAATTTGCAGTGCTATTACAAGCTCCCCTGATTTCAAAATGTAGTTTTCTGGAATAGTTTGACAGCTTGAATGGACTTAAAGCTCTCCCAATTGCATCATCTGTACAAAGGATAGACAACTTTGTAAGAAAAAATGTGATTCATTGATAACAAAAAAACGATTACAAAACACTTATATAACACTTTAAATAGATCTGAACTTTGCTTGGAAAGTGGCTGTGAAAGTTCTGAAAATGCAAATGTAATAAATAGAGGGGAGAGAGTGCCACAGAGTAATTTACATGGCATTTTGCTCCAAAGAGTGTGTGGAGTCTTTTTGTTTGGCACATTTCGGCCTGTTTAAGAAGAGAATTAACCACTGATGCAACACCTAAAGAATGCCACGCTGAAACTGAATAAAAAGGTTTTATTATGTTGTTTGGAACTGTTTAACAAGTTGGAAGTTTGCCACACAGGTTTTATCATAATAACAAATTTAAATATCCACCGAGGAGATGACCAACCGAGGCCACAACAGATTTGAGGCAAGTTTGGGATTCATAAGTAGGGCTTTTCCATTGGTACTTTTGGCTGTATGAGTCAAACAATGCTAGATGATTTGCCATTCAATTACCAATTTTTTAGCGGCATGCGTGTATGGAAAGTCTCACTGGAGATGGTGCCTTCTCTGGAGTGGTTAAAGCCTTCAATGAGGTTGTAGTGACAGGCCTTGTCCTCATTCAGTTACGGTTCAGCAGCATGTTTAAATAGCCTCTGCTGCTTTTGCCAGATATCATCAGTTTCAACTGTGTCTCAAAAATGCAAACAGAAAAAAGTATGGCAAGCACTAGGTCTGCTAAAAAAAAAAAAAGGTGCAAAGTACAATAATAAACAGCGTGAAAGATAAGCTCGTCATTAGTTACTTACATACGTATTCTCATGAATGGATTCATGTGGTATCTAACAAAAAGTTTTGCACAAAAGTTTGTCTGATATCCTTAATAAATAACAATTGACAGTAACATTGTAAAACAGTTGCTCAAACACAAGCTACTTAGTTGGGTTTAGGAAACAAAACTACTTGGTTAGGGTTAGGAAAAAAACAGGGTTTGGGTTCAAATAACTTCCTCTGTATGTAACTACTGGATGTGATTGCACAAATGACGTAGACCAAGATGTACTCACACACAACAAGTTTATTTACAAGTTCACTTAAAATTACTATTTTATTTTTAGTTTCCAATGGAAAAAAAACAGCGGTCTCCCTGGTCAAAGTTTGGAGTTTGTTTGAGCCATCCACCACCCTTCCTGCCACTTCCGCCATAATTACTACGGCCACTAGAGGTTGCCATCTGACGACAAATAAGCAGCGTCTCCTCACTCAACATTACGTTGGTTTCTTACGAATTCGGTACATTAGGCGCATTTCCATTAGGTTCAGAAAGTCCCTACCCGAGGCAGGGACTTTCTGAACCTCTAATGACTAGTCAACGCTGATTGGATACGGTTGAAGCGGTGATTTCGCTCATGCGTGATTCATTTGCAGACTGGTGCAAACTGGATGCTGAAGGGTTAACCGCTCCTGCTCTGACTGCAGCTGGGAGAAACTACTGCGGGAGGACTGGGCCGCTTGTGAGTGCTTTGGGACGGCACCTGCTCCTTGTTAAGAAGAATAGGAATGAGTCTCCAAAAAAAAAAAACACCAGAAAAAGTCGCAGTCGCAGTCGTAGATTTGTCGCTTATGCTTTTTTGAAAGAGAGTCACTAGAGGGGCCTGAGTAGTCACTAAATGTTGCTAAGTTGGGAACACTGCTTGCCACGTCGGGTCTGTTGTCACATTCAAACTCCGTTGGTTTGCGGCTACAAAAGCGCCTGCATGGGAACAGAGGCCAAGGAGAACTAACTAGTAGCCGTAGCCAAAACACTCAGCCGCTTTCCAAAAAGTACTCAGAAAGTACTCAGTGGAAACACTCCTTTTATTGAGGATGACCTACCTCTGAACAGTGGATGAGAACAGCCTGTACCAACACACCTTAAAGTGGTTAACCCTGTTGTAATGGAGATGTAAATCCCTGCATCACAGGGCTGACGTGCCAGATCAAACCGAGTCAAGCCCCAAGCTGGCGTGTGTATGTGGAAAGGCTGGTGTTTTTCAAAATGAAGGTGTGATTTCGAAGGATGTTCTGCAGTCTATTTATTAACTTAGTTACATTTATAATGCAGTATTCTTGAGAGTGTTAGGTTGGCAGGAAGTAAAACACCTACATTAGTCACTGCGGTGAGAAAGTCATATGACTGTTTTTTTAATTTTATGTCAGTGAAGTTTCATCTTCTGAGAGTGAGAACTGACAGCTTTTCTCAAAGGAGTCACTCAAAGAACGAGCAGACTCCTCTCTGTTCTCGGGGGAAATATAGTTTTGAGTTGAACGTGCGGTATCCATCATGCTGATGAAATGCATAATTAATTCTCATCATTCCTGTAATCCTTCTCTAGACTTGACCGCAAAGATGAAAATTACAAGTCTGGGCCCGTGTCAGCCGGCTGGGTTGATATCTATTGTAGTTTTCTCACACAGTGGCAAAGAAATGCAGATGATAAATCGGCAAGGTTACAAAGTATTTACACAAATAAGTTGAACACAATCGATCCAGTGCAGCACACTGTCATACCCTTAGGGATGTGGTTCCCCTGGAAGAATGCACAATCCCCCTGGCCTGGGTTCATTTGAGACGCAGATTGTGTCTGATTGATCAATGAGAACCACTGCTGAGCCATCAATCTAACAGGAGGGGAATAGGAAAAAAGGGAACATTAACATGTATAAGCTGCCGCGTCCCGACAATGTCCTCTACCTTGAGTTGGTGGGAAAGCAGCCACCTCTGGGGACACGAACAAAAGTGGTAAGTCTAAGACCTGCGACAGGAACGCGTTATATAAGGACAACAGGGACGATGTCAACATCTCAGCTCCTTTGTGATCTCATCTCTGTCGCAGCAGAGGCTCCTTATCTCTCTATTTTACCGGGAAAAAAACATCTATCACGAAGCTGCTGCTACTCCGGCACAGCCTTTCTGCACAGGTTAGAGAGTTAATAATCTCTGAATTGTACAAAAATTGAATATCACCTTCAAATGCCCTCCAGGTAATCATCACTGTGAACCGCTAATGAAAGCATAAAATTGCTGGCACCTTTTTGGCCACCTCCGTGCTGCAGTATTTAAGACAAACAGGTGATTAATGAGTGATTTGTGCTGGTATAGGTGGTAGACAGCTGTTCCTCATTGCAGCAATGATTGGGCGGAGCAGTTAAGATCTGTTCTTCAAGGTCTTTCCACGAGAGTGTGCTGCTTCTGAGATTTATTACTAAGAAAATGGCTAGCATGTTGTGATAGAGGGGTCGAAATCACATGCTAACATACCGCATACCCAATCTGTTTGCACGACTACATTAACAATTAAGTACGACATTACCAGCAGACTGTTCACACTAAAGTTTACTCAAACATTATTTCTTTCTGCAACACATGGCGTTACCGTTTAAGTTACCAATTAATGAAAATAGTTTTTAGCAAAAATGTAAATGAACGTCACTTCTTCCACTCAATTTAATACTTTCCTGGTTAATTAGGAGGCAATTAAATGTTAATATTGTTGTGTTAAACATGTTTTCTACAATATATGTATATACTATATATATATATATATATTTGTATATATATATTTAGGCTCAAGTACATCGCCATCATTCAGAAATATTTCATACAACGATTCATTATTTTGAGCAGTCTACCTCTCAGTCGTTTGACAGCACTGCAATGCATTTTGGGATGATTAGCATGTCCAGGAAGCTCATGTCTCACACTCTAGTCTAGTATTAATTGAGGCATTTCCTTACATAAAAGGCTAACAAATAAAATTCACAAAGTGTTTCACGAAAACAAAAAAACCCCAAACGATTAAAGACAAAAAAACATGCAAATGATAAAGGAAAAAATAAAAAGAATAACAACCTAAGATAAAAATGTATGGCTTAGTATAAATAGTACATTAGCATAAGAATGACCACAGACTTGTTCCGAGATCTGTTTCTAGACCGCAAGCGCTTCAGAGGCGCTCGCACGTCTCATGCAGCAGACATGCTCTCATTTGGAACCAGTCTGCACCAGGTCCCTGCAGGCTCACGTCTCTCAATACATGTGCAGATGTGAGGCTCTTGCCCAATAAAAAGCAGAGAAAGGAACCAGATAAGTATATTTAATCTACATTTTGCAACTAATTAATTAATCATTAATGACACAGTCAGTTTTCCCCTTTTTCCAACTGATTCATGCATTCTTAATATATATCATTCAGGAGAACGCATCATGCTCTTAAGTTTGTATTGCTCTTGGAAAGTGGGAGCTAGCAAGCTAAGCTACCAAGTTAGTTAGTTAGTTTCCACTTGTTAGTTAAAATCATTATCTCAGAAGGTTCCCTCTACATGTACTTTTTTGCTGATGTTATGTTATGGTCTTTAAACAGCAAACAGCAACATTTAGCATTGAGAAAATTCGTTCAATTTTTTGCAGACTTTATTTGATGTTAGCTTTACATTTTGACAGTTTGGCTAATAATAACTCTGTGTTGCCAGATCACACAAGAATTTGTTGCTGAGACCAAACCAGGTATCGAACAAAGTTCATTTTCTCACAGTAGAGAGTGTTGTCTGTACTCTGCTCTGGTTTGTAATCCCTCAGACTTTTTTGCTGCAGCTGAGAAGGAAAACAAGGCAACTTCTTGCGTCTTGAGCTGAGGTGTTTTATCTTTATTTTTTATTTATCTGCAAACTGTGACCTACGGCGTACTTCTACTGACACACTGTGCAGACAATTTGGCCGCTCCTTTGCTGCTTGACAGACAAAGTACAGCAGTGGTGTAGACAGGTGAGAGCTACTGTCACCCTAGCACGGCGCTGACATGACGTCTCCGGTCTAGACACGGGGTTAATGTATTTTTAAACAAACATGGCAACTGTACCTACAAAAATACAGTAACTACACAGTGTGCAACATGGTTCTTTGTAAGCAATTTAAAATTTGAATTCTCCTCACGTTGTCTAAAGGAAATATGAACTAGCCAGTAAAGTTTTAAAGTTGTTCTTGGACTTATTTGCCTTCGATGTTCAACCCTCTGTGTGGGCAGTTAAGAGACACTAATTACAACTAATGATTAATGACACAGTCAGTTTTCCCCTTTTTCCAACTGATTCATGCATTCTTAATATATATCATTCAGGAGAACGCACCAGTCTCTTAAGTTTGTATTGCTCTTGGAAAGTGGGAGCTAGCACGCTAAGCTACCAAGTTAGTTAGTTAGTTTCCACTTGTTAGTTAAAATCATTATGTTACTGAAGGTTCCCTCTACATGTACTTTTTGCTGATGTTATGTTATGGTATTTATACAGCAAACAGCAACATTTAGCATTGAGAAAATTAGTTCAATTGTTTGCAAACTTTATTTGATGTTAGCTTTACATTTTGACAGTTTGGCTAATAATAACTCTGTGTTGCCAGATCTCACAAGAATTTGTTGCTGAGACCAAAGCACGTATAGAACAAAGTTCATTTTCTAAAATTTTTCCATCTACAAAATTCAATTTCAGTGTCAATATGCTTGGAAGATATGTGGCTTTTGAAAATTCGGATCAATATTTACTTTGGTGACGCTGATGCGAAACAACAAGTGGTCATATGCTGCCTTCAAATGGAACTTGCAAACATGTAAATACGACATTGGGAAAAACTGAGGCTAAAAATTTAAAATGGGTAAGGGTAAAGGTAAAATCAATGCAGGTAATGCTGATGTGCAATGGCTGTTGGGAATATCAACATTACCTCATGACATATGGTAAAGTTACGGAAATAACTACGCTACTAAAATAACAATATATTAATTTACTATTTGCTGAAAATCTAACTTCCATGGTGTGAACTTGGAGCTTTCAGGTATTTACAACGGTTCGCATTCACTTTGTAGCTCCATAGTAGTTCACGAGGCCTGAGATCGTGGTTAAATAAGGGGTTCATTTGTCAGCACCAACCAACCCTTTAGACCTGGGTTAAAAAAGAGAGAATAAATGACATAAATGAACAGTTTATAAATTCCATGCATGTATGTCTTTACAGCAAACAGATGGCACATTACTCTACAACACAATATAACCACACCACACAAAGCCCACAGCCTTTAGCTTACAATACAATAGCATAATCACAAAAAGATTACTAAGAATAAACATTTATGCATTGCATTGAAAAGCATGTGCCCAAATTGTAAACAACGCAACACAATACTAGGCCAAATAAGTAAAAAAAAAATGACATACCTTGTCTACTGCTTATTACTTAATAATTTATTTTTTCCTTCTTGGTGATCTGCTATTTTCTGTCTTTTTGAGCTTGTTTACTTAATATTAAACTTATTTTAGCGGAGTATCCTTCCTGTATGGATTCCTCCGTTTCGTGGCTTGCAAGGTTCGCCAATGTACGGGAAATCAGGTCGGCCAAATAGCTCCGCGCTTAGGAACGCTATTAAGACAGGTAGGGACCAAACTGAACTGCCGATGTGGGGTGGTTATAGTGGAGTGAAGTCTGAAGAAGTCTGAAGTCAAGAAAAAGACTTACAAGTGGGACTATTACGCCATAATTACATGTTATTTAGCAGACGCTTTTGTCCAGAGCGACTTACAATAAGTGCATTCAACCTGATGGTACTAGCCTTAGACTACAGGAACCAAGTAAGAACATAACGTGATGATCTGAATCACAATGAGAGTAACGTAACTAAAGTGCTCAAATAACAGACACCAGCGATTCAGCTAACCACTTTTCTGCCCACGTTGGTGGTGGTCATCCCTGTGCGCCCGGGGTCTAAACAAGACTAACATGTAAGAGATTGGTAAGGGATATCTATGGAGTTTGAATATCAAAAGAACAAAGGGAGATGGTTGTTTCAAAGACAGTTTGAATGATAATCTAGTAAATCTTTTTAGCCGGTGTGGAGACATCAGTGTCGGAAGTCAAGAAAACTGTTTTGCCCACAAATGTGCTATTTGGTGTAAGTTTCATGGAGTTTCACATCAGTAAGTGATGTAGGTGGGATATTTCAACCCTGGGAAATAAACACTGAACATTTGATCTGGTGAAAAACATTGCTGTGAACATAAACCCTTAGAAAATGCATCATAATAGTAGTTTACTGAGCGGAGGAACATTTATAGGACCCTGGGAACATGGATCCCTCCTGCTGATTACTGACTGTGACGCTGTTGTGTGCAGAGCGACAAACTGTTTTTAGTGACCACCCACGCACTGCACCAATCGAATAACAGCCTGGAGAATGCAGGTAAAAAAATAAATCAAACTTCTTTACTATAGTAATAACATTTTCCACTAACTACAAAAGTCAAAACAAACATCAAGGATTTATTTATATATTTACTGATGTCTTGGAAAAAAAGAAATTCTATTTCAGTTTGACTCTATGATTGATTGGATTTTCACAAAGTTCCCGACCCTCATGGGTTTACAAGTCAAGAAAAATAGTTGAAGCTATCAAACATTTCATTCCAAATCGACTTATTTAGTAATTTACAGCTTGCTCTTAAACAAAACATTGCACTATTCTCCCCAAGATTGACAAATAAAGTCTGCTTCCAAAAAAGGTTCCCTAATAAAGCACAACTCCACTTTTTCATCTTCATTCAGAGCCAAAAGAAATCAACATAAATTGAAGCCATTTCACCAAAAAGTACATCCTCGTAGAGGATATGTAAAGCAAAAATGAACCTCATTCTCTATTTCATCCAGCTCCAAAAACAAACTAAATCTTTTGGAGTTGCATTTAGTCTCCAGGTCTAACAAATAGTTTTTTTATTTAACTATATAAGGAAAACCCATTTCCAAGACAAACCCAGGTACAGAGGGACATTTGCATACTGGAAGGCGCTTATTACAGCCACAAGCGGCTCATCTGAGGATATTGGAAGTTAAAGTGCTTGCCAAGGGGCATCTTGACACAAACTGACAAGTCGCGAGAACGGCATGTCTTGTTAAGTTGTGCCACCCTGATTTTTGCACCTAATCTTGGAGGTTGAGAAGTTGATATTCCAGTTGCTCCCTCAACCATCATGCCACGAAGAGACAGCACATTCAAAAACAATATTAGCACTAAAATGTGTTTGCAGTTAATGTGCAGATATGTTGGCACGCCGACAAGTTTATCGCTCCGGCTGGTTTGTGATAAATAATAGATGAGTTTACAAATTACTACAGACTGTAACATTATTTTTATAAGCTGCAAAAAATATCTGCGGGGTGAACAAATGTCAGTAGTGGGGATATACGGTTATGAGCTTAAATATTGACATTCAGATTGCAGCAGAATCAGTCCTCACAGTAGCCAGTCACAGTAATACTCAGCTCGTGGCATTATTCATTCAGTCCTGCAGTCATGCGTTGGCGCAGTAGCTAATCTCTGCCCCCAAGGCACTTCAGCAGTAATGCACCTGTTAAAAAATCCCCATCCATGTCATTCTGAATTGTAAAAAGATTAGCTAATATTTTATAATAGTTTGGGGGGATTTATTGCACACTCGTGTGTTACTCTCTGGAAGGCTGCACTGTCACTCCGTCCTGGTTTTAAAGGGACATTTCGCTCTAGTTGTACATTATTTGACAAATAAAAATAAATTATTTCATGCTTTGAATTAAGCAAATGCAATTTCTGTGCAGAACTTAATATAAAAATCTTCACATTTTTTACAAAGTGCTGGGAAGTCTTTAAACACTTTGTGTCCTGGTGTCACGGGGCTGCATTTTGCTGTCTCATTTCTTATCTATTTTAGGCGTGCACCTATTTTTGGTTTGCTTCTTTTCAGTTCAAAGAGCAGGATTGCTCCAGAGTGTAATTTCTTCCTGCTTTTGCAGATATAAACAGCAGCACCTGGTTCCAGTCGCTGGCACTAAAACATACGGTTGCAGGAAAAACCAACTGAGAAATGTTGGCAGTGAGTGTTTTGATGATTTTAATGTGAGCCTTAAATGCAGGAGATCAAAAGAGAAAATAATAAATCAGTCCACGCCTTTAATCCATAAAGGGTATTTTGCTGTATATGAAAGAATATATGTAAATACATGAACGTAAATAGGAGTTGTGACATTATTTAAGATTCTAATTAGCACCTGTAAAATGTTATCATTAGTAAACATCCGATTCTCTGTTTGAAGCCCGGCTAATCTTTCCATCACAAGCCGGCATTCCCTCAGGCATTTGTTGCTTTTACACTTTTAGAGCTGTTAAACTTGGTAAGTATTGAAATAAATCATCTCAAATTTAATCACACAGTATAGGCAGAATGTCAGATTTTTATGATGGGCTGTATCTCTTCTAAGGGAACAGGAAGTTAAATCGAAATTGGTATTTTTTAACTCTTTACACCTCCAACACTTTGAAAAATGTTTAAATTGTTACTGCCGCCAACAAGGTCATGTTTTCTGTTCGGTTTGTCTGTTTATCATCAGGATTACAGAAAAAACTACTACTTTATTTTCATGAAAATTGGTGGAATGGTGTAGCATGGGCCTATAGATGAACCTATTACATTTTGAAGCGGATCTGAATTATTGGGGCTGATACACAAATAATTTTTCACTTTTATTTACAATGCGAGATTAGCATTTGTGAAAGGGCTTTTTAATACACAAAACCTTATTAGAAAATCATTTTAAACCAAAACAAAATTAATAGGATCCATTTTAAACCTTCTACTGTATGTGTTTCCACTGAGATGTATCAATAAATTAAAATAGAGTATGTGGTGTATTGAGTTCTCTTCTTTGACACATATTTTAAATTCAACTTGTGCCCTTGGAATACCTTCACCGAGGCAAATACTATCTCCTGATTTTCCCATTACATGTTCTTTTAACATCACACGTTGACAAGAATAATAAACCTGTAAATCTATTAGCAGCTCTATGGAAGCTGTTGGAGGATAATTCACTGACAAAAGGACACCTTGACACAAGGTAGCATGTGGGGGAGGTGGGAGCAGGTCTTGTTAATGTATTTCACTTCACCAAGCGGTTTGAACTGTAGATAAATCTGAAATGGAGTCCAGAAATGGTCACAGCGGGAGCACTCTGAGGTAGAGTCATGAAATGTTTTGGAAAGTGTTGGAATGTAACATCTCACAGAAGTCAACAGAAACTTGATAAAACCGACAGGAAAAGCAGGAAAATATGAACATTTCTAACCTTTTCCCATCACATGATTGGAAGTAAGACCTTGGTAACCCGTCACCTCCTCCGTAACCCAACCTTCATTTTAGGAGATCCTAAAACAAACAGAACAAATGATATGACAGAATTATCTCATTCCAAAAGTGGATATTTCCTGTGTTTGACTCGTGAGAAAAGACGGACAGATTAAACCTCCTTATTCAGACCTATCAGAACTGTGATTGCAAAAGCTAATTTGGGTGTGATAGCTCAAACAAATGTTCAGCACAGACTCAGTCTCCAGTGAATTATAGTTAATTGCAAAAGGAGGCAGCCACAGGATTTGTCTCTGCATGGTATTAGGATCTGTATTATTCTGAGTCTTGTCAGGTTCAAAAATGATGGGCCCTATGTAAACGATCTTTAGAGCATGGGCTAGAGTGCGTTTAGGGCGTGTCCATGTCCACTTAAACAGCGCACAATCTGGGCGCACAGTAAGGTGCCTGGGGCAAAAGGGATATATTTAGTTAATCATAGGGGTAACATAAATTAAACCAATCAGAGAATCATCTCCCATTCCCTTTGAAAGCCAGGTGTGCAAATGAGCAGATGCACCGAACCAATTTAACTTGTGTGTGTACCAAGCAGAGTGTACAGAAGTTGTTTATCCACCTATGTAAGCACTTAATATCCGAACAATCCACCTTTTAAATTTAGCATTTAGCATTTAATATAGCAACAGTGCCATTGACCAAAAGCGTGCTAATAATTTCTTAACAATAAAATTGGTGATCCCTTGACTTTTAACCTACATGTTGACTTCTGTAACACGGGTTTATGACCAGATAGTGAAATGTATAACAATGGGATTAGGAATAAGGCAATTAGCAATTGGGTAAATGATAGCATGCTAACATGCTAAACTACATAAAATAATTGGACTAACAGCCTCCGGGTCTGAAAAGTTAAAGGAACACTCCATCGTTTTTTCATATTAAAACATGTTATTCGGTCAAGTAAGACAAGTTGATACAGACCTCTTGCGTCTCAATGCGTGCACTCAATCGCCCTGGTGCGCGGCGCCACTTGGCTAGCACTTAGTTTAGCCCAGTTCATTCATTCGGATCCAAACAGATGGACAGTTAGAAGCGACCAAACTCCTCCACGTTTTCCCTATTTAAATACAGCTACACGAGTAGTTAAACGACCAAGTATGGCGGAACAAATTAAAACGTGGCGCTTTTCTAAGCGGATAAAAAGGATAACTATAATGTATGGCGGAATAGCACTTGGGAGCACTTCGACTCGGCGCAGTAATATCATCACTCCTGAAAAATCTTCTGGCAGGCAATCACTACGGCACTATATACCTTCTGCTTGTTATCGCAACCCTTTACGATGCACGTTATAACCATGATTGTTCACAAATATCTTCCTACAACCTGATACTTCGTCAGCTCTGCTCGAACTACTACTCCTGGTGCAGCTCACGTTGGTTCTGTTGACGGAAGTGAGAGGGAGAGGGAGGGGGAGAAGATTTTTCAGGAGTTTTTTTTTACTGCGCCGAGTCGAAGTGCTCCCAAGTGCTATTCCGCCATACATTATAGTTATCCTTTTTATCCGCTTAGAAAAGCGCCACGTTTTATTTTGTGTCGCCATACTTGGTCGTTTAACTACTCGTGTAGCTGTATTTAAATAGGGAAAACGTGGAGGAGTTTGGTCGCTTCTAACTGTCCATCTGTTTGGATCCGAATGAATGAACTGGGCTAAGCTAAGTGCTAGCCAAGTGGCGCCGCGCGCCAGGGAGTTTGAGTGCACGCATTGAGACGCAAGAGGTCTGTATCAACTCGTCTTACTTGACCGAATAACATGTTTTAATATGAAAAAACGGTGGAGTGTTCCTTTAAGCCAATGTTGAAGTTCCCTAAACCTGCATTCTTTCTTAGGGCCTGCAGGGGGCGGCTCCACTGGTTGCAAGAAGATGTCTCAATTGAATAGAAGTCTATGAGAAAACAACCCTACTTCTCACCTGATTTATTATCTCAGTAAATATTTTCACAATTAGTTTATGGTCTCAATCGCTAGTTTCAAGTCTTCTTCAATACAGCATAATGTTAATTTTGTAAATAATGGTCCCATTTAGAGTAAAATAGATGATAAAGCAGAACATGCTTTATGGCGGGGCTATCTTGTGAGGTGGAGATATGTCTATCTATGTGCACATCTAAATAGCTGAACTTTTTGTTTTTGGTTTACCTTAATTAAGGGAGCTAATTTTGTTAGCAGGTTAGCAGAAGCCAGCCACCCATTTATTCCAAATGTGGCAACTTCTGCCCCCCAAAAAACAAGATGGCTATGACATAAATGCCAAAATTGAGGCTCCAAATTGATAGTGCACAAAACGCTCACTTCTTTTATGCAGTCTGTGTGTAAAACCTGCTAAACATCAGCATGTTAACACTGTCATTGTGCACGGAGCCTATAAACTCTTGCCACATACACAAGCATAAAGCCACTGTGGTTTATTTGAGGGTTTAAGTAGCAGCATATATTTATATTTTTATGGAAAAAAATAAAACAAACATACGATTTAACAATGGTACAACAAAATGAAAAAGTAAAAGACACAAAGGGATAGATCGCCTCAGGGGGATAAGGTGGTGGCTCAGCGTTCGCCTCACAGCAAGAAAGTCCTCTGTTCAAACCTGAGTTGTCTGTGTGTTGTCCCTTTGATAGACTGGCAGCCCGTCCACGGCGTGTCTCTCCTCCTGCACAATGCATGCTGGGA
The DNA here is from genome assembly GCF_030273125.1 of Centropristis striata. Taxonomy (NCBI): domain Eukaryota; kingdom Metazoa; phylum Chordata; class Actinopteri; order Perciformes; family Serranidae; genus Centropristis; species Centropristis striata. The sequence goes on from NC_081539.1 coordinate 11,756,737, forward strand.
TAGACGCCAGCCCCCCTGCTAGCCTGAAGAGGATAAGCAATAAGACAGACAGTTGTATGGACAGACAGTGTTTAAACCACACTCACTCAATTATTTATAGCAAATGCACTTTTAAAAATAGATTGAGTAATATAGAGTAATTAGATTGGATTAAATAACTTCCCGCACATTATTGCATTATAAACGGACACATTATTGCCTCATCACATCCGACACTTTGACATTGAATCTCTGTTAAGAGCACTCCACAACTTTGTCGAGAGTGAATTTTTCCTTGACCATGACAATGCTGCCAGTGCTAACCCTGAATGTCAGTCTGGACAATTGATACGATAAACCCAATTGAAACTTTCAATCTCCCTCCCGCTGATAAGAACAGAGGGAGTCCGCGAGGGGGAAGAAGGAGGGGGACTTTCTTTTCTTGACGGCCTAGTGTCAGTAACGGCAGAATCTCCATTAGACTGGCGAGGAAAACAACATTTGGGAGCACATCTCCTGCGGCTCCGCTCAATACATTTTCCTTTTTCCTCAGCAATAAGGGTTCAGGTTTTAGAGGAAGGTGAAAAGAGGCTACCTTCGTGATTCATTGTGTTTTTGTAAAGGCTGCTCGATGTTATGTACGCAGCTCAAAAGGTGCGAACAAAAATACAGTTTTTAGCTTCCCAGGATGAGAGCCTCTCCATTCATTAGTGTAATGGCTAATGAAATCTCAGTGGTATAAAATGTGTCTGCAAATTAAAGGGGCACTTGTGTCAATTCAACATGTCAAAAAACCAATTTACATATCACTGGGAATATTACTCAGCCTGTGAAAATAGTCTTATAATCGCCTTTAGCTTGGAGACAGCACATATTTTTTGGAGCTTCACCCACACGTACACCCCATGTATTTGCCTCATGATTCTTCTTATTGTTTTTAGTCTTTCTCCTGCAAATCCCCAGAACTTAATAAAATTCAATACTAAATCTCTGGAGTACTCTTTCAGGTAAAAGTAGCAACATCATCATGTTTTTGCAAGCAGAAGTCATTCGTTCAAACTATACATATTATCAGTAAAATGCATTGAAATATCAATAGTAAAATAGCTCAGTTTGCAGAAAGAGATCTTTCATTTGTGTCATGCAAGGCCAAAAGTATGTGGACACGAACAATGGGTTGCACAAGTTATGCAAAAGTGAAAACTTAGCCCCTTTGCTTTCTTAGGTCAAGGTGTATGGGTGACATTGGGTGAATGACATGGGTAACATTTTAAGGGTAGCACTAGTGCATAAGGTGCATACATAAAACATAACACATTTAAGTATGTTACATGTAAATGTCCTTTGCAGCCTCAGTAGTTGACTGTTTCACCTCTCATTTTGCTCTAAAGCTATAGATTAAGGTTGCATAGTCATCACTTAATCTGAGCTGTTTTTAGCCCTTAGCACACATATGGAAAAAATTATTAGACCACCCTTGTTTTCACCATTTTCTTGTTCATTTTAATGCCTGGTACAACTAAAGGTACATTTGTTTGGACAAATATAATGATAACAACAAAAATGGCTCATAAGAGTTTAATTTAAGAGCTGAAATCCAGCCATTTTCCATGGTACTCTTGATAATGATTTTGGTTATCATCAAGAAAACCATGCTCTTAAATTAAACTCTTATCATTAGTTTTTTGTTGTTATCCTTATATTTGTCCAAATAAATGTAGTTTTAGTTGTACCAGGCATTAAAATGAACAAGAAATTAAAGAAAACAATGGTCTAATCATTTTTTTCTATGACTGTAGCGATCAAATACCAATCGGACAAAGAATATTAAAAAATGAGAGTGAATCTGGGTTTGCTTTCGGGAAGGAGGGGCCACATTTAAATGATGTGTTTACAAACAAGTAAGTGACAATTCCTGCATAGCATGCCTTTGACATCTCACTCAAAAGCCATGGGCATTATTCTGCTGCTATAACACTCCTCAAGGAAGGAAAGAGTTTGGAAGCTGGCTGCAGGGATTTACTCAGAGCATTAGTGAGGTCCAACACTGATGTTAGTGATAAGGCCTGGCTTGCCGTCGGCGTTCCAGTTCATCCTTAAAGTGTCGGACGGGGTTGAGGTCGGGACTCTGTGCAGCCGAGCCAAGTTCAGACTGGGGGAAACATTTCTTTGTGGACCACAAAGGTGAAAGCAAATGATTATTTTTGTATTCTGGAACATTAAGATTTCACTTCATTGTAACTAATTCCAGCATGACATGAAACAACTTTTAACATATTTTCATTTTTGGAATATTATCACGAGAGTTTTGTTAAAGTACTGGCACACTCCCCTCATCTTGATCTTTTCATTTTGGGCTGTCTTTTTCTCATCTTGATGTTCCAATAAACTCTTAACATGCTTTTAGTCTTGGCCATGAAAAAAAGCAAAGTTTGTTTCTCTTAGACTGTGGGGGAGGAGGAGAAACCTTTTTGGAGTGAATAACACAGTGTTGTTAGGACTGGTGTTAAATTCATCATGCGTATGATTGACCAATTAGCACCTGCTTTAGTGAGAAATCTTAATTTTTTAAAACAGTTCGCCTCCTATTTCCACGTTCAAAATAGCACTGTTAACCAACAGAGGCTGGTAGAGAGTTGAGGTGACACAATCTAAAAAAAATCTTTCTGGATCATATTGATGCTGAATTTCCAAGAATATTGACAGCATATTATTATTATTATTATTATATTTTTTATATTGTTATTCCTATATTTATATTATATATTATTATTGTTACCTATTTTGTTCATTGTTTTCTTCTATTATATTATCTTATCTTATCTCTTGTGTTTCTAGAGTTTTGTGTTTTGTTGACCCGTAAAGAATTGTCCAAATGTCTTATTTCTTAAAGCGAGTTTGGTGTTATATTTTCCAGCTGGAGCAGGATGGGAAATAATCATAAAGAAGCTTGTTGTAGTCTGGAAATTAGTGACCCAGCAAGATTCCCAGTCCTTGTAAAAAATCTTATAGTCTGTCACCAAAAACTCACATTGTCTTCAGATGTGAGAGGGTGTCAGACTTTAGTCCTCGAGTGTGTGTTAGGCACATGTGTAGCCCCAGAACAAAGGTACGAACAGCATAAAATGAAAATTTAGAAATACCTCAAATTGTACTTAATGTACCTCCACCACTGTGAAATCCTGATTTTAAGAAGAACACACTGCTCCCAGGAAACACTGTTCAGTGAAGATGTTCGTGCGTCAGTCAAGGTCCAACATGATGAGCCAATCCAGTCGCAACACAACACATGAAAAGATCCTGGTGGTTGGAAGTACATAACCGCCCTGCCTCTGTCACTGTGTCCATCAGCGCATCGATCCAAAGACCTTATCAAGCACTGTATCTGAAGCTAACAGGGCGGTGGGGATTGACTTTGCAGATCTCTACCTCTTCTAACTTTCCTTTTGATGTGAGCATGGCCTCTTTGGTCTGCGTTTCATAATCAGCTGAGCTGAACTCGTCTACGTCTCAGTATCTCGAGACACGTAAAGACCGGAGCAGAGCCGAGAGTCTTTGGGGTTCCCAAAACGCCACTTCAGATTTCTTTCACCTAATTCTGTCAGTGTGATGATGTATCTGATTGCAAAAAGAGAGCGTCTTTAGTAAAGTTTCAAACCATTTAAAAAATTTAAATCAAGTCATCAGCATATTCATATGTCACACAGCTTGTTGGCTTTTACATTAGCGCTATGTTTTATTGATGCACCTTGTGTAACTATTGCATCATAGATTACAAAGAATAAAAGTGCGGGAACATCAGTATCATCAGAATAAATTTAATAATTGCAATAGTTGCACTGCCTCTGGTGATTTCAGGATGACAAGAGACAGAAGCATACGTCATGTCTCACTTCCTCACAGCAATCCAAAGATGACACGGAGCCATAACAAATACAGGCAGAGCACACTGAATACAGGGCTGCCATGCCTCATGTGAGAGACTAATTGAAAGAAATGTTGATGTGTTAACTGCTTGTCCAGTAATGTGCACCATCAAAGACACTTGAAACCATTTACTCAAAATATGATTTTTAAGTTGTCAGTATGAATGCTTGTCATGTGATTGGAGGGAAATGGTCAATTTTACAACCACATCTAAGTACTTGGTATCTCAAGTCGGGTTTGTCCTGTACTGACATAAAATGCACTTGCCATCAGTGAAACCATACGGGATGCAATTTGTCCCCTATTGTTGTGCACACTTTCCTCTAATGCAAACACTACATTTGCACATGCTTGAAAAAAAAAAAAGAGAGTTTCACAAGATACTCTTATCAAGGTCTTATCCTCATGTACACTGGTCATTTCGTACGACGGCGTATTATGGCTAAGTATGAAACAATAAAATAAAATACAGTCCCGGCCAAGGGGCATCATTTTTCAATTAAAAAAGGCACAGATTTATGAGATTAAAGTGGCAAATCTAGAGAAACAAAGTCACAGCTTTACGACATTAAAAGTGGCAAATCTGCGAGAAAAAAAATCGCAAATTTTCTAGATTAAAAGTGGCAAATCTGTGAGAAAAAAGTTGCAGATTTTCGAGATTAAAAGTGGCAAATCTACAAGAATCTGTGACATTTTTCTCGCAGATTTGTCACTATAAATCTCATAAATCTGAAACTCCTTTTTTCTCAAAATATTACCCCCCATTTTGTTTCATACTTAGCCCTAATACGCTGTAGTAATTTCGGCCTTTTGTCCATCTACAAATAGCGAATAAGAACACTAAAAAGATTTTCCATAACTCATTGTTAAATCAGGGTGTCTGCCGTTATTTTCTTTGTGATCCGTCATAAATTAGTTGACATTCTGGGCGACCAATGGCCAAAACAGTGCTGATTCTCAACTTGCTAATGGGACCTTTTTCCATATTTACACATAAATGTACCGTTACTCTTCCAATATATTGAGGAACAGAGGTAGCGGTGTTGTCAGGCCTGTGAGTCCGACGCAACAGCTCATAAACAGATATGAGAAGTTTTGTTTTATTCATAAAACATTTCTTGCTGTTGCCTCGTATGCCCAGGCCTCATGACGCCGCTGGACAGAGGTGCTGAAGGCGAATTGATTTGCCATTGCAGCGCATGAATCTATGAATGTTTTTGGCCCAGGGAACTGCCGCTCACTGGATATTTTCTCTTCTTCTGACCATTCTCTGTGAACCCTAGAAGTGGCTGTGCATGAAAATCCCAGTAGATCAGTAGTTTGATCTCTTGACAACCATGCCACGTTCAAAGTCACTTAAATCACCTTTCTTCCCGGTTCTGATGCTCAGTTTGATCTTCAGCAGCTCGTCTTCACCATGTCTACATGCCTAAATTCATTGAGTTGCTGCCATGTGATTGGCTGATTAGATAGCAGTGTTAATGAGCAGTTGCACAGGTGTACCTAATAAAGTGGTGAGTGTATATGTGGACAAGGCCTTAAATAGATTGTCTGAACCTAGAATGTTTTATTTACATCTGCTCGAAACTGATTCATTGTTGAAAAGACTAAGAAATTAACCTCTGGAAAATGTAATTAAAATGGTGTTAAGACAGTTGGAATATACTGTATATTACTAAAATAATGACTAATGCGCATTCGTTTAGAGTTTAAGTAATATTTACAGATTCAAAACCATCTAAGTGAACCATGTAAGTGTTGCACTGAACCTGAATTTGAATTATGTTTACATACACAGAGCTGTTCCTGCTAACACTCGAGGTATTAACCCTCTTAGCCTGAGTCATACTGTTGCTTTTAATACACGAGAAAGGAAATGATGATTCCAGTGTTAGCTGTGTAATCCTCTTGGCACCTAGACAAACAGACAGGGGCAGAAAAAGTGATTTTTTTTTTTCCTTCCGAAACTAAAAGTACAGTGACGGCTGGCTGGAAGATTTCTGCTATGCTTCGCCTTCTGTTTATTTAGCTTCAGGAAAGAGTGAATGTAGTTCAGCATTCTTCCGGGCGCTCCACGCTGTTCGATGCTGGAGTTTCGGTTCCCAGAGAAGCTGGTTTTTAAGCTGTGCATTGCTACAGTATGCATATTGCATTAGAGGGGTATTAAGAGCTTTGTAACCAGGAGAAAACACGGATTTAGATTAGATGTTCTCTCACTGCTATTTATTTGTCAGTTTGAGAATGAACAAATATTCAATTTGCACAGGATCAGATATCAGATCAAATGGATCTAATGAATTTTAAAATATGGTGATATTAAAACCGAAACATGTCACTGGTACCATCTGATGCTGCAGTTTGACCTCTGAATAAAAAACAGTCACAGGACACTGTAATGCTTTTTCAGAGTTTCAGCTTTAAGCTCTGTGATCATGCATGTGCATCAGGCGTATTACATTACAGACTGGAATTTAAGGCTTTTTTGTCTAAAAAACATAATTATAATGAGGGAGGATGAGAGGAAATGCAGGCGTAATGTTTTATGCACAGAATGATAATTAGTTGCACATCGTGGGATGTTTTTCCAACATACACAATCAATTAGGCTTGCTTATTTTACAATATGTGCATGCTAAATAATTGGAGACAAATGTTTGCTCTTATATTGTATTTAAGATGTGGTAAAATAGGTCAATGTTGTAATAATGTCAATGTTGGCTTTTATGTATTTGTTTTACGAAAGCAGATGTTTAAATCTGTGCACAAACCTTTGTTTAACTGTTTTACCTTCATAATATGATATTGCATCTTATATTTTAATGGTTGTATGAAGAGTCTGTTAGACTTTAACTCCATAAGAAAGATTTTAAGGTGCACAGCTGCAGACAAACATCTCAAAATCATAAATCAGCAGTGTGAACGCTCCGAGGAAGAGTTGCCCATATTAATCCACGAGAGCGATTCAAGGTCAAGGTCAGTGATCTCACAGTTGTATAGCTGAGCTGGGAAGGTTCTGCACAAATGTATCAAACCTGTCCAGTGTCCACGGTATAGAGTCTAATTCAGTGTGAGCCAAACATGGATTTTCTTTTTCCCCGTGTTGTGAAATGTGAGCATGTAGTCCGGCAAGAACAGATCTTGTTGAGTCTTGTGGTGTAAAAGGAAAGTCAACAAAGTCACGCATACAGGCTATAAATTGTGCAAATTACTCCCCAAATTTAAACATTTAAGTGACTTTATAAGCACGCTAAACTTTGGTATTCTTACATCTTTATTACTAGCTGGATGAAGATACTGAAATTAATCCGAAATGTCCTGCATTCAAAATCCTACTAAAGACAAAGTACAAAATGATTATAAAGAATAGCCCATTCAGATAATAATATATATAACTGGATTCTAATTATTGATGCATTAATGTGTTCATCCCTTTAATGGTGTCGCTGTTAAAGGTGGGGCTCATTTTCAATTATTTTAATTACTTTATATACTGCTGGGGAGCTTGACCAGTAATGTAACATCATAATTTATTACTAGCTGCGACAGTGTGTGGCTGGTATTGTTTTCACCTTGTGAGTCAATGTGTGTGTGTGTGTGTGTGTGTGTGTGTGTGTAATAATGGCAAAATGTGGCACTAAAGACACCCACTGTATCAGGAAGTACCACTGATTAATGTTTGTTTTTTAATCTGTCACAATTACAGCAGTTGAGGTTTGTTTAGGTGTTAACTACTTGTCAAAGGTAAGGTCAAGCAGTCCAGACACAAGCCGGAAATGTTGGCATTGTACGAGTCTAGATAGGTTCGTCAGCAACATTTCTTTTGTCGTTGTGACATAGTATGATGTTTATAGTGGCATATTAGGCCTGGTGATCGCGATTAGTTATCGCGAGAAATTTCAGATCAATCATATCGGAAATGTGCCTGGCAACAGCCAATCAGAGTCAACCTTTTCCTGCTACACTTCTGTTTATAAATTGCCGAAGTAAACAGAAAGTAAACAGAAAGACCGAACCTGGAGCTAAATGCTCCCGAATGTTGGGAAAGAGCAAAGGAAATTACAATCTATCCGCGAGAGAAAATGAACATTCACAGCATGGCAATTTACACAGTTATGGTGCATTCAATAGTGTCGTTCGGCTTAGGTGCGTTCAAGAGCGTGGCAAATATGAAAACTTACAGAGAAACAAGTTAGTACTGAATGGAACTTAGTTCAATAAACAACTTACCAAACATTAACCGTCTGGGCTTTCTAACAACAACAAATCTGTTTAATCTTTTGAAGAAGTACCACCCAAATTATTATGCAGAAAGCATGAAAATGCAAGCAGTTTGCACAGCCTGCCACTGCTGCCAGCACACATAGAATTAGCAGTTCTCTCGCAGTACTTTTGTAACTTAACTTTAGAATAAGTTTTTCAGTATTTTCAGTGTTTAAAACGGCAGTCATCATTTTTAGGCAACTTTAGTCACATGTCACTATAGTCATGTTTCCATCAATTAATTGCGAGGCACATTTTGAAGATTTGCATGAGAGAAGCTTGATGGAAACACCCCAAAAAAAACATCTAAAAATTATGCATTAGTTTTTACACTCGCTTGAGGATGTTTTTGTCTTTTTCAAAAAATAGTTAATTCGCTAAATGGGAGATGGAAATGCTTCTTGCAAATAAGTTCAAACGTAGCGAACATTTAACTCACATGACTGATCAGTTGTTTCCACTCTGACATGAAAGAGCAATCAAACGTTGCCCAATTGAATCTAATTCCTGAAGACATATTTTCTCTCATGGGTAGCCAAAGTTTGGATAACAACCAATTTTTTTCATTGTTTTATCTCTTGCTCAATCTCTACTTCTTCTACAGTTTACTGCCTACAGCAATACATTACACTGCCATCTTCTGACAAAAGTACATTCATGCAACTTTGTTTATTTACTCTAACCAGTTGATGGAAACGTCCCTAATTCAGTTTCTTTAATGTGGCATTTCAAAATTTCGCTACAGAATTCGATTCTACTTTAATGGAAACAGCTAGTGACGATGGGTTGCAGCAGTTCAAATCATCAGTCAACTTATTTTGGTTAAATATGTAGAACTGCAACTTTATCTGTGGTATGCATGGACGCTAAAACATATTCCTGCAACTGGGCTGGGTTATGTCAAAGTAACACAATTTGTTAAAAACTGAATTTTTGTGGGGATAAAACCTCACTTAGACGGTTTCCTTCGACAGACAATAGTTGCAGTGAATATGAACATCAGCCACTTCATGCACGACAGAAGGCCAGGACCTCAGACAAAAAGTTGCAATCACAAATCCGTCTGCTACTTCAGCACCATGGACACACCATTGATTTATCAATACTCAGCACAGTTTGGCTACTCATATTTCAGAGCCGTGGTCGGGGCCATGGATTCTCACTTGCCCAAACTTCAGTCAGATAAAGAATCAATGAGTCAGGCGGACTAACACATCCAACTAAACAACCCTCTGCCTCTGCACTCTCTCTGCTACTGTAGGGGGATGGAGAAGGGGGACGGCAGGTTAACGAAGAGGGGGATGCATTTTGGTAATTTTGCCAACAACAAGGATGGCATCCCTCTTAATAACGCCTGCCTGCTTCACCTATGACTTTAGTCGAATGGTAAACATTTTAACATGCAGCTCTAGCTGTGTCTAATACATATAAAATGGATACATTTTGACATATGGTGACATTTGGCTCCAGCCTACACTTCAGCCAAGCCGCTCTGTATCTCCTCCACTTTAGCCTCTGCTCTCTTTCACTCAGTTCTTCAATGCTCTTTTTTTTCTCCCTTCTCACTTAATCTATCCTGCCTCCATTTCTCTCTCTCTCTCTCTCTCTCTCTCTCTCTCTAAATACTGCAGCCTTATGACAGGGTCAACATCCCTCTGGGCACACTACTCTCTCTGTCTGTCTGCTGCTGCTGTGATTGGTGCCATTGTAAAACTGTGCGAATCGAAATTACAGTGAGTCCTTTGAATCGAATACATTTGGAAACCATCTTCTTAATTAAACTGTAAAAACTATAATTATGTGTCAGTAAAGGTTACTCAGAGGACCAGTGACACACACTTATGGTTAGCATTAAAATGATGGCAACATCTTTTCATGCAACATTTCATCTATGTGTTTAAGCTTATCTTAACACTTACATTTTCCATATACAACAGGGTTGACAGACATGTCCATATACATTAGATTTTGAAGAATACTGCCTGTTCTACCGTCAAAAACAACAATATAGGTTGTGTGTACAGGCAGCGAAAAACGAGCGATATTTACGTATTTCACCAACCGCTGCCGCCATCTTCCTGACATATCGATTGACGACAAATTTAAAATTTCCGCCGAACAAGCAGCAGACTTTCATTCAGGAGAGCAGGGTTCGCATCTGGTGTGAAAATAAAAGTAAACCATTTTGAACTTAAGTTACGTTAACTTACATTTTTTTTACGTAAGTTGCAGTAGTCACGTGACCCTTGCAACTACTTCACTTCCTTCATTTACGTACATTTATTTACTGTTAAAAATGTCTTTTATAACACCTTACCAGAATTGTTTTGCCCTAAACCTAAGGTCAGTGGTTTTACAACATAAATCCAGAAAAACTGCAGCTATTTTTAGAATGCGCCGTTGTACGCAATACGTACCTACGTGCCGTACTTTGTGGTACTGACACTTGACCTCTTCTGCCGTTTATATTAGAGAACCTGTTGAAAAATAAGGAGAATTAGCCTTCTGCCTTGTATTGTGTGATGTATTGCTTCCTTAAAATCATGAATTTCAAATTAAAAGGCACATTTTTTTCTCATCTTGGGGAGCTTGTTGCTTCCCAAATGTTTATCTAGTCATGTTAATTATTGCACATCTTATACAAATGTGTCTTTGCATAGAAGCCCAGCCGGGCACTTTTATTAGGAACTGAGAGACAATCAGGCTTCAGCATCCTGAACAGATTCCACCTGAGGCTCCACACAGGACCAGTTTGCAAATCCACTCACTGCAGCACTTCAGAAGCTGCAACTCATCGATGCACACTAACATACTGATCAAAGCACAGAGGTATTAGGCTCAGTGCATACACACATCCAGACAGCTGAAATCCTTTGAATTGTTTGCAGTGCTGCAGAGAAACCATGGCTTATTATATGTTTATACAGTAGTACAGTTATATTATTGAATACCCAGCTGTAACCAAAACCACAAAAATACATTTTTCAGCTCTGTTTTGAGAATTTTTACTCTTATGGTTAATCTTTGGATTGCTGAAAATGCACAAGAATTCAAAACAACCCACAGTGTTCATGCTTAGCATTAACATACAGCATGATGCCACCATATTGCCCCAACTATGTCAGTGTTTTCCTAGATTATTGAGCATTTGCATAAAAATAAATTTGACTGCAAATGCAAAGCCTGCTATTTCCCCCTCACATGAGGGATCATCCCGGAGCCATGACAAATCCTGAGCTTTGTTCATTGACCCTGTGGGGTCAATTACGTCTGCTGTGAGAAGACGCGGCGAGCGCCTGGGGTTCACGAGACCGCGGCGTTGGCACGTTGATCGATGACGGGGGATGCTTATCAGCCACAGTGTGTTACAGACACCTAATTGCAATTGATCCCCCTTTGCTGTACCATTAATTGTAAATCCTGTCTCAATCACAAACTCCACACTACACGTGTTGTGCCCTAAAACTGAAACTTCATTCATCAGTGCACATCGGTTTTCAATACAGGAGTGCTGCGGGGGAGACAGTACCAGAGCGGAGAGACACACTGTCTCACTCAGAGCTTCACTCTGCCGTACGCGGCGCCTGGATGGTCTAAAGGTCAAGGTTGATAGCTAACAGCTGAGTGCTCTCATCAAGATGTCAGCACACGGACTCCTATGTGTCAAAACACTAATAAGAAACCCAAATATCATAAAACCAGTGATGCAGCATGGCTCTTTGGGGACAGTTTGTCCAACACTGAAATGACCAAACTAATATTTGATGGAATTATAACATAACTAGCATAATTTGATCTGAGTCTAATAGTATATGTTAGTTATTCCGCTCTGATTAACCCAGAGAACTAAGACAGTTTCTTCTAAATATGAATACATATATTACATACATTGATTTGTATTCATTCATTTTTAGCTCATACTATTTTATTGTATTATTATTAATAACAATAATAATATGTATATTTATAATAATAATATTGTTTTTCATACATTTCTTTCTATTTATTTCTTTTTATCTTTTTTAATGTCATGTATTGTGTTGTATGACTATGATTATTATTATTATTATTACTTATTTTTCATACATACATTTATTTCTATGAATTAATTTATATCGTATTTTATTTTATTGTATTATTATTTTATTTTATTCTATTTATTTTATTGTATTATTTTTATTAATATTATTACTTGTTTCTCAACCATACATTTATTTCTATTAATTTCTTTTTATCTTATTCTATTTTATTGTATTGTTATCATAATTTGTTTTTCCTCTCTTTCCTTTGCTTATATTTAAAAAAAAATCTATCTTCCTATTATGGAATAATAAATGTATGTATCTCTTTAATCCATTCATCTCTTTATTTTGTTGCGGGTGGGGGTGGCATGTGTTCTGTATGTCCTGTATGTCTTTGCATGTTTGTTACCAAAAAAAAATGTATGGAACTATAAAGAAGACTATGCGTTGCCATAAGGTGTATATAACTATTATATTAATCATATGTATGGACATGTCCTGTGGGTAAAATGAAAGTAATGGGCAAAAATTTGAATAAACGTTTAATCATAAGACTAATTTCTTTGCTTTCAAAGACAAATTAAATGCCACATTATGCAAACATCTTTCAAGAAACTTTTTTGCTCAGCTTCATGTGTATTCTAAACACCTCGGCCCAGTGAAACACCCAGGAGCTTTATTGGAATAACCATAATATGAGACAGGGCGACAGGCAGCGTGCAGCTATGAGGCTAACAGCTATGAAACATCTCCTTCCCCTCTGGCAACAGAGTGTACATAACTAAACAGCACATTCTCAGCTGCAAGGAGAGGCTCGCCCAAAGGAGAGACTCCTCCAAGAAGCCTTGAAAGAAATTGGTTATTAAATAAGGTAGACGGGAGATAAAGATGTCAGCAGTAATAATGCTTTTCATTTTGACTCTGATCCTATTTGTTCGGCGGGGAGGGTGAGCCGTGCAGTCTGACGGAGTTGACATAAGGGTTTCTCCCGCCGCTGAGAGACTGATCTGTCAGCAGATACATGGAAATGCCGTCTTTGTCGCCTCCTGCCCTGCTGAGGACAAACTAATATAGCGGAACTGCAGAGGTGGCGCTTTCTTCCAAACACACAGACAGAGCAGACCTGAGCAGAGTAACAGTCGCTGCTGATGTATACAGGCTGTGGTGGTTAGACTGAGTGTAGCTCAGGTGCTCTGCTGTCCTACACGTCCCAGTGGCAAACAGAAATGATGGGACAGATTGTACAGTAGACCATTTGGTCATCCTTCTGTAAACAAGCCCAGAGCTCAACCTGAGCTCACTGTATTCTTCTCCGTTAGCGTCAAGTATGTTTCTGTTACCACAAAGAGAGCATCTGTGGGCTGAGGAGACAAACAAACCAACATAAATACAGTAAACTGATACCATTTTTAACAAAACAAATCCTCTCAAATAATATTAAACCGCGCGTTAGATACAACATAAAAGGACACATAATGGAAATCACCTGGAGACACAATTACTTTGGGGAAGAAACTAATTAAAGAGATCAAAATAATTAAGGAAATTTACATAATTGTTGTGGAAGTTTCTTCGCAGAGAAAGTGCACAAACAGGAACGGTGAGGAGAGTTTAAACCGGAGAACTTTTTATTGCTAATTGCAGTTTCGGCTGTAACGAACCACAATCTCTCTTCTGCCTTTTTAAGACCACAGTTAATAGCAGCAAAGGTCTGTAGCTCCATTAACTCATGCTGAACTCTCAGCTGATATCTCAGGTCAGTCTGACCCTACAACCATACAGATGCACTGACATTAAAATTCATGTAACAGCCTAGTATTAGCTCATAGGTACCTCAAACTGACTAAGCAGCAGTCTAACACAACAGTCCTGCAATAAATATGAACACCAATAGGACTGTAATGTTCAGTTTGTGTTTTAGAGATGTGTTGTTTCAACTTTATGGTCATTTTGAAGGCTGTGTATAGTAGTGTTATAGTTGTAGTTATAGTTTTAATATTATGTCTTCCTCCATTGACTTTTTAAGCAGCTGGACCCACAACAACAAAATACCCATCCTCCTGCCAAATATTTCTCCTTTAAACATACTTAAAACACACTATCAGTGGCTGGCCTTTAACTGTGACTCACCCAACATGCTCCTGAAACCTCTGGTGTTTGTTGTCTGTGTGTGTGTGATCTTGTTTTTTTATTTGTTTAATCTTCTCTTTCTCTCCCACTCCCTTTCCCTTTTCTTGTCTGTCTTTCTTGACTGTGTTTTAAATACTATAGAGTAAATGGTAAAGTTCTGTCTGTCTGTCAGTCTGTCTAGTGACACTGTTATAAAGAGCGACAAAGTCCGCAAAGAGAGCAGGTCGGTCTAACAAACAGCGGACTTTCACACAGGAGAATTGGGCTCGTGTCCTGTGTGAAAACAGAAGTAAATTACTTTTAACGTAACTTCCGTTTTTACGTAACTTCTGTGGCTCATGTCGCACTTGTAACTAATTCACTTCTAGCATTTACATACATTTATTTACAGTTTAAACTGTCTTTTACAACGACTAACCAGTAGGGTTGTTGTTTTTTTTGTGCCCTAAACCTAGGTCAGTGGTTTTGTAGCCTAAATTCACCGAAAGTACAGCCATTTTTACAACTGCGATCCGTATGTGTATGAATAATGACGTGTGTGTGCTATTTTTAGAACAATCTGCTGTACCGAGAGCCGCTTTTAACGCTTGTCTGAGTTGCTATGGGTGGTATTGACAAACGGCCTGTTCTGTGGTTTAGGTTGGAGATCTTGTTGCACATTCTACATCAGGTGCGTACTCACATCACATACATAATTCTCATATCTGCATACAAAAGTAACATAACAGACATATTTACTTTTAACCCAAACCATGATCCTTAATCTAACCAAGTTGTTTTGATGCCAAAACCAACATCATGTTTACATTTAAGTATTGTGTTGATCTCTTACCACTGGTAGTGGAGCTAATTTTGGAAACGTTCCTTTGTCACTTTATCAATGTTTTCTTTTGGTTTCACATGGTACCTGAACATCGTATTTCTGGGTGAATGTCCAAGGTTTGTTTGAGCCGCCACCAGCCCTCCCGTCGACCATAAGAGTTATAAATGCTATAGAGTAATGGTAAAGTTATTTCTGTCTGTCAGTCGGTCTGTCTAGTGACACTGTTATAAAGAGCGACAAAGTCTGCAACTTTTCGAGCATTATGCTACCTTTTCCTGTTCCCCCCATGCTTCCGAACTCTGTCACATTACTCATTTATAATTACTCACTAGAGGGTGCCGCCAAATTATACACCTTCATATAGCAGTCCATTCAACGAGCTGATAACTACCCGCTGCACCACCGACTCTGACAACGATCTAAGTGTCAGAAAAACTCTGCAGGGTGTCTTGAAACAGTGATGTTAAACTGTTACATTTCCTGATCAACCTGCTACACGACTAGTGCTAATATAAAACCAAATTTGATTTATTTTGAGGGTTTTTGACACTTTAAGGTTGTGCAAAGCCAGACATTGTTCTGAACAAAAATACACATGTGGAGGCAAGCTGTTGAAACCGCTCTGATGTGGATGGTGCTGACAAAGCTACACCCTGAAGCTTTTTTTCTGGTTGCTTGTTATTTTTCTTTATTTGTTGTTTTGTGTGGTTTTGTGGTGTCAGGGTTTTATAGATTTTTTTTTCTTCAAGTAGTGCCTCTCACACACACTACTCCACCTACACTATGCTGCCTGTTCTCCTTTATAACGTTGCTGCATATCAGAATCAGAATCATCTTTATTGGCCAAGTGTGCTTATGCATACAAGGAATTTGATTTCTGGTTTGCAGTTGCTTCGAGTACTTTCATATATCACTCAAAGCAAGAGAGAAGGCAACACACGGAAAGAAATACAAAAGAGATAAAAAGGAATAATAAATAGAATACTGGAGGTATGCACAGCAATGTCACAACTATACAAAGTGTAGAATCTGCGACAGAAATACTGCAGTTTCATCAATTAATTATTATATATAAAGGCAAATAAAATCCTCTGAAGATGGGGGACACATTAAATAGGCCAAGCATTATCCCTGCAGCAGCACTAGGAGCCATGATTGGACAATTGACAGCAAACCACCTACAGGGTGGGCTCGTTAATCGTCAGTCAATGACATGCAGGCTGGCTGGAGTTCAATATTAAATGGACTCTCTCACTGGCAGCCTCTCAACCTGCCCACTCTGAAATTTCGGCATGTACCGCAACAAGCCACATGGCTGAAAAACAAACAACAACCGGAAGGGTAAACACAATTCACAGAAGAACAAGCCAATTCTGTTAAATATTTAGACCTCTTCTTCTTCTTACTTTTTTACCTAAATTTCTTTCAGTGATAAAAAGCTTGTTTTTTCCTTCGAACAACACTACAAATAAACAATAAAACATGAAGAGTGTGAGCTAAATCCAGGTTTAAGTCCACTCTACTTTAAGAGGTTTTATTGTGACTTTATAGCCTGCTTTTATTCTCCCTGTAATAGACGTCTAGTGTGAGGGCGATAACAGCTGCGGCTCCTTTTCTCATCCTCTCTGTATTATGTATTACAGGATGAGTCAATTTGCTTAAATATATACTGTCCTCTGTAAATACTATCCCCGACTGTTTTCTGTCTGTGGTGTGACCAGAAGGGGACAAGGCACCCTGTAATAAGTGAAGAGGTTACTCAAGGATACTGAGGCCATTTCCCCAAAATGAAAAGCAGTACACAAATAAAAACATTTACCCAGTGAGTATTTTGAAGGTTGATTATGATGCAATATCCCAATATGTGACTGTGTGTGATACTTTCAGGCCAATGAAATATAGACAATTAAAGGACTGGAGTTGGGTGTCAGGTAAGACTGCTGATGCATGCACAATACATATATTGATTTATAGGTTAAGTTTATTTTTAATGTCTATCTATCTATCTATCTATCTATCTATCTATCTATCTATCTATCTATCTATCTATCTATCTATCTATCTATCTATCTATCTATCTAGTTTGTTTTTATTAGTTTTAGTTTTTTTCTATTGAGGTATTTGTTGGGTGCGAGATTCAAAATCTGACCATCTATACTTATAAAAACGGTGTATTATGTCATAAATGATTGAATGCTGTTCCACTTCAACAATCAGTATCTCGTCGTCCATGTCGCCGACCCTCTGAGACCCTTTGATTGATTGATTGCTGATCTGGTGCCCTGCTCAAGACGTAATGTTGATGTGAAGTAGTTTTAGGCCGCATGAACTGCATATTGTGTTTTATTTTTAAAAGGGGCAGAAGTGTATTACGTTGATTCTGTGTCAGATTTCCTGTCTGGTGCAATCTGCTCTGTTGAGCTTGACGCGGTTTAGCAACGGCTCGCGGCAAAAGTAGAAGTGCTACGGATTGATCGCGCTGCTGGGACGCAGCGATCAGCAATGGTGACCGCAGCACAGCCATTCCACACCCAGTGGAAATCAGGCTTTAGCCCCAATAAGGTTATTAATTCTTGCAGCTCTGGGTGTTTTGAATTTTTGTTTCGAGTGAAGTGCTGAACTTTTTGAAGGCAATCGACTCAAAAACTCGTGTAGACATCTCAGTCTCAATAATGTCAAAGTCAGCTTTATTGTCAATTCTTCACATGTACCAGACATACAAAGGAATCAAAATGATGTTATATTTCTATCCCCACAGTGAAGATAAGAGAAGACATTTCTAACACTAAAGTAATGGCACAACAAATAGAGACAAACCTATCCTAACACTAAAGTAGACAATAAATAAAGTGCACAGTATATAGACATGATATCAAAATATACAAAAAAAGCTATCTATCTATCTATCTATCTATCTATCTATCTATCTATCTATCTATCTATCTATCTATATATATATATATATATTTACAGCATGCAACTGTTGGACTCATCACAAACGTTATATTTAGGTATGTGTGTATTTCAGGAACAGCCTTAACGTATGCACTGGCAGAACTAGAGTAAGATGTCGCTTCTGTGTTGACAGGCTGATCATTACATTCTTGTAATGCTTTAGGCTTCAATGTACAAGAATAGCTGGCTCTGAACCAAGACTGTATAAGATCCTTCTGTCCTGTATTCTTCATTCGTTCTGCGGCATGAGAGAATTAAATCCGAGCTTGTGTGTATTAAATGTGCATTGAACGCCACTTCTCCGCTTCTTCTCCTCTGTCATCCAACCACATCAAAAACGCATCATATCAGTGACCCCTCAGTGGACTTTATAGTCTTTAAGTCGAGTTTGTTTCATGTAGGGGTGTTAGTCAGCGTGCAATTCATTGTTAGATTTCAGCAAGGCAACAGTGCTTGCAAGGGAATTATAAAACTAAACTCATGTTTACATTGTTTCCCACAGGTTTTTCTCAGTGATGGATATGAATAGTAATGACACAGTGCAAAATAGTGTGTAAAGAGAAGGGGTCTGTGTTTCAGGAGGGTTGGGTGTGTTGCTAACATGGCCACAGATCGGAGGATAGTCTGCCTAGATCAGGGGACAGCAACCATTACTAACAAAAGAGCCACTGAGAAAAAAATGTCGGAATAGCGAGCCTTACAATGAAGATAAAACAAGCCTACATGTATGCTATGATGCACAGTTGACTAAAATATTTTTCTTAAATGTTAATACTAGGGCCTGGACTTTAACGCGTTAATTAAGATTAATTAATTACACAAAAATTAACGGATTAAAAAAATTGACGCATTTTAATCGCACTTATTTTTGCACCACGGACCGATTATACTGGAGCACCAACCAGGGTGGGAATTTCACGACGGCCGGCCGCCATTGCCCCGCACTTTGGCCTTGATGCCCTGTGAAAAAATGTTACGTGGCCTTTGCACCTGGCATTTGAATATTCAAATGAGCCATGTGTTGATGCGCAGCACAGGTAAGCTAGCGGGACAAGCTGTTTTGATATGTTGTAACTGAAGTATGTGGTAGTATTTGACAGGACTTAACATTTAAGTTTTTATAGAAAGTACTATTGATAGGAAATTACCATTGTATTTGCCTATTTAAAGTCAACTCGTTAACGTTACATTTTTGGATCATGAAAACTAGCGATAGCTAGCTAGTTGGGATAGTGCTAACATCTTCCCTACCTCAGGGACAAGGGGTCGAGGTCAAATATTTATATGCGATTAATTTCGTTTAATTAATTACAAAGCCTCTAATTAATTCGATAATTTTTTTTCATTGAGTCCCGGCCCTAGTTAATACCGTATATCAGGCATACATTTTTACAATAAAGAATACAGAATGCTTTAACATGTAAAGAAATTAACATTTAATTTTGTATAATTTTTGGTCAAGGCCACAGGAAGCCACTGCAGATGGCCTGAACAGGTTCCCTAACCCTGGCCTAGGTTGACAGGAACAGCCCCTCCCCTCAGCGAGCAGTAAATCCACAGTGAGGTTCAAGCAAGAGATGTCGGTAAAGTTTCCTCGCACCTGGAGTGACCAGAGTACAGAACATTCAGGATACAGCGTTTTATTTTTAGCCGCCGCTAAAGCTGCTTCCACCAGGTAAATTTTCAATCACTGCCGGCCCCACTGACGTTAATCAACGTTAATTGTGTGGGTAACTTGATAATGGGCTGAAATTAAACGTGGCTGTTGTCTGGCTGGCTGGAGAGTCATTTATAAAGGAAGGAGCTCCACTCTGTAACATGGCTGTACAATAAGGAGTGGACTGAATGACGCATCCTCTCTTAACGGATCACTTCACATCAATTTCAGGAGTCGTGCTCTCCCAGTGAATCTTCCATTTATACCATATCAATAATTTAAGCTTAAAAATCTCATATTTTCAGACAAGGACATTCAGTGTTTGAATCAAGGAGCTTGTGAAAAATTATACCTACATACATATATTATTATAATGTGTCAGATGCATATTCAATCAGCATTTAGGTTAATATAGCTTATTATAATCTAATTTTGGCTTAAATAAACATTCTTTGGCTTTATATCTGAAGTTGACCAACTTTTAAGACTTGACATTTTAATATGTTATGCTAAATATACATTTTTGCACACAGATAACTTTCAAACTGCTTCTTCTAATGTGCTACTCTTTGTCCTTACTATAAATTATTTCCGGCAAACAGTATGTGGCCTTAAAAGGAGAATCTTTTATAAGAAACTTGGCCTAACTGGGGCAGAGACAAACTTTGGTCATTTAGCTCTGCCAGGTTTAACTAAACTAATAAGATTACTTCTGCCTCTGGAGCAGCTCTACCTCTGAGAAATGCTTATACAACTAAAACTCCAATTTACTTAATGCAAATAAAGCGCCGCACATTGTCTCTTTAGGCCTCCACTCAGCTCTGTCCTTTTCCCAACCAAACTTGATTTCTCTGCCTGCTCCCCTGCCATTTGATCATGCAAATCAATACAGGTTAAAAATGTTATAAAGAGAGAAAGTTAACAACCACACAGTTTAAAGTTATGCTCAAAATAACTTTTCCATGCTCATATGTTGCAGGATACAGCTGCCAAACACTAAAGAGGAATTTTATAGTTAATGTTGCACTAATAATTTATATGTATCACTACTACTCAGAGGTATGGATTCGAGTAACATGGCTTGGATTAAAGTCAGCCTTGAGTCAAAAATTTGCAACAAGTTCTCCAACATAAACGGCACAGGAGGTTGTGTGTCAGTACCACAAATAACGGCACGTAGGTATGTATCACGCGGCTCGTGTTTCACGGCACATATTAACAATGGGGTACGACGGCACATTCTAAAAATAGCACACAAGTACAGTCCGCAGTTGTAAAAAAGGCTGCCATTTCTGTGGATTTATGTTGAAAAAGCTCCGACCTTAGGTTTAGGGCAAAAAACTTCTGGTACGGCTTTATAAAAGACAGTTTAAACAGTAAATAAATGTACGTAAATGCTGGAAGTAAAGTAGTTACGAGGGTCACATGACTGCCACAAGTAAAAAATGTAAGTTACGTTCATGAAAGTAACTAAAGTTAAAAAGGTTTTCTTTTGTTTTTGTTTTGTTTTGTTTGTACTTAGACTTGATATATGACTTCACTCTGACTTGGGCCTTTTAACTTGTAAGCATCCAATCAGGTTGCGGGAAAGAAACGTTAAGAATTAACATCATGTTCAGACTGTTCTACCCTCAAAAAACATCAGTATAAGGCGTTCGTACATGCAGCAAAATACATCAATTTACGTTTTGTCCTCTGCCGCCATCTTGCAGACATAGTAGTGATGATTGACTGCATGCAAAGTTTAAATGTCGGATGTCACACCCACACGAGTGGGAGGGACAAACTAACTTTCATCCAAGAGACATGGTTCGTGTCCCTTGTGAAAAAAACTTGACTATGACTCCATTGCACCTCTGCTACTATTATATTTAAAACCCACTGGCAGTAATAGTTACGCTAGTTTAGTTATGAAGTTTTGAACATTGTGGATCATTTAGAAGCTAATGAGCTAAATGTTTTTCTCAGGAGGTGGTGGAGACTGAAAATAGTGCTAAATGAAAAGTAAAAATTACAGTCATCAGGTGTCCAGAAGAATGAAATGCTTAATGTTGCTGTATCCACTGGATGAGGAGAGAAACAAGTGTTTGCTAACAAGCTAGCCATTTTACTTTATCCTGTTGTATTATGCTGTGTTTACAGCTTGTAAGTGCCAAGAAAAAACAGTTACCAAACTGGAAAGGAACATTGCTTGAGAGGAAAGACATTTTTGCTGGAATGAATGACACTCCCATTAAATTGCAGTATGTAGTTAGCAGTCAGACCAGCGATGAGAAGAACATAAGACTGAATCAGTGATTAATTCTCACAGTTTACAGTCTGTTGAACACAGAGACAGCAACATATGTTAAAGCCATTGTAAATAATGTTAGATAAGCCTTAGAAAATAATGATTGAACGATTAATTCCCCACAAATTGGAAAATTAAAGCTTGACATGCTGTGGTGTGCTCAAATGTTCTGCTTTAAAATATCACACAGAATTTTATAATAAGGTACAGCCTAATTTTCTTAGTGTGCTCTTTTCATTGAAACGAAAAATTCTCAGTAAAATAGCTGTAAAATGTACAGTGATCTAATGAACAGGGTGCAGGCCTCATTTATTAGTAAATCATTAGTGTTGTAAGCTCTTTTAAAGGCCTCTGCATGCAGCTTATTATCAAGGTGGGACAGACTCTGTACCTTTCTCCTTTGGTGCGAAAATCTCCCGGCGAAAAGGTCTTAGGACATCACAAGCAATTTACAATGTTTTTCTATTGGCTATAGCTCTATTTACAGGTTGTCAGACACAATAGAGCTTAATTAAAAAGAACACAGTTATCAACCTCATTAATGACGCAAATTTAGACAAGTCAACTCAGGCATCTCATTTAATTAACTAGCCTTTATAAAGCCTCTTAGCTCTTTCAAAAAGTGAATCTCTATTTTTTTTCTCCTGCTTTTTCCTCATCCGCGATTCCATGCACAAATACACACAACATAAGCACCACTGTGTCTGGTTCTTTATCTCAAGGTTACACACACACACACACACACACACCTACGCATATTTGTTTGCATTTGTCTGTGCTGTGAATCATCCTTTCACTTTGGGACATTTGGCTGAAGAATGTTAAGATAAGCTGCTACTGATCTTAATGTTATTCTTTATAAAATTAGCTACTGTGAACTTATACATATATAGAATCGTATGATTTGGGGCGTGGCTACCTTTGATTGACAGGTCACTAACAAGGCGAGCCGAAGAAGCAGAAGAGAAGCCGACGTGACGTCACGGTGACTACGTCCGTTATTTATACAGTCTATGGCTCTTACACAAAGTAATAAGAGGAAAACAAAAAAACTCCTATGTGCGATCATGACGCAAAAGCAAAGTCTGTTTTTATTTTTTACCATGAGAAAATGTTGATTAATCATGTTTGATTTTGAATTGGTTGGGCCTGCCAGGAAACTTGCAATATGTATAAGGAAACAGCCCAATAAATCCATATAAGGGCAGTAAATGTATGCAGCGTGTACGAACTAGCATCCACTGTCGCTGGCCTGCCAGAACTGTCAGAAGTCCAAACCATCCAACAAATGCTTTCCCACCACAAATGAGAATGTGGTTGAATTTGATCCAGACATAGACCAACTTTTTTTTCCTCTTTTTGTTTTGGTCTGCACCATGTTCTGAAAGAGGCTTTCCAACCAGTAATTTTTAATCAAACTGAAAAGTCAGGCAGCCTGTAACAAATGAGATAGGTGTTAAAAGGTCCCTTATTAACATGCTAACATTTGCCAATTAGCAATAAACACAAAGTGCAGCTGGGGCTGTTGGAAATGTCAGTAGTTTTGCAAGGGGACAAATTAAATTTTGACCTAATGATGGTATTAGAGACAAAATTAAGGGATCACTAAACTTGTTGCAATTCAGCCTTAAAAAAGGAATTTAATGTCTATTCCAAATTTGATACCAATACATCCAATAATTGTAGAGATTTTTTACTCAAAACCACAAACGTCATTTGGCATTATGAAATGTCAGGGGATCACCAAAGTCTTTAAAGTTCATCCTCTTGGAATCATGAATGGCTGTACCAAATATGACGCCAATCCATTGAGTACATGAGGAGCTATCACTCTGAATAGTTGAAGATTTGACCTGATGTAGGCGCTACAGGGAAAGGTAATGGCTCACAAAAATGAGTAGGATTCATCCTCTGGGTACCATCAATGTCTGCATCAAACATCATTGCAATCCATTAAACAGTTGTTGAGATATTTCTGTCTGGACCGAAGGGCAGCCAACCAACAGACAGAATAATGTCTGGATATATAAATGACCTCATAAACAGGGACTAAGCATGTGGCTGGTTCCATTGCTGCAGCTCAGCCTGTTAACCTTGGCTTGGCCTGCCAATAAAACCTGCAAACACCTTCACCACTGATGCACCTGACCTTTCAAAATCCTCTACCTCTGCATGACATTTCATTTAGCATCTATACACTGTATTAGTTTTTTGGTCTGCACCCACATCATATGCCAGCACAGCTCTCACACATTAGGCACACTGGATAAACCGCCCATATTGATTAAAGGGTGTTTTCAAACCTGGTTGCTCTCGGTTCTTCCCCCTTGAATAAATCAATGCTCTCACCTCAGTAGGATACCGAGGTGACACTGGTAACACAACCGAGTCAATGGACCCCCCACTCAATGACCACTATTCACCTCATTGAACCTGCCACAAGCTCTTAAGATGTGCAGATTGAAACAAAGATGCAAGACTGGGAGAACATTACACCAAGGCCTTTTTAATTACACATCCCCAAATGATAATCCTCAGATCCCAGAACTCATTGAGCTTTGTTCTCAGCTATCAGTTTTGTCTGTGTCTAACCTTGAGTCACTGTAATTATACATTACGTTCCTATGAAGGGGCCCAACGGCGCAGTCTGGCTGCTGAAATGTGGGTCGTGAGTGTTTTGTGTTCTTTTCTTTAATCTAAAATATATTTAAGGGAGTCAGGGGCCAGACAGGACACAGCTCTACATCACCCAGTGGGGTGCCTGTCTGCTGTAGCCACAGGGTCCGGTTGGGTGATTTATACCACAATACCGATGGCTGTGATGGTAATATACAACAGGTAATTGAAAAGAAAATTGAATTAGGTCAACAGAGGCAGTGACAGTCATTGGATGTCACACAGAGGCTTTACAACTACAACATCTTTCTGCCGCACTAGCCCCATTAAGTATCTTGCTGCCAATTCTAATATCAGGCGACTAGATAATTGTCGCCATATTTCATTTAGACTTAACAACCTGAAAATGTGGCTCAACCTATTGTGATACACGAACTGTAGCACTGATAAGGTTCCGTACAAGTTGTCGAGTTGTATAAAATGAGATAAGACCTTATCTCTATCGTCTCCCTCTCTCGCTGTGTGGTGGATCCCTCAGGGGGGGAAGTGGCATGGATAGTCCGGGTAATGTCCTGACATCATGTACTGACATCATGCCATGGGCCAGAGGGGTGGCCCGGAATCTGATTGGCCATCCCTGGTGCCCCCCCCCTGCAAGAGTCAGAAGGTGAGAGGTAGTTGGCTTGTTAGCAATCTCGGAGCCCATTGGTCATTGGTCTGATGACAATTTGTCCTCTGGGGCCAAGGGTTAATATTTCTGGGGTTATTGTGTAGCCAGCAGATATCCAGATAAGAAAAGGAATGGAAAGAGACACAATACATCCACAGAGACACAAGAGTACGACAAAGAGACACATGAGAACCACAAAGAGGCCCAAAATGACCGCAAAGAGGTCCAGCATGACTACAAGATGTGTGATAGAACCACAAATAGACACAACATGACCACAAAGAGACATACAACAAGCAAGAAGAGGCAAAGAATGACCACAAAGAGACATAAAACAACCGCAAAGAGGCACAGAACGACTAAAAGATGAGTAATAGAACCATAAAATAGACACAAAATGACCACAGAAACATAAAACAGCTGAAAGAGACACAACATGTCTACAGGATGTGCAATGCAAACACAAATAGATACAAAATAACCACAAATACACATAAACAACCACAAACAGACATACAAAAACCACAAACAGACACAAAATGACCACAAAGAGACACAACAGTACCACACAGCGGTACATAATGACCACAAAGAGGCATTCAACAACCGAAAAGAGGAAAATAATGACTTAAAAGAGACATAAAACAACCGCAAAAAGGCACATGTCTACAAGATGTGCAATACAACCACAAATAGACACAAAATGACCACAAAAAGACACAAGAGTACCACAAAGCGGCACAAAATGACCACAAAGTGACATAAAACAACCACAAAGAGACATAAAACAACTGCAAAGAGGCACAGAATGACTAAAAGATGTGTAATAGAACAAAAAATAGACACAAAATGACCACAAAGAGACATAAAACAGCCACAAAAAGGCACATGTCTACAAGATGTGCAATACAACCACGAATAGACACAAATTGAACCCAAAGAGACACAACAGTACCACAAAGCAACACGAAATGAACATAAAGCACATAAAACAACCACAAAGAGACATAAAACAACTGCAAAGAGGCACAGAATGACTACAACATGTGAAATAGAACCACAAAATGACCACAAAGAGGCACAGAGTGACCATTAAATTACACAAAATGACCACAAAGTGACACAAAACAAGAAATAACTACTGCCAGGCACAAAACCATCATGCTGAAACCCAAAGCGACCATAAACTGTGCATGATGAAAATGAGATGCAAATCGATAACAAAGACACACATAACGATAATAAATGATGCCTGGGTGTCTCACTCGTATGTCCATGTCTGTAGGCCATTTGAACTTACAATTAGCAATTATTAATTGATATTTCTTTATATTAGCTGGTTATTTTTGCATTAATTCTTTGCCCTGAATAAATTATGTAATTTTTAATAATGCACAGTGTATTACTGTCAAGAACCAGAGCTTTAAATGTGAAAAGTTTCTAAACCTGCCCATCAGTCATGTATACGTAACAATGAATTTTCCATAAGAGTGCATATGAATCATGAGCCCACGCTTGCTGGAGTGGCGCTAAATGAGCTCCTCTTCCATGTCAAAGACTTAAATATTAATCTCACACTTTGCATGAATAAAAAGCTACCCTGAATGTTGGCGGGTAAACGGCGGAGCGAGCCGTAATTCAGTCTAACCATCTCTAATGACACACAATGTAATTAACCGATAACAAAATTAATTAATTTGGATTTACCGCGACACCTTTGTGGCTTTGAAGTCACTTGTTTACTCGAATTAAGCCGTTTTGTTGATGCACAGCCACAGGACCTTTTAAGTGCAATGGAGATGGCCGTGAGCGGTGTATGAAATGAGGGGAAAAAATACTGTCCAGACCAGGATGCACTCTGGGAGAAAACATTAGACGTTTGGCACGAATCCAGCTTCTGTCTTTTACTTGGAGCAGTGTCACAAGTTGTTTACAACATTTTACACACTTTACTGTAATCATCTTGTGAGGTATAGGTACAGTATGCACTCTAATGGAGCCTAAATTACTAGACTAGCCCTACAGCTTTGTATGGCATGAAGAACACATTTTTATTTCCATGTACTGAACATGCTCTGCAAAATCCCATCCTGTCAGTCATATTACTATAACATAACCCCGACTGCATAACTAAAACAGCAATGCAGTTTCCAAGACTTTTCTGGGATGCGGTTCAATGAACATTTCTGCAGTGATATAAAACTGGAACACACCTGCTACTCAGTTATTGTACATTATAACAACAGTCGTGAGAGAATATTGACAGAGCTCAGCCAGAACGAGAACATTACTTTTATGCAGCAAAATGTTGGATTATTACAGCTGCTTTTTAGCTCAGTCAAATAAAAGTCCACAGCTGCCTGTGCAGAAAGGGAGAAGGAGGGAAATGAAAATATAATATGCATTGCTTTCATTCACACAATTATTGCCTCACACGTGGAAGATGGTAATATGAAATATCCCTACAACAGCTGGGTCGCAGTCTTTTCGCAGCATGTTGAATATATTCATGATCTGGCCACAAGATGCTAAGCTCTCCCTCTCTGATTCCTTATATCCTCTCTGTGTTGCGGCGCTGAGGCTGATCAGCACGGACAGTTTTGTCTGAGGGGAAACAGAAGAGGAGACAGGAGTGACACAACTGTGGCCTCCTGCTGAGAAAAGAGAAGAGGTAAAGCAGGAGGAGAGGGTGGCTAGTAGATAAATAGACTAATCTAATTTGTTACCTCAGCCAAATGTATTCCAAATCCTCCTCTGTGCCTCTCTGTCCCAGCTCGTGCTGGATGATGTTAAAATGTTTGGGCAGGAGGGGACACAACTGGGAGAGAGCTCGCCCAGAGGAAGTTCAACACTATCCCACGGTGCTCTCTGACAGATTGCACAATCTGTATTCTGCATTAAAAGCCTTTGCCCATACCCGTGCTGCAATGAAATGCATATACTTATGCAAATCAGAGTCCGCAGAATAACCTATGATATTACTCTAATCATGTATTGATAGTAATGTATCACCAGTCGAAATTGAAACTGAGAGATTTTGTCTCATCGGACCAGAAACCAAAAGTACAGATCAATTTAAAATGGCAAATGACTGTGCTCCCTGAGCCCATTTCTAAGAAGTGAGTAATAGATCTCTGATCATAGGCTATTACAGCCTGGTCAGGCAGGGCCGAGGCTGCCTGTGGAATACAGAGAGCACTCCTTGACTTTTACATCAAAAAGATGCCTCAGAAAAAGTCCTCAGAGCTCTGGGCACCATGGCTCTCTGGGGCCGCACCGCATGAGGAGTACAGTCGAGTATTTGGTTTCATCTTTTTCTCTGGTCTTTATTAATGTCGGCAGGATTCTAATTCAGAGAGTTGTGCTGAGTTCACTGATGCTAATCACACGTGCCTGTTTCAGACAGAGGGAGCTGGTGTTGAGTGAGGAAATGAATACAGTGGAAGAAAGGCTGCAGCAGTTTCTAGCTGCTAATGCTGGGTCAAAAACTCTTATTGTAACTGAGAGAAAAGTTGATATGAGAAGACATTGATAGGCGGAGTTCCCCTTTATTTTCTGTGTTTTGTTGATATTGTCTTTGCTTCCACATTTACTTCCAAATTTAGTGAACATCTTAAACACATTTTCAGAAAATCGATAAAAGAAAATTGAAGGTGGAATCAACAATTGTAATCAAAAACACTTTGTCAAATTCATCCAATTATCTCCTCACTAGGGGTGATTTAGAATGTAAGAATATTGGAGGATTTGATCTAAGGCAGGGGTTCCCAACCTGGGGTCCGGGCCTTCCTTAGGGGGGCGCCAGAGATCACTGGGGGTGCACAAAACTTTCTCTGCTTTGAGGTTATCAAAATATTTGTTGAATTTAAAAAAAACTGTCCAAAAAAAACATGCAGCCTAGGTTTAATTGGTGACTTTAAATTGACCGTAGGAGTGAATGAGAGCGTCTGCTTGTCTCAGACAAAAGTAGGTGGAGCTCCAAGGAAACGGTTGGGAACCACTGATCTAAGGAAACAGATACGACAATCAAATCGTCATTGTTGGGCGGAAATGTGGTTATGAAACAACAGATTATTCCATTCAGGCCAAATTTGGGTGCTGAATTTCTCATTTAACTCAGTTTGCACATTTGTTAAAGGTGACCAAATACAGAAATTATACCCTATAGGCCATTTGCACAAGCAGCTAATTACAACCAATATTTATGTTGATTGAGATGGCAGCTTGTTGTGGATCTAGTAACTGTCAAGAGCGACAAAGCCCGTGAACAGCCCGGAGCCAAATGTGACTTTGGCCTCTTTCCAAAGGCAGATGAAGAATTATCTTATTAAATATGTGCTAATTTGCAAACGTTTGCAGAACAAAAATGTGGACATTGGATAAAGCCAGATTCAAAAATATTTTCAAAGGTTTTATATAAAAGGGATTCAGAATTTATTTTATTTTTTATCTCTTGAAACAATTTTCGCCTTTTTTCAGGAATAAAATGTTCTATAAACCAGCCTGTGAATGATGTATGAACAACCCCCCCAGGAAAAACCTTCAGAATACAGATAGACATTAAACTGGAAGGTTTGGTTTTTGTAAGTGCTACTGAAGTGGAGATTTCTGGCTCAGTTTGAGAAAAAACTCATTTTGAGAAAAGCTTAAAGATATTTATTGCAAGACACTACAGGTGAATGGGGTAAAACTTTTAATAGATACCAACATTAAACTTCCCCAACTGACCAATTATATTAAGACAATTCATTTTTGTATGACAAGTTTTCTGATATGTTTAAATAAACATATGAGGCATTATGTAATGTTAACTTTTATTACATTTAGGAGAAATATACAAATACAAATAGACAAAGTTCATTAAAATAAACACCTAAATGTGTATTTTGGATGTTTTCTTGCCACTAGTCTAAAAGGAGACATAGTATGGAAGCAGAATGGCCCAAAATCTCGGAATTTACCAGAGCATTAAATGTTGACAAACCCAAACTTGCCTTTGTTTTTACATCCTTGACTCAAGTAAGCTTTAGAGCAGGATGCACAAGAATGTTTTAGTCACACCAAAGTGTTTTTAATTATTCAAACGTTTCGCAGACAATAAAAACTCAATATGTGAGATGAAAATTCATACGAGCCAATGCAAATGAAGACCTTTTTGATCTGACAGTCAAAATTGATGGGTGGGTCCTTAGATCACTATGCCGGTGTGATGAGAGATGAGAGAAAAGAAATTTGAATTTCAAATTTCCATCTTATTACATGGTGTGTGTTACAGGTTTATGAAGGCGCTGAGAGTGGACATACAGTGCAGGGAGTGTATGAGATAAATTGGTATTTTGAAAGCCTTGAACCTCAGTGAACATCATTGTGCAATAACGACCGCTCAGCCACTCTACTGCTCAATATTTCTATCTTGACAACAATATTCCTGCCTGTACAACACTCCCCAGGTCAAACTTAAAGATTCTGTGGGTCTTAAGGGCTGGAATATTTTGCATCTAAATGTCTTATTTGCAGTGTTCCAGGGTTCAACAGCATGCATAAGCATAAAAAAGGACTCTGTTTATATACCATCGCCTTTAGTACGTTCTTATTGATCAAAGTTGACAGCTACACATGTTGGATAAAGAGAAACATCATGATGATGTATTTTTGTTGCATTATTTATCATGGCTGGCCTGGTAGGGCGACAGTCCCTGAGGTAATATGTCTCCTGATACATTATATCAGACAAATCTCTGGCTCACTCTGGAGAGTTTTCGCCTCAGAGTTTTATAATGCATTCATTTTCTGTTATGTAACATTTATGTTTTAGGTTGGGGAATTTGTGTGTGTGTGTGTGTGTGTGTGTGAGAAATGCTGCAGAGTAATATCTGTTGCTAATTCCATGTTTTATTTATCATCAGATTGCAGTTTCAAGGGAAGGACTTTGAATTGTGTTTGTTTAATGTGAGATAATTTGCAACATTTGTGGAGCTGGCCTGGTGTCTTCAATAAGATAATCTCTAAATGTACAATTGTAAGACACACAACTAAGTTTTTTGTGGATACAACAACTAAACACAGGGTACTTTTGAAGGGGTATTCCACAGATTTAATAATGCATAGCCCTACAGCTGGGGAATTGTGAGAGACATATTTACAAAAGATGGCTGAGATACTCTCAGCAAACTCCCCAAACACTGGTTCCTACATTTCCCATAATGCACCACGCCTGTCAGAGCCTCCTTGACCTCAAGATTTGTCGGGAAAAAGTTGGAAAGTCAAAAATAAAGTTGAAATACAATGTGGGAAAAAGTCCAAATGACGAGAGTGAAGTTGAAATATAATGTGGGAAAAAGCTAGCCTGGGTATACCCAGACTGCCTTGCGCGCTCAAATTTAATTTTGAACCTCCAGGCGGTCTGGAAACCACGGGAGTTTCTTAGCCCTGTTTTAGGGATCCAATCACAGAGCGGGGAGGGACGGTGAGACGATGACGCGTACTACTCGGCACTTGGAAGCTTTCCGGATCCAACATGGCTGCTGCAGACGCGAAACTCTCTTTAGCTGTAGACGGTGTTTTAAATAGTTTAGAGCGAAAGTTGAAAGGCGAAAGGTCTCCCGGCGGCTCCGCTGTCCCCCGGCTCGTAGCGAGATCACCGGTAGCGGGGCTATTAGCGCCGCACCGGCGGTCTTGGCGGCTCGTTGCGCCGAGCCGGCGAGACCGTCGGTCACCGCCGGTGATCTCGCTCCGAATCGGGGGACAGCGGAGCCGCCGAGAGACCCGCAGCAGCTTGTTTGTTGCCCATAAAATCAGTGGATGTGTGTGGCAGAATGACATGAGGGGGAATAAAGCGTGAAAATAAATAATCTTGCAGAAAGCGAGAACTGGAGAAGCAAAGCAGCAAACAACACTCTCTCACAGACACACACACAACAACCATCCATTTCTGTTGCTCTACTACGTCATCTGGTATAACTGATCTGATTGGCTAAGAGCTACCTACAGACGCTTTTGATAGACATTCTAAGCTCCCAATAAACGGCTCTGGAGGATCGTAAACCACACCTCCTCTACGGAGAAATAAACGGCAGGTGTCCAGACCTAATCTCCAATGAGATTTGGTCTGGTGTTAGCCAGGCTAGGAAAAAGCTGGAAAGTCGAGAAAAAAGTTGAAATACAATGTCGGGAAAAAGTTGGAAAGTCGAGACTAAAGATGAAATACAATGTGGGAAAAAGTTGGAATGTCAAGACTAAAGTTGAAATTCAATGCTGAGAAAAAGTTGGAATGACAAAAATAAAGTATAACTACAATGTCAGGAAAAATTCGGAATGTCGAGAATAAAGTTGAAACACAATGTGGGAAAAAGTCGGAATGTCAAGACTAAAGTTGAAATACAATGCTGAGAAAAAGTTGGAATGACAAAAATAAAGTTGAAATACAATTTGGGGAAAAAGTTGTAATGTCGAGAATAAAGTATAACTACAATGTCAGGAAAAATTCGGAATGTGGAGAATAAAGTTGAAACACAATGTGGGAAAAAGTCGGAATGACAAGAAAAAAGTGGAAATACAATGCTGAGAAAAAGTCAGAATGTCGATAAAAAAAGTTGGTGTGTGTCCGTGTCTCAGACTTTGTGAAACCTTCACTGTTGTAAATATTTCTAGTACAAATTTAAATTACACTTTACACATGCATATTTTGTCTCTGTGCAAAAAAAATATCTAAAAAACAATACATCTAAAATATAGATCAGAATTCACACATTCAGATACATGCATGCAATTTTTGTCTTCTTTTTTACATGAACTCAAAACTTGATATCAGACTGCACACAGTAAAATTATTTGTGAATTTAATTTAAAAAACTTAGAATATTATTGATAAATGTTTCTTTAGTTCATTTTGAGAACCACAAGCAATATTTGGCCATGTCCATTGCTAGACACAATCTATGAGATTGATATCTTAAAACCTCAGCAGATAAAACCAAAACTATTCTGTGTATTATATTTGTTGTTGTTGTTGTTATTTGCCCTTTAAGGTTTGTTAAAAAAATACATCTGATAAAATGTAGAAACTGCAATCAGTTACTCTGCAGCTAAGAACTGGAGGGAGTCGCCTGACACCACTTATGTCCTGGAGCAGATAGGCAATTATTATGTTTAATCAATTACGAGGCGCCAGATTAGATTAAAATGGAATTATTAACATGCTACTTTCCCCACAATGCTTGTAAACAACATAATAGGTTTATGTACATAATCAGGGTGAGGGCAATAATGAGATTATTGCATGTAAACACAGCTATAGTGCTAATGACATGCTCAGCTCCAGTCGTCTGATGTTGCTGTGATTAGCTGCTGCAGACCCTCATTGAGATCCAGTATTAGATTTCACTCAAGTGACGGGAAGATTTGGATGCCTGGAGTTTATAGTCTGTGTGTTTGTGAGTAAGATGTACCGTAGAGAGAAGACAAAGTGATTTGAGAGACGGAAGATGTTTGAAAGGTGTTAAACAGTTCAGAGTTGTTGTAAAAAACTGGGAGTTTTCTGTCAAAGCACCAAGTGTGCAGAGAGTTTTCAGCACAATAAATGGCTGTTAAAGTGTCATGTTCAGATTCCATGTACAGAATCAACACATCCGCGGGAGCAAAACACCACTTTCATATCATAAAATCCTATTACGGGTGAAGTGAATGGGGTAAATATTTTAACTACTAGATATCACCATGACACTTCCCCAGTTGATTATTTACATTTAGACACCTAATTTTTGTATTACAAGTTTTCTGAAACGTTATGTTTGAATAAGCATGCATTATCTTATTGAATATGTGCAAATTTGCATACATTTCGAGCTCTGTCTAATAGCAGGAATTAACATTATCTAACGTTGCCATTCTAATATGCTAAAATACTATTAGTTGAGTCGACTGCTAAACATTCACACTAAAAATGTCATGATATTGAATATTTGTAACATTATAACATTACTGTATGCATTAGCTTGATGGCTGGCATGAGCCACTTGTCACAGCTGCACATTGTAATAAGATACTGACAAAGTGACATAGCGAAAGAAAGAATAAAACAAACAATGCAAGTACTCCACTTTATACTTTGGGGTGCCACCAAAGTTACTAGATAGAAACAAGATGCTCATTACAAGCTTGTTTAGCTTGTAATGGCACATTTACACAGCTAAACATAACATTTAGCACTATGAAAGTTAGTGTGCAACATGAACGCGAATGCCGTTTCCAGATCTTGCGCGAGAACGTTGCTGGAGAGAGACAGGTCTCAAAGTAATTTTCTCCTGATTTGTCTGCCTGAAAATTCCATGTCAGTGTCAATATACTCAAGACATATGGCCTGTGAAAAATGGATCCAATATCTACTGGTGACTCTGGGACCAAAGAATTGGTCAAAATCTGTGCTTACTTTCACTTCTCCCATTGGAATGAATGGACAAAGGTCCTGCCGCTACTCACCTGAAGACGTTATTATGGATCCCACTATAGTTGCGAACCAGACCCACCCTGTGATGCTCTGACTGTCCTTGTGGCAGGAGTATGGAGGGATGTTTTCTCAACTGGCTGCTTAGCTCAGGTTGGAAGTCTTGAGGTTATCAAACGGCGAACCTTATATTTTGTTCAATTTAGTATGGATTGGTGAAAAATGGTAGAGATTGCAGAGGCAAAACTAACGGTTGACGGTAACTTAAGGGTTAGGGTAAGTATTAACTTGGGGTGGCTGTAGCTCAGTTGGTAGATCTTTGGTAGAACGGTCTCCAATCCCTGTCCATGGCAGCCTACATGACAAAGTATCCTTGGGCAAGATACTGAACCCAAAATGGCTCCCGATGCAGCGTTCATCGGTGTGTGAATGAATTCCCAATGGTGGCAGGTGGCACTCTGCCACCAGCGTGAGTGTGAATGGGTGCATAAGCGCAGCCTGTAGCGTAAAACGATTTGAGTGGTCGCAATGCAACTAGAAAAGCGTTATGTAAGTGCAGGTCCATTTAACTTATGATTACACGAGGTCTCATGTAAGTTTAATCGCAGAATGCTACGTTGTTAGTTTCTTCCAAAGGTGACAAGAAGGGCATAAATAAGAAGAACACCCAATGCTGTGGCATGACACTATGTGAATCAGGATGTAAAGCACCACGCGACCAGTCCTAGCATTGCAGGGACTGGCTCGTTCATAACTGCAGTGGGATCAATAACAACTCCTCCTAAAGGGACGCAGCAGTAAAACCCAGCTCAAAGACCATCTGTTTAAACTGGCATACTGTACCTGAAAATTATTTTTTACATCCCAATTCTATTCACTAAGTTGTTAAATTATTTTTGTTATTTATTAGATATTTGGTTTGTTTAATAGTTAGTTGGTTATTTTTTTCAATTTTGTAGCTTGATTGCGGACTTTCCTGTAACTGTTTTTAGCTTTGGTGATTTTAAATAGCATTTATACTTATTCATTTATCGTGTTTGTTATCTGTATTTTGAATTTGTATTTCTGTCCTGTCTGTAAAAGTACTAGTCCTCACTGTAAATGATGGAAACATCACTGCCATACAAGTTTAAATAAAAATGGGTGTAATTATGTACGATGACGTTTAGTGATATGAAAGGTGCCTATAAATAAAATGTATTATTATTATTATTATTATTATTATTAGTAGTAGTAGTAGTAGTAATGAAACTCACGTGATACAGATACAGAACCTGTCTTGTGGGTGAACTGGCTTGCTTCTTAACGATCTCTGGCTCTACTGTGGAAAATGTAATTATGAGTGAAATGAAAATTAGCAGCACATAATTAAAGACCAGTTGCTAGCCATGGTAACTAACTGCCAATATAATTAAAAATCTAAAGTAATTGGCCTTCAAATTAGCAAATACTGCTTTGTTTCTTTTAACAGATATAAAACCTATATTTGATTACATTAGATTGTACAGGTATACCTAATAAAGTGGCCACTAAGTGCGTAATAAATAGGACACAAATGATCAATATGTGAGTTTGAGGTAGGAGGTGATTAGAAGGTGAGAAAATGGAGGATGAGTAGAAGTGGCATGTAAGAATTGCTTAAAGAGATCTTTGGAAAACTGTGAACGTGTCATTTAATCAGTGTTTTTGTCTCTATGTGAAATCCAGCTGCAATCTTGTCATGCGCTGCTGATTTGCATGACAGCAGAAGTGTGTGTTTACAGCTTTCATTACACTCACATACAGTACTCAGCACCATGCAATTTGCTCTTTTCATATCGATTGGAAAATGATGACTTAATTATGATAATTCGCTTTTTGCCCTGCAATTTCTCCCCCCCTCTCTACGGAGAATTGTAATTAATCCATTACAAACAACACCTGTTATTCAATATGTTGATGAAGACACCTCTGAGGTAAAGCATTAGAATGTTGGCGATAGCAGCACAGCGCATCAATGCGTGTGACTTGTACTCTTCAAAGGGGCGATTAAGCTTTCCTGATTGATTTCCCCCGATGAATCATAACAGCAGCGGTGGGTAAACTCCACCGCAGACTGGAGACCAGCACACAGAATGTGCATTTTTCATCCCTGAAAAGACAGGAGTGGATTTCTGAGCTTTGAGTCTATACACGGTGGTTTTTACTCTCTTGTTCTATTTTGTTTTTCAGCATTTTTAAATTGTCTTTAACAACATTAAGGCAATAGATTGACATTTGAGGAAATGTTTGCCTTCTGGCAGAGGTTTAGAGAAGAAGATCTATGTGAATCTTGTATAAGTCTGTTGAATATTAAACTACAGCTGCTAAGCTCAGTTTAGCATAGAGACTGGAAACGGGGGGAAATAGCTAGTCTGGCTCTGTCTAAAGGTAATGAAATCCACTTACCGGCATCTTAAAAGCTCACAAATTGACACGTTAAATCTCATTTAAATTAAAATTCACCATGTTACCTGGGTGCTTGGTGCCAGTTGCTTCCAGCCATCACAAAACTGGGATTTCTCTGTTTATTGACCTTTTTTGTTGTTTATTTGTCATACGTTTTTGTACAGACTACATTAACAATATATAACATGTTAACTGGTGAGCTTCAGAGGAGCTGGTAGATTGATTTTTAAAAAATTGGACTGAATCTGACTAGCTGCTTCCCCATTGGTTATATGCTTTTTGTTTCAAAACACTGATCAGCATAATATGTTAAATGGACCTTATGTAATTTTTTGACGATATTAAAATGATTGACATTTTTTTTGTTCATTTATTTCATTAAATGAAATAAATGAACATTGAATAAATGAAATTATTTCATGTTTTTGTTAACATTTATTTCACATTTTCTCTGAAAAACACAAGATTCAGACATTGACAAGGTTTTTATTGGGTCTCCATCCCTCCAAAACAAACGAACCTCGTAATTAAAACCAGGAAAAACACTGAATTAAGCAATTTTTCCTAAAAATTTGTGTTTCTCCAAAGCTGTTTGGAGCAGAGCTGCTACTAAAATTTGCACAGCTTGTTTCTTTGATCTCTGGCATCCTTAAATCCAGTCCACTGACTTAAATCCTTTACCTGGCTAAAATACATAGTTAAAAACAACATAGATCTATGTGTAGAATGTGTATCAAAACTGAATAAAAAGTAAATAAATGACAGCTCCTGGCAGACAGCCAGCATCTGCAGAAGGAGATATGAATCCGTTGATGGGTGATCAAATAAAATTGTTACCTTGATTGAAATTAAATGTTTGTCTGGGTTTTAAAATTTTTGGAAACATTTGGGATAATGTTAGAGCATTATAGCTTAACATTTAACTGTTTGCTTTAGGTCATTGTTAGTAATGATAAATTCAGTCAGATTTTGTGAACAGCTAGAAAACAGCATTTGAAATCAAAACGGTGTCCCAGTGAACACCTTCCAGCTGCTCCAGCTATAATTAATAGGATACTTCGTGCACTATAAAGCAGTTTCAACAATGCCTGTCTAAACTTTTCCATTTGATTGAGTTTTATATCCAAGCTGCGTTGTAAATTCCGAGCCATAAATGCATCCTGATCCTCAGGAAATCATCCCGGATTACTGTCAAAGTCACATTTTCTATCATTTACAATTCATTTTCAATGGATCCGCTCAGTGCGAAGTCAGACTGACATCCCACATTATGGCACAGGACAAAATTTTCTTTCTTGTTTTTTGCTATAAGGAGACAGACGCGAATGTTCACTCAGGATTTGAAGCTAAATATAATATGAAGACGTCGGCGAGACATTTGACAAGTTGAGACACTGTTTCTCCCCAAAACGCTGTTGTCAATGCACTGTCACTTTTATACAGCATTGTTTCTATCCTCGATATCTTCATTATACTCTGTCAGTATAATACGTAGCATTTCGAAAACACAAGCAGCATATTGGTCAAATTCCTCCACCGTATATTAAGGCATCAGAAATAATCCCTCAGGATGACATGTTCCTATTTAGCCAGCCTTTTCAAACAGCTGCTGCCTTATTGTCCTGACATTTCCAGGGAATTAGTTATTATTCAGACGTGTTTATTGAGACTTATTGTCTGATCTTGTATTATTAAACTCCCTCTCTGCTGACTTGATATTCCACTTTACTAAAGTGCTTTGCCTTCGACCCAACTTGAAGTGAGATATGAATAGTAAACAATCAACCTCGGTCTTTGAGCAGACATCTACCAACAGTTTTAGAAATAAAGCTTCATGTATGTGATTTTTA
The DNA here is from genome assembly GCF_030273125.1 of Centropristis striata. Lineage (NCBI taxonomy): Eukaryota > Metazoa > Chordata > Actinopteri > Perciformes > Serranidae > Centropristis > Centropristis striata. Next base: position 11,795,785 of record NC_081539.1, read on the forward strand.
AGAAAAACTGTATATAATTAAAAGGGACCGATTATGCTTTTTCTAATTATTTGTCATGTGTTTAATACAGTGTCAGATGCTCATATTAAACATGTCAAAATGTCAAAAAAATATAAAAAATAAAAAATAAGCCAAACATATGTAAAAAATAATCCTGTGAGCAAAAAAAAAAAAATCATATTTCCGTCTGATCAGAGCACTTTGTTTCCAACATTTTAACTCTCATCTCAAACTGATATAATTATCTGACAGGTTTTATACATGGCCATCTGATCCAGACAAATTACTGCATTGCTTACATACATTGCTAATGTAGCTACATGCTAATTCCAAGAAAACTTGTAATTAATCATGGTTGCAGTTGTTGTATATGTCTCTCCAATATGGGTTCACACTCCTGTTCAATTGTGCAATTTTTCATTTAGAAGTTTTTACTTGTGATTTGTCACAGTGCTATACTCCATTACAGCCATTACAATGCTACATGTAGCTTCATGCTAACGTCAGGGAAACCTGTAACCTTGGTTGAATATTGTTATGTTTCCCCCAATTTCAGACTACGTTATAGCTGTTCAGTTGTGCAGTTTTTGGTTTAGGAGCTTTTATTTGTCTTTTTCAACAATAAAAATGCTGCTGCTATACTCATATATATATTCACTGCTACACGTAGCTACTTGCTAACTTCAGGAAAACCTATATTCTCGGTTATGGATGGTTGCTAATGGTAATTTCTCCCCAATTTTCCATTCCTTTTGTTTAGAAGAATTTATTGGTGATTTTCCCATCATAAGAAGTTTTGCTTCATTCCGTTACAGTCATTCCTACAGCTGGCTGTTTCGGCTGCGATGAGAGACGAGACATGGGAATAATCTGCCCTCATTATAAGGTAAGGCACAGATGGCACCAAAAAGTGTTAACATACAACTGTGCAACAACTTCTTAACCTAATGTTTCTAGGAAAACTTCCGATCAAACAGCTTGTGAAACACCCTCAGAGTCTACGGTCTAGACTTTCTGAACGGCAAAGAAACTGCTCCTTTGAACTCATACAAATAGTTAAAAGCAAAACAGGTTTTTTAGGGAGGGGGTACTGGAGGATGCGGTGTCTTGTTAACAAGGTCCATCATGTGTGGAGGGAAACTTTCAGACTGTGTTCTCATTTAGAGTTGATTCACTGAAAACCAGAAGGGAGGCTTATTGTGTGACTGAGAAAAGGTCAGGAGTAATTTTTGACTAATGTTGTTTTTATCTTTAGCTTGCTGTCTTCCTGATTAATTATGTTCAAGATGAACATGCAGAGGACAGAGTGAGGATGCTAACTGTGGCCTGTGTGTGGGTGTGAAAGGCACCCTCAGTTCAGCACATCTTATAGAAAGAGAGATACAGTTTGGCTAAAAAAAACATGTAAATACCCATTTATCCTTATGAGTTATGACACTGAGTTGCTGAAAACTTTGGAGCTTTGGATTTGTCTGCAGTGATAGGTCAAATATTTGTGCATGGTGGAACTGACTGACAAAAAGTTATACTTTAAAAAGATAAGCCATAGTGTGCTACACAAAATACTTTACAGTGTGTTCAGATATTTATTATTTAACTGCAGCAAGAACAGTCCTCCCACGACCTGCCGCCATATCACCTATTGACATCATACATTTTTTAAAAAGATGTTGGCATTCTAACCTTTGCAAAGTAGCACTAAACACAAAGGTCTCATTATTTGTAGTTTTTGCAGATATACAGTCATAAACAAAAGTAGTCAAAATAAAGAAGATCTGATGATGGTACAATTACCATTCGTCCTGTGTTTGTGACAAGTTTCATGGCAGTCCATCCAATAGTTTCTAGGTAAGTTCATGTCATGTCATGTCATGTCATGTCATGTCATGGTGGTGCTACAGGAAATGTCAGGGCATAACCAAAGTCAATGACCATACTAATAATAAGAAACAACAATGAAATTAGTGAACTGCCAGAATAAAGTAATTTATTTTACCATCATATTTAGAGGGTCAAAAAGGACTTCCAGATGTAAGAAAAAGAGGAATGTTATTCCAATATTAGAAAACATTTTTTTCCTGATTTTATCTCGGAGTTAACATGGATAGGAGTACTCCAGCTAAGAACCTGAGTGGCCTGGAAATGTTTAGTAGAGTTAAAGGATTATTAATGCAGCTTAGATTAAAGCCCTATAATACCCTGTGCATAATTAAACACATTTTAAAAATCAATTCTGTGAATGTAAGGCTACAACTGCAAAGAGCAGCTGAAATGGTATGATATATGTATGATCTGCAGTCATCCATACATCTTGTCCGTGGACTTCATCCTGTCACACTCTCCAACAGGAGATGCCAAACAAACCCAACAAGCTCCCCTAAATATCGAGTTCCAAACTGTGACTGATCTTGTTTTGGATCGCTGAGCTTGTCACCCGGTCAGAAGGAGGAACACCTTCACTGGCATCATTCTTTTGATCCCTTAAATATAACTTTAGCCGGACAATAACCAACGGGTAAGTCAAGAGTTTTTCTCTATTGCCCAGCTCTATTTATCACAACACTCTAAAATGACATTACTGCTACCACTGCTGCAAACAATTGCAGATTCAGTAAATCTCACAATTTTACCCTCAGAGGTGAAGAAGACCCAAGGATACTTGAACTCTACCACTTGAGGCAGCTGCTTACTTCCCATCTGAGTGGGGCAGGTCATGTTTTTGCAGATATAGATAAATATTCTACTCCTGACAAGTTCCCATTGAGCAGCAAACCACGCAAAAGATCATCCCTCTCTGAAGATGTACTACCTAAATATCAAGGTTTTTCAGATATCTTGACATCCGAAACACTTTGCAGGAGAATATGTTGAGTAAACAAGAATACAAACATCACTTTACATGAGAGCTGTCTTCATGCTCATAACAGTAAAATATTTGTAGCACAAACAGCAGCACAAAACCCCAAATGCTCCCAATGCACATTCCCATTGGATTCTTTGGGAAACATAAAATAAAGAACATGAATATAAGATGAGTAATCTCTTACAACCCTTTTTTTTTTCCTGTAATGGGACTAGAGGTTGGTCAACCTTTCAGTGACCGGGTAGATTGGAACTGTCAGCCTCCCTTGTGATCATCTAGTTGCTCGAACGTACCCTCTGGGCCCTACTTTAAAAAACAAAAGACCACCATCTAGCCCTCCGGTCCAACGTCACTGTTCCAGAAATCTCAATGTCATTTCAGAGATGTATCAAGCATGACACCCTGATGTCCACAGCCCTCATTACATCAGCACAAATCTTGTCCAACCCTGGCAGCCTCCCATTGTGAAGACCTATTCAGGTGACCTCTGCCAAAGAGATGAGCAAGGCCTCTCTTTACGAATAGGTAGAAGACGGTGTTACTGTTGAGTTTGGGATCTGGTCAAAGTGTTTCTTCTGCCTTCAGTCATTTCCTACTCATGCTGAGAACCATGTCTCAAGGAATGGTTTGCCTGAATCTTGTGCAGATTGGATCTGCATACCTTGTCTGGATTAAGGGGTCAATATGACTCATTCTGATGGTTGTCAGATGGTCAATTCTTGTCTGAAACCCCCTCCACCAACACCTTGCTCAACAATATTTGTAACTTCCCCAGAAACTGACAATCCAGTGAGAACACCAACGTCCTGCAGCAATTTGTCGATGAGCTGGCATAGCAGTCAGTGATTTCTCTCAAGTTCTTTAACAAAAAACCCCTTCACATAACTACTTCCATCACTTTGTATGAGTACAATGCTGTCATTTTTGATTGGTTGCCAAGCCTTAAGAGGCAGTTCTTATCTGATATGAGGCTGCCAGAGGGCATACACAGGGAGAAATTTTTCATTGAAACCATTCATGATAACTTTCATCCCAGAAGTATTTGGATTAATTTAGTTGTTGTCTGTGTCTCTTTGTTGACCTATATGAACTGAAACCAATGCTGAGCTCAGTGAGTGGTTGTTGACTCTAGAAGAGGACCGGAGTATGCGGGCTTAATGATGCAATAAGTAGAGCGATGGTGGGAAGTTAGTAGAGCTCACATTTTCAGGTCAGGCCTGCAACCTTTTCTTTTAGATTGGTAACAAAAGGCATCCAGCCTATGTTGTGGCCTGTTAGTAGCTGACACAAACATATTGTGGTGATCAAATCCCTTAGACCTAACCACAAATCATTTCACTAGTTCTACCTCATGACAAACACCATGAATGTCTTTGAGAGGAGATACTTTTGCCATTAGACTAGGTTAGTTTGTTAATGCCCACCTGTTCTTGCCTCTATGATTGTCACCCACAGACATAGATGTAGTCTCTATGACGTCACCTTAAGGTTTCTGAAAACCCATTAATGAAGCTCTCTGTGGTGGCTTCAGCTGTGGCCATCTTGGCAATGCATGACTCCTCCTAACTCCTGGCTAATGGGCAGAGAAGTGGAGCTGAATGGGGCCAAATGAAGCTGAAACATGCCACCTTTGAGGGCATAAACCTGTCACTCTAAGCATCAACACCCTTAATTATGCATAATTTTAAGCACTAATATAATTAAAAGAGGTGAGTTATACAGCTGTTATGCATGGGGGAAATTAGCAATAGACACCAAAAAGTGTTTTTCTTCTGTAAAGTTGGCTATTTTAACATGGGGGTCTATGGGGATTGATTCATAGAACTGCAGTTTTTGGCACTGCCACGTCGGCTTCTGCCGCTTGTTTAAAAAGGATTAACTGTACAAATCATCAAAACAAACAAGCAGTGCATAAAGAATCTGTACCATGAGATGCAACTGATCCACATTACCCATTCACAGCCATAAAAGAATCTCTTCCCTTTACTGTGGTGGCTCAGTGACAAGCCGGCAGCATACACTGTGGTGAGGGATGTCGATGGCCAGAATAGAGTAATTGCTCTTGTATCGTGGGGATGAGACCAAATTGGAATGAGTCTTGGAGGTTGGAGCTATGTTGATTGAGAAGCAGTAGCGATGGCGAGAAGGGGCAGACTTTCTCCATGGGGGCACAGATAAGGAGGACACAGACAAAAAGAGTAAGGAGACCCAGGCATCTATTAAGAGGTGTGTGTGGGCTGCCAGCAGGGACACACAAGCAAGCAAGAGAGTCAGAAAAGCGCTAGTTTGCTCTGTAATGAGCTGAATGAGTGTAATATTCTGTGGCGGTAAGTCTAGTTTGGCCTCGGCGTGGGAGGCTTCTGCCACGTCACCTTGGGCCCTGCCATTGTTTCATCAAAGCTTAATGATCCTGCATGCACTGTGACAAGCACAGGGGTATATTAGTGACACTGTGCATTCATAGGAGGCATCATTATAATGAATATGCTGCACAGGCCAATATATTAGAAAGCATTTTGACAGTGGCGTAAATCTAAGAGTGCTACAAGTCAAGAAAAAGCAAATGTTGGGCTACATCAGTCTCAATGAAGCACTCAAATAGTATTTTTTATTGCAGGTTGGCTGTATATGATTATATAATTAGTGGAACTTGCATTTTGAAATACATTGAGTAATACATAGAAATACATTATACATGTACCATGGACATTTAAGGTGTGATGTCTACCATAGAGCATAATTACTGACTTTGCTTGTCATCTATAAATTCTTTAAAACAGGTATTTTGCTGCTTCTGAACCACTTAGCAGAAAAAGTGTTTTTGCTGTTTTTGTCTTTCAGAAGCTGTAGTGGACTCAGTTTTAAGGCTTTCCATTCATTCATTTCCATCAGGAAATGAATGAATTAAATTATGAGGGAAAAAAGGGGCCCCTGACCTTTGACCTGAAGATTCCTCAATAAAACTGGGTTCAATGGGTACGCACAAGCCTCCTCTTCACAGGGATGCTAGTTTAATGTCAACCCTACGCAGTTTGAGGCAAAAAACATGCAGTCTATTGCAACTGAATATTTCTGCATACTGGGTTCCCTCAATAGTCGTGTTATTACATTAATTGAGTGTGCCTAGAAAGCTGAGACTCTTGTGGATTCAATGAGCCTAATATTATTAATGTGTGATGATGTTATGCACCTACTTTACCAATACCTAAAATCACAACAAAGTAAATTAAAAAAAGTTGTCTGCCTTGTCTTTGTGAAAAGTAGGCTTTTTCCCCCCCTCACCATTAAGGTGTTTTTTTTTTCTTCTCTGGATAAAGCTGAATAAGAGGGTCTTTTGCACGCAGCATCATTCTCCCGAAAACCCCCAGATAATTAAAGAAAAGTAGGAGCTTGGGGTGATCTTTGTATCCTGATGCACAGCCATGGAGCTCGGCGTTCAAGCACCACTTGTGATCTCTTCGGGCCTCCGTTGGGGGACAGGAGAGGTCATGACACTGCCCAGCTTGATCAAAGATTCCTCTGTCTTTTGTTCCCCATAGTTTTCCTCTCTGGTGTGCTCTCTTGCTGTTGGCAATCTGTGCTATGTTGTGTACTGGCCTTTAATGATACAAAATTAAAATAATTCCATGCCTTTTCATACACTGTCTGGGAAAATTGGCAATACAACTTAGTATGATAATTAGTATCTGCTGTATTTGTAATCACAGATTGCCGGTAATGAAAATTCTGTACTATTCCAACTCTACAAAGCACACGTAGGGACACACAGATGTCAGTGTCTCTATGATGCATGGTAGCCAGCCTGTTTTCTTTATCAGTGCAGTGTACTGTACTCTTCGGCTCGCTCCCAGCAACATACCTCCCCTGACTCTCTGATAAAACATGGGGTCTGTCACACAGACTTGTGCTGAGGCCCGGCAGGGGAGCCCTAATGATTGCAATAAAAAACAAATGCAAATGATTACCTTGGGGTTCCCTCTTGTGTGGAATCTGTCGCTCAGCCTCTGGCTGTCAGGATGGATCACTGCCATCGTCTGTGGACATGGAGTGTTAGGAAAATAAACACCAACTGGGCCAACGCAGGCAGGAACAATGCAATAACAATAATACTATTATCTGTTACATTGTAGGGTGGCAAGCTAAGACCATTTTTGGTGAAGAATGATGGGTCGTGGCTGAGCAGAATCACACTCTGCCAGTCCTAGCAATCAAATTAGGTCGTTTTCATTTGTGAGTTTTGATATTGCACCATTTCACAGCCATACAAGCACTAAGACAATTATTTCTGTCATTTATGTGAATTCATGATCACCCTAAGTCATTTTTAATATCATCGTTTCTGCAAAGCATCAACTGTGAACTAAGAAAACAGCCCTGTATTCAGCTCGATGACAATGCACTTTAAGTATACTTAAGTACAATTTTGAGGTGCTTCACTTGAGTATTTTCATTTTGTTATACATTTTCGAGGTATAGTTACTGGTTACTAGGGTGGCTGCAATTCTCCAAATCCACAAATCCATTAGAATTAAGACTTTAAGGTCACAATTAGGCCAAGCTACTTTTGTTGGACAATAATATAACTGCGATAAATTATTTTATTGTACTTTTAAGACCATTTTATGCCACAGATATAAAGATTATGTAATAGCGTAATAATGGAAGTACAGCAAGGAAGTTTTCATTCATAAGAAAATTCAGACTTTGGAATTCAATTGTTAAAAAAATATGAAAAATATACTATAAGTAAATAGTAATTATAAAAAAGTTTAAAAAAAAACCCACAAATCAAACTGCCAAATCTGCTTTTGATTTAATTAGCTGAAACTGAAGGAATTAAATACACGAGAAAACTTTAATCACAGGAAGAGTAATCAATTTTTCAACATTTCGTGTTGTGGGCTGCCAAAACTAAAAATATACTAATAAAAGTCTTAATTTTTTACACATTATACATTTCATTATTGTTTCATACATTCATCTATACATTTTTGGTGACAAGTTTTTATAATATTGAGACAGCATTCAACAGTGAAATAGAGAAAAAGTTGGTCAAAAAGTTGGTGATTGGTCAATACTTCAACTTAAATAACATCATAAATGCACAAATTTTACTTGTTATTGAGTATTTTTACAGTGCTGTGCTGCCAATTTACCTAATTATTAGGTAAAACAAATAGATAGGCTAGTTAAGGTTTACTCATCTTAAAAAGGAGGCAAATAAACATCTCAATTTACCTTAAGAAAATGTATCAAATTTGGATAGCGCCTGTATAAAAGTTACACATAATGAGTATTGTACCTGTAATTATTCTGGAGCTGTGCAATACAGACACCAGCACTTGTATAATTATTAATTTATAAGAAGAAGAAATGATGTCAAACATACACTACATATAACTGTATGCTTTTGTAATTGTTAGTGAAACTATAATTGCCTGACAACATCTACACTGCTCTTGACAGTTTAAATTATGTTCTGTGTATGTGCAGAGCTTCTTAAATGAGGATATGATCATTAGTATGCTGGTCAAGTTTTCAGCCACAAGCCAAGTTGCTCAACATTACTTTAATGTTAATCTTTTTTGTTTTTTTACAATTTATTCCCAGGTCAGGGTTAGAAAGAAACAAATGCATCCACTCCGTCAACTGGAGGATCATCAGCAGTTATGTTTTTTTCACTGCAAGCAGAGAAAATGGAAATTAGTCCCGTGCCTGCTGTTGAATGGCCAGAGTTATATTTGAAAATGTTTTGGCTCTAGTAGGTCATAACGAAAGAGTTGAGTCAACACAAAATGAGAGGCTCATATAAATGGATTTTATGAATTATTTCCTAAAGTGTCAGGCTTTTGGATTTAGAGGACAACAGAGGTCACAGCAAACAAGAGCACAGATGCACAGAACAGTATATCACTCTGTAATAAAAAAGAAAGTCATGGATTTCTGAAATTAGGCCTCGGGGGCTGCATGTTCCACATGAAATCTCCTTCGTTGGTCCTTGGTGAATGGAGCAGAGATGTGATGTTCGACTCAGGGGTAAAATCTGCCTCCAGCCTTCCGTCAACAGGTGAATTGAGACTTGCGGTTATAGCGATGTGAGATTAGTTCAGGGAAGGGCGAGGAAGACTTTCTCTGCAGACAGATGGATCATACATTGTCTCTGGTAAGCATTCCACAGTGTAAGCCGGGCTAATCCTCAAGGCAAGATGTATAGCTTGGGCTGCATTTGTCTGGAAATAGACAGTTTTAGCAGTAAAAGAACGCTATAATACTTAAATAACTTACACAGCGATTCTGTATACATTGATTCAAGGTCAACAGGAGCCTCAGCTGATGTTTCTACATACATATAAAATGTAAAATAGTAAGATTACAAGCTTGAGATCACATTATGGCAATGAAATACAAATATACCTGCAGCTGTATTGCTGCAGTTGGAAATGCCTGCTTTTCTATTTCACCTATTTTTAGTGTGTGTTGTAGTGATTTGGTTGTTTGGCTCCTTCAGGGCTCAAGGTGCCTATCGGTCAAAACAATCTAAACAACGATTTTATGATTGATTTGTCATGCAGTTACATAAGAGGCTGATATAAAGTGCACACAGTGTGTCCTGGAAGACCTGAGAAAGAGATGGTATTGGCAATAACAATGATTCATTCATTGTTGTCGGGAAAACAATATCAGGGGCTTTTGTTTTTTAGCTCATCTTGCTAATGATGTCTTCGTCATTAAGCAAATGACCTAAAAAGACACCAGACGTGCTTCTTAAAATATTAGAAAGTTCTTTTTAAATGTGATTTTTGCTCGGATAAAAATAAATGAAAAGAAAAGTTAACTTCACATGCCTCCTTTGATATTTTGGGAATGTATATGTCATTATGAATGATAGTAAATGGCTTCAATATCCCCCACTGCAAGAGCAGAGAATTACAATGAAACATAATGTCATTAGGGCCGTTCTCCAAGTTTTAGGTGGACTTAACTGTCGGCTGAAATGACTTTTCTAATGAACTAAATTTGAATAATGTATTCGCAGACAGATTTGGAACGCTGATATGGTGATGATTAGGATATATGACTAAAGACCAGATGCGGCAAACCACCTCTGTGTGATGCATGACACATTCACATGATTAATGATGACTTGTGACGTTTGCGCTAGGTTACTCAAACAGCGACTCCGAGACAGCTCCTCTTACAGAGATAAAACCACAGGGCTCAAGTATTCTGTGAGAGCATGTGAGATGAGAATCTTTATCCAGCTCGTAGATTCTCCTCAGCGCTGGGACCTGGCAAAGACAAATGTAAGGCACACGGTGCTCTAATTCTTTTTGCTTACTTATAAACAATTTTGCTGATCTCTAAGCACGCAGATTCCTCATTCAACAAACATCAGCATACATATGCATGGGGTCTGGTTTGATACAACATGCATGTGTTGAATCAACAGTGATGCGGGGCAGGTCAGTAATGTACAATTTATGAGGCTGAAGAAAAAAACACTTGATGCAAAATCACCTTTTTCCCCTCCCTCCTCTACTGAAGCTTTTAAAACACCCCCAAACCTTCACCTCTATTAAGGCCTGCATGCACCTCAGTGGAAAAAGGTTGCATCACCACTCAATATCTGAGATGCTCCAGCTTTTTAATCACTTGTGAGAGAATGGCAAGATATGGGCAGCACACAAATCAGGGTTTCTTCATTGCTGATAACGTCCTTGAGGGCCCTGTGGTGACTATAAACAGCAGGAGATTAACCCAGCCTCCCTCAGCCACCTTCAATGAGACGCTCCACACGGGCGTTTTTTCAGCACCTGTAATCTCGAGATGTGCATCACACTTCTAGCAACCAATTAACAAAGGGCATTACACTTGAACCTAGTGTTAAGTTGTATTTTCGGCTTTCTCAAGAGTGTATACACACAAGATGGAGATCAATATGATGTGGCATTGAAGTGAAGCACTTCACTAATAATAGAGGGTTTGTTTGTGTCACAGAGACACCTACTGGTTCGCCTGTCCTTTGGGGTTTTTGTGCAGAAAAAAGAAAAGAACTGGTAAGAGTTTACAAGGAGTGTGATATTGTGTCCTCAGTCGTCCACGTCTATAGCTAAAAGACAGACAGAGTATGTGTTTTGTGTACGTGCAGCTCGTTTGTGCTTCTTTACTCTCCAAACAAAGGCAGATGTGTGTAGATTGGGATTTAAGATTCTGATTTAATTAGCTTTGACTCTTGGGGCTGCCTCTAAGGTAGTTGCTCCTACATGCTGCAAAACTCATTATGGATGAATTAATGAAGTGGGACGTACACTTGGCATCATCCATGTGGCATGCACTGATGCATTATGTATTATTATTATTATTTTAGGGCATGAGCAAATCAGGTTTGTTTGTCGGGTGTATATCAGGGACAGTTACTGCGAGGCATATTGATTCCAATGTCAAACTTGCGTCATATAACACAAGTCTTCTATATACTCTGTTAGTTATTCATATCCCAGATCATTATATAAGATACTTGTGTGCAGAATACTTTTGATATTGACTACTTTTGATTTGCATGACAATGTTCTCTTCCAGCACTCCACGTCTTTTCGCCCGTATTACATAAAATATTGTTCACTTCAGATTCCATTTATTCAACTGAGGAAGGTGCTTTACAATCCATTTCCATTTCCTTTGATTAGATGTGGTTTCAACATGAAAGAAAGAAAAGACTTGAGATGCGCTCAAGTATGAGGGAGGATACTTTGCAGTGCACTGTCACTAACATTTATGCCTTATATGAAGCTTCAGCTCGCTAAAAGGAAAAGGTTTTTGTTGTTTGTCTGGACTCAGTGGCTTAAAGCTGCACTAATCCATAATTTCATGTTAACGACGGATCAAATGATACATGTAATGCTTAAGGAGCTGCTTGTAGTGACTTCACCTCAACAAAAAAACCTCTGGACTGCCAGGGCTACAGCTAGGATAATTTTATTTATAGATTCATCAGTCAGTTACTTTTTTCACTAATTGATTCATCATATAAATTTTCTCCAGCGAATAAATTATTTACGGATATTTATATACAAAACCTAAAAAAAAAACGTATTTTACCGTCAAATAAAACAAGGAAAAGCTGCCAAAAATGTCAAAATTTAGAAGCCGGAGTGAGTAAATTTTTGACAATTTTGCTGGAAAAGTGATGCTAATGATTATCAAAATACAAATTACCAATTCATTAATGACTTAATTGTATTAGTTCTACACTGTATGTTACCTGCCCAGCAAATGGACAGAGAAAGTTATCAGCTAGCCTGTGAACATTATGTAGCATTTAGCAGCTAAAGAGATAGATAATTTTGATTTTGAAGGGAAGAAGAGAAACACAAAGCTAAACACAGACTGATTATTTTGTCAGAAACATTCAAAATGAATGCTAATGTTGCTCTGTGTCACTTAAAGTGTATATTTAGGTAACTGCTGGCTAGCATGCCAGCTACAACAACTTCATACTGTGATACTTTGTCGACCGATCTGCCATTCGCTGGTGAGCATGGGTGCTGATACCGGGAAAAATAAACTATTTACAGATGCCCAAACCAACAATATAAATTATTATTTCTTTACATTTCTTTAAAAAACAAGCCAACTGTACGCCAACCAACACCAACCAATAGACAGTTAGCAACTAGCCAGCGAATGTGTAGCGTTTAGCCGCTAAACAGCCAGATATTTTTCTATTGAAGTGACAAAAGATAAACAGAGAGTGACTATTTTCCAGGTAGAGCACAAATCAAACTAAATCCTTATGTTGCTACGTGTCAGTTTGAAAGAAAAAAGGCAACTGCTGGTGAACATAGATTAGCATTAAGCAGCTAAAGAGTCAGAGATTTTCCTTTGGAGTTGGTGTAGAGCAAAACAAAGGTTAAAGGAGAGTGAAAACTGAACTGATTGTCCCATTTCCCAAGTCGCAAAGTAGTTTTTCCGACTTTTGTCGTAATGTGGAAACAACATCGATGCTACAAAGAATCTGTATTGTATTTTTTGAGCGTTTAAAGAACACGTCAATTTCCTAAAACTAGGGCGACCAAGCGTCCTCTTTTGCCCGGACATGTCCACTTTTTAGGTCCTGTCTGGGGCGTCCGGCCGGGTTTTATAAATTCACGAAAATGTCCGGTGTTCACTGTTTTTCATAGGGCCAGTACACGTGCACGTAAATTGACCGGCGCTTTGCACACAATTTTGCGAGACGTAATTACCAAGAGGCTGCCTAGTGGGCGGGTCAGCGCTGCGCACACACACAGAGAGAGACAGAGAGCAGAGCAGACAGAGGGCAGATCGAACAGCGGAGCAGCATTGCACGGGAAATGCCGAAGCGTAAGTCCAGCTTCAGTATCTTTGTTAGTTAATATCTTTGTGAGACTCTTCTATTATTTATCTTATTGCAGTTATTAAGAGATATATTGTTGAAGCTAGATTTTCTAACAGAAGAGTTCATATTTAGAACATTATTTCATATTATTTATTCATTTATTTGCAAAGAGTCTACGAGAGCTATTATTTTGTTACAAGTTTTTACAGATTTCATTTCATTTTATTACAGAAGTTAATTTTGCACCATTGAAGCATAATAAAGCATGTTCATCAACCTCCGAGAAGCCTGTCTGAATTTGTGTCTCGAGGCCGTGCCGATTGTCCTCTTTTTTGGAAATCAAAATATGGTCACCCTACTAAAACCACTAAGAAAAGCCAGAAAAGGAGTAATATCCACGTCAGTTGGAAATTAAATTAAGATAGCATAGTCGCTAGCGAGTTACAACAGCCTTCTATGGTGATATTATGACAGACTTGTGTTTACAGCTTGTTCCACTGCCCAAAAACCAACAATATAAATCATTACTGCTTTAAACCCACTGCTAACCAAACAACAGAAAAGTTAGTGACTAGCTTGTGATAGATAGATAGATAGATAGATAGATAGATAGATAGATAGATAGATAGATAGATTTCGTGATAATAATGAGTCAGTCAAGAGCATGTCACTTCTATGTAATGTGTATATATGAGCCCTGTGCACTTGACATGAGCTCTACTGGAGGTGATAAACTTCACCTCGGCATCATAAATATCCTCGGCTTGTTTATTGCATCTTATCACACCTCGTGGTCGACAATGCATCATTAATTTAAGATCCTTTCTAATGAATGTGAAATGAAAGACTCTCAAGCAAGCAATTTCTCCACACTTATCACACATGGAGAGACTGTAGTGGCAGTATTTTCAGAGTCCTTACCTGGGCGCTTGTGAAACTGGTGAGCTCCGCCGTCCCGCTTTTGCAAGCCCCTCATCTTTCACCCGTGACAGAAATTACATGATTCAATGGTCCCGTGGAAGAAGCTGATGGACAGCACGCTCTAAAATGTTAATAAACACACTGTTTTATATAGCAGCCTTTCATTTTTCACCAACAAATACAGCTTTAACCTTGTATGTCGCCCACCCCCTCTTCTGCTGCAGAGGTTACAGCTATAGTGACATCTGCAATTCAATTCCCACCCCCCACAAAAAAACCATATGTGAAAATACTTCAAAATGAGATTCAAACACTGTGAGTTCTTGTCCTTGTCACTTCTGATCTCATCGATACAGGTAGAGTATGAAAGCAAATAAAAGGATGGTTAATGATTTTCAGTGGTGCGCTTGACCTTCCAACTACACTAGTGCTTGTCCTCAAGGAAACGCTCCAGTGCTGCCGGAGGCCAAGTCCACTGGGCAGAACATATACAGGATACCAGACAAATGCTGCCATAAAGAGCTTGTTTTCTGCATCACTCAATGCTGCATGTGTGCACAGAGAGGGAAGAGAAAAAGTGCATAGATTAATCCTATTTGCATCAATACTACATAATGATTTATCTGCAGAAAGCTGCACAATGGTCCCCGTATTATCTCCAATAACGACATTAAACTAAATTTTTGCACAGCAGCTTGTTCAGATCAATGAATGATATGCAGCCGGAGTTTCTTCTCCTCCAGCACATCAAAAAACAGATTTGTTCTGAATATTGTTATGGGTCTTTTCATATTGTATTGACCTTTCACTATGATGGATGCTCTTAACTACTGTAATAAGACTTTCACACTGTGTGGGAGATGAGTCAGAGCTTTTTTTTTTTTTAATCCCCCCCCCCCCTCTCTCTCTTAAGGTAAAAGCAGTTTTGATGATGAGACACAGACACACTGTAGCACTTTAAGTGATTGTGAATTATTGATTCATCTCATAAAGGTTTCCTAAACATATTACGGTAATTTTTTACTCTTTCAACACAAACTGATATTTAATTTAAATTGAAATAAGGACAGTGGTTCTACTTAATGTAATGTAATGTGTTCGTTTCAGCCATAAGAGACAGATGAAAGGAGGTGAATGTATATTACAATTTAATTATAGCTTTAATTAATGGACAGCGTAAGGACAAAGTCATTAACTTGCTCTAGCTGAAGTGGGAGACTGCTCTACTCAAACCAACCACACACATTGTATTTGAAGGCAGTGCCATCTAGTGGAAATTATCTGCAAGTACAAATAATATTACTGGTTTGACAAAGTTCTTAAAATGCATACATGTGATTAAGTGATAACAATGCTTTTCATACAGCAAACAAACAAAAAAAAATCTTAAATGCATATATAAAAAGTAATAAAAATGAGAAAACGGTGAGAAAATATAAAAAATGGAGCAAAAACGCTCCAGAAAATTAACAGTAATATGTGTTACTCTTTGGTCAAACTACATGAAAATTAGATCATAAATAAGAATAAACTACATATATCAATTTCAACTTTATTCGCCTCTAAAAAAGCATTGGTTTTGCAGCAAATTGCAACATAAAACAAGCATAAAATAACAGTCGGAGAACACAGACTTAGCAGCACTGCATCAGTGAACAAGCATCATCAGAACAGCACTGTAGTGGGTGCAGATGTGCTCCACTAAATCGGTTTGCCTTGTGCTGGACTGGACCTGTGTGCCTTTTTTCCACCCAAATGCATTTTGAGAGAGACTCAAACCATTTCACTCCAAAGAAAAAAAAATAGCAGCACAAAAGGTTTATAATGCACACAAGTATAGGAAATGCAACACATAAGGAATGCTTCTGTGTGTGAGCAGACTGGATCTCTGTGTGTTTATGGGACTGTGTGTCATGCTGGGCTTTTTTAGACACTACATTTAGTGCAAAAGATATATAAAATGTCTTAAATTAGAAGCCAAGAGCAAAAAATATCAGCCCAGTCAGATATTGTTTTTTGTATTATACGTTTACGGCCACTAGGTAGAGCTCATCCTCCTCTACTGTGTCTGATTCAGCCTGTAAGTGACCTGATTCGCTTTAAGATTATACTTAATTAAAGGCCCCGCACACCCACACAGATGTTTTCAGTTAGTTGAGTAATATCTTATTAGCTGGAAATGACACAATGTCGCTTGACTCTTTGTATTATGAATTATGATGAAGTGTAAGTTGTCCCACCCAAACAAAGTTCAACAGAAGAATACACACACAGTATTGAGAAGAGGTCACATGGCGCATTATTGAAAGTTATCTCTGTCAGTTTTCTTCTTCTGAACAAATATGCTTGTTGAAAGGATGTTTCGGTTAATAAGCACAAAGAGTGTCGACTGAAGCATCACAAGCGTCACTACAATCTCTTTTTCTTTAGTCAGATTTGACAGCTCATAAGACTTCACTGACAAGAGTGTCAAGCACAGAAATGCTGTCAGTTCATAACAGCCTGCATGTGTGACTATAAGAGGTAAGTGAAATAAAGTAACTGGCTATAAGTGTTATAAATACTTGTAATTTGATGAAAAGTAAGTATGAAATAGTTGGGTTTTTTTCAGTTTATTGGCGTACACATCAATGAGTTATTTTCAGCTTCTTTGAACGATTTTCTTGTCATCACTTCTAATGGGCTTTACAAGAAAATAAATTGCCGTAAACGATCGGAGATTTAATGAATGAATCGTAATCAGTGTGTCAGCGTAGTGGAAGGCTACAGCATGTTGGATCTGATCTGAGAGAGGAACAAACATAGTTTGCATAATAAGCTATATTTTAAAACCATCAGAGTTGAGCTTATTATGTCTGACATTTAAAGTCTGCCTGAAAATGCAAATGAGGTTACTAAGTGGTTCCATGCCACTATTTCACATTACCAATCAGAAAGTACATTTGCAGAGAAAAGACAAATAGGACAGACAGCAGAGCTGCTGGAATTAATTTGAAAGTCGCTGCCAAATCTCTGGCTACAGTGTTAACACAAATGATTTTCCGTAACTCACTACTTGTTTTCATATACTACATAACTTTATATGCTGTGCACAACATCCCGTGTCATAGCTGTCTGTTTAATGTGAAACTACAGTCTCAGCAGAAAGACTGGAGACAGGGGAAACCTGAATGTACAAAGTAAAAAGAAAATTAGCCCAGCTCCTACTTTAATTAACACATTATTTGTTTTGTTTAATCAAAAAACAACCCTGCCTCAAAACACCACCTGTTATTTTCACACCTCGGTTTTTGTACAGATGAAACAATGTGTTGATTATTGAGATGTAGAGGTGTTAGAAGCTCCATTGGTTTCTACTGTTTCCTGTCTCCAGCTTCACATTTAATGGACCGATGTCAGAGTGTGATTGATCTTCTCATTTAACTCTCTGAAATGAAACCAGAACTTTTGGATTCTGTTCCAAATCTGTAACAAAAGTGCAAAAGTGCAATGACATTCATAAATAACGCTAACTACTTACCTCAACGGTATTCTGTATGGGTCACACCATTTATCTACATGAGAATGGTCTTATATTGTTGTTTCTTCTATATCTACGTTTTTTAAATCAGCCTTTAAAAAAAACACCAATTCCCAGAAGCCAACTGGTGAGTCCAGGGGTTGTGATTAACATGACATGTTTGTAATAATGACAAGACAGAATGGACTGAACAATAGTTACAGTTTAAAAAGGTGGAAAAATAACTTCAGTAGAGAGTCATGGTGAATATGGATAGGAAGTTATCCCTAAAATTGTTCATTTACGTTGAATTTCTCAATTAAATTAGGAGGTGCTGTAGTGGACGCCAAACATAGAAAGTAAATCCCGGCAACATTTTTTCAGAAAGACCAATAAAAGAAATGCTGAATCAAAGATGAATCCGGTTGCCAGAATAAAATGTTGGCAAATAGCTGATTTGCTGAATCTCAATGTTTCTGAACTAGTTCTGACTCCCAACTCATCAAACACTGTTTGTCAGGACCGATTGGCGTCCCTTTTTGACACAATGAGGTCAAACAATGACACTCCACTACAGTTGCAGTTTTAGACACGTGGTTAATGTTGGGAATTCAAACAGAAACTACTTGGTAACGTTTAGGCAAAAAAACCCTACTTGGATAGGTTTACGAAAAGATCATGGTATTATAGTTGACATCTAAATCATTATTCAAATGTTTTGGGATTTCTTTTATTGTTCACTTTTTATTTTTTATTAAAGAGCAAGAAAGAAGCTCCCGCTTTGAAGCAAAGGAAAAACATAGAGGACTATTTAATAGACAGGCTGAAACCTGATCCCAGTCCTCTAAAGTGGTGGAACCCCAATATGGAGCACAACATAGTTCATACCAGGCGCAGCTTTGCCACATTCTGGTTGGGACCCAGTTTTGTCCCGTCCTCTGTAGTAACAATTTTCAACTAGGAAGCACGAATAATTATCACAGAAGTCATTCAATATTGGATTTATCATTATGGATTTGTTTTACAAAGGCTACATTAAGACACCGCAGTTCAAGGCTGGATTATAAAACTTCTGAACCTTGTATGAATACATCAGAGCTCTCATTAAAATGAATGGGCAAAAAAAAGTACTTCTCTCATATGTCCCGGGTATATTTAAACTTAGTTTATTATGTTAGATACAACATTGACTTCTATAGTGTCCAGTGTGTCCAGAGTACATGTGCATTAAGCATCAATGTTTATTTTAACCTGATCCCGGTTCTCTTAAGTGGTGGAGCCCCAATATGGAGCACAACGTAAGTTTCCACCAGGCGCAGCTTTGCCACATTCTGGCTGGGAACCAGTATTGTCCCGTCTAGGGAGCATGAATAATTATCACAGAAGACATCCAATGTTGGATTTATCATTATGGATTATGAATCTTTCGAACGGTATATGAAGACGGAGCGCTCATTGGAATGAATGGGCACAAAAAAGTACTTCTCTCATATGTTCCAGGAATATTTAACCTTAGTTGATTATGTTAGTTAAAACATTAACTTCTATAGTGTGCAGTGTGTCCAAAGTACATTAACATTAAACATCATATAATTTGAATTCCCGCTTTCTTTGAATAATTGTCAAATTGTTGTCAATGACTATCGAATGGTGTTTTGCTTCCATCCCCACATAACCCACCAGCCACCCTGCAAAAATGGCACTGAAAGACAGAAGCTAGTGGGTCAGCGGCAAGCCTGGATGTGATAAGAGCATTTTAAGCTCTATAATTATAAACCTCTCTAAATCTTGTTGGATCACATGCATTCTCTGAAACTGCACACCTCATAATTTACTATTTATATGCCTGGCCTGCCATATTTTACATTTTTGTAATAGGTTTGTCAGTCAGTTCGGCTGCCAGTATTATGAAAATCAGCGGTTGCTTCTGAAATGGAGACTGGAGTTAGTAGTGCGTGTGTGTGTGTGTGTGTGTGTGTGTGTGTGTGTGTGTGTGTGTGTCTGGTTTCCTTGGAGATAAAAGGGGGAGCACTTGTAATGGATACTTAGCCTTGAATGAGTTATTGGCTGTTTGTTATTCTCTGTTGAGAGAACCAATTTGAGGGTTACAGAGCAATTAGCTATTTATGCACAGTGTCTGGAAGAATAAGTCTGGAGACTCCTAAGTGGGACCATCCAAGAGTCAAAAGCCGTACATACACCTCTCCAATACTACAATATCCTTTTGTGTTTGACTGTAAAGCACCATCAAACGTGTGTAAAGTGGAGAGAGATTCATATTACCTAACTAATACAGAATATTACCCCTCCACTTAAGGAGCCACCATTAAAACTAAGCCAGGTTATGTTATGGCGCCGTAGGGGGAAATGGTCTGATTCAAGTTCCCATAAAGTATCAGATTGAATGTCATGATGAATATTCATAAATTGCTTTAATGAAGACCTCACATTGATTAAGCCTTTTCTAATGGGCTGTATCATAGTGAATGCCAGAATATAATTGGATTACGGTGACTTTGGGAAGTACTTTGAGACAGTGCCCACATTGGAAATGAAGATGTGCAGCCTGCTAACGGCATAATTGACAAGGATGAAGATGGATGGATCCAGGCGACTCCCAAGCTCTTCCTGCCCAAAGCAGAGGAGCCTACAGCTGTGCCCCCTGCACACTGAGGCGAGATTTAATTAGCTTCACAGGCCTTTTTTTTTTTTTTTTAGAAAAAACCTGTGCCTGCATAGATTCAGTAAAAAGGGAAATGGTTTGCATCCTGTTTTGATTCAGAGTACATAGAACCGGCACCATTTTTAGATTCAAAGACTTATAAGTTACTAGTTTCCCAAACTGGGAAATGAAATGAAAATTTCCCAACTTAAAAATGTAGACAGTGGACGCATACCTTCTGGAGTGATTGTTCAAAATATCCTCAAGTCGTAATTTATCAAGGCTGCAAAGAAGAATAAAGTTAATCAGTCATGAAAAAAAATATTAGACCATTGTTTTCTTCAATTTCTTGTTCATTTAATGCCTGGTACAACTAAAGGTACATTTGTTTGGACAAATATAATGATAACAACAAAAATAACTCATAAGAGTTAGGGTTTTCCATGGTTTTCTTGATTATGATTTTGGTTATTACCAAGAAAACCATGGAAAATGGCTCTTGAATTAAACTCTTATGAGCTATTTTTGTTGTTATCATTATATTTGTCCAAACAAATGTACCTTTAGTAGTATCAGGCATTAAAATGAACAAAAATTGAAGAAAACAAGGGTGGTCTAGTGTTTCTTTCTGTGACTGTATACATTATGGTTGCAATCAGTTTTCATGCATCTTTGCTGTCTTCATCTGAATTTGTCATTCTTTGTTTTCTCTGCTTTACTTCATCGACCCTTTAACTAATTTCCTATTATTTCATCTTTCTTTTTAAATGCCACACATATTAGACTGTTGTTAGCTACTGAACAGATTAAGGGTTTTCATGCAAATACAATTAACTTAAAATCATTAGTTATTATTTGCATGAAAACCTCATTGAGTAAAAATGTGACAATTAAAAATAAAAGATGACATTACAGCTGCAGGGGTGGAGAGGATATGAAACACTGGGCAGATACACAAATTAGTTTTCATTTGTAACATTGCAGATGGAGAGGGCATTTGTGTTGCATTCATGTGGTTGTAATAATCTGAAATATGAGCGTCCAACTGGGAAAGTGAACGCCCCCTCAAGTCAGAGGGTTAACATTGCAAGATCGGCCATAGCTTGGCTGAGGTCAGCACTCCCAGGGTGCCCTTTAAGTTTTATATTCTGAGAAATATTCTGATGTTATTTTATATTGAAATAAACATTCATCTATAAACTCTACAATAAACATGTATTACTTCATTTGTATTCCTGGCCAGCAGAGCTTTAACTAATGTCCAAAATCATCCCTGTTCAGATTAAAAAAAAAAAAAAAAAAAAAAAAAACATCTTTAGGCTAAGCTCATTATGATCTAAGAACCCCTTTGTGTATTCCTGAACTTCTACACATAAAAAGCACACCATTGTTCCAAATTATGCAAATCCCTTTTCCTACTTAATCAAGTCTACATCTAATTGAGATTGGAAAGCCTGCCTTCAGTGTTGCATTTGCTCTGGCTGGCCATCAAGAAGCATCAATGTGAGGAAAAGGAATTGCCGTTGTCACACATAAACTGCTTTATGCAATGCATCTAGCATGTTCTGAGACACTTCTTGTTATTTTATCACTTAGAGAGGCAGGAACACAGCTGTAACATGCGATCCAAGAATGGTGCGCTAATGAATGAGGTGATGGGCAAGCTGCAGAAGCAAAGCTGACGTCTCCTGGGTCTGGTTAGACTGTTGGTTTAATAAGCTTTTTGGCAGATCCACAAAAACGCTCCCCCGTGCTCGTCATTGTGTAGATAAATGCTTGATTCACATCTTAATTTTTCCTGTGTGAAGGTATGTAATATGTATTTAAACAAATGTTCCTTTTCCTGTCTTTTCTTAATGCATTACACACACTGTTTACACTGCAGAGAAGGTGCAATTTTCACTTTTCATTTTTAAGACACCTGCACAAACAAACACCTGATGTTGCCCTCCTTGTGCAATCAGTTACATAAAGTCATTATGGGCTCCTCCCTGTATGACTGTGTGCTGAATTACCATAAACCTATACACTCAGAGTCTTAGCAAAGCCTCAGTAAATTGCAGCTGTGGAGAATTTTCCCATCTTTCTCTAAATGGGAACATTACGTAATTCTCTATAATCATCAATCTCAATAGTCACATGGTTGAACCCTTTGACTGGAAATATGTGTAAACATGAATCATTATGGGTGAAACAGGTACTTAGGAGCGTCTAATGCAAGAGGCTCTTGTGGTAAAGTGCAGTTTTGTGGGCCATAGGGCACAAAGAAGACTTGTTTTTAATCATCGGTTCATGTGTTAAGCTGAGAAAAGGAGTGCTAGTGGCAGTTGCATTACATCACGGTTTTAAAACCGGAATAACTGAAGACATCCATGGTGCCCAGGGGCGCGTTCAATATCAAAACAATGTGCAACCTTTTGCTACGGTTTTTGGATCGTTTCCTGTAAATGGTGGAAAACCAGTGGGAGTTTTTCCTTACTCCGTGGGTGTGTCCAATACAAACTGTTACAAGACATCTCATGTGTACATTTTTTTCCTGGTGTAATGACTCTAAAAAGAAAATCATCGTAGTCTTATCAAACATGCGTTTTGATGAAACGGTGCCGAATAAAAATGCAGTGCACTTGTGTAACACAACAGGCTTTACAACACACCATTGTTTCCGATTTAACGTTTGTCCAGAGATTCCTGCAATTTTGATCTTATAAAAAAAGAAACTTGCCAGTTTGTGTGTCCAGTGAAATCTCCTCTCACCTGAGTCACGTAACACACATGTACGACGGTTTGTTTTGTGAGTGAGAGAATCGTGTCACTACAGGGTCTCTGCAGGTTTCAACAAGTCAAATTTAAGACTTTTAAAGACTTTTTTAAGACCGTACTGACTACAATTTAAGACCCATTTCACATCCATACTGGAAAAAAGTATAAAAGACATGAAGGAAAATCGGAGGCCCGGAATTACTTGCAAAGTATATGAATTTATTCACAGCTCAAATTCTGACCGGGTTGCACAGTTCCGTTTTGTTATAGCGTCCTTAAAAATGGGGCCCCTAAAAATAAAACCTTTAAAAATGAGACTGAAGTTTATGCATTTGTTTTTTATTAAAGGAACGTTAACACATTTTTAAGACCTTTCAAAATCGTGTTTAAGACATTTCATGTAATTTTAAGAGAATTATAGATATTTTAAGGCCTAAATTCATGAGTTGATTTTAGATGTTTTAAGACTTTTTAAGACCCCGCGGATTCCCTGCACTAACCTGAAGCACTGAGAAGAGCTGTAAAGATGTCAGAGGTTGACAGATCTTATTCATTTTCTATGTAGAGCAGGAGATCCTGCTGTGCGTTGCATTATGGGTACGACACGGTGAGTTAAAATTAGCATGAACGCAACTTCAACTTCATGAAAATGAGGTTCGTCCATCACAAAACACCAGGCTGCGAAACTCAGATCAAACTAGGCAGCGCTGGTCAAATACGAATAAAGCTTCTGCTACCACATTGCCCATTTTTTTATTGAAATATTGTCAGAAACATAATTTTGCGTACCGTTTCCCTGTAAAATGAGATGGTTTGATGGTGAAAATATTCAAACCAAAACCCGAGCACCACCCATCATTTTTTTGCCAGACTTGGTGTACCACTATCTTAAGTTTACTTGAAATCCTTACATGAGACCAACAGCTGAAATTTAACCTGTGTGTAATTTTTTTCAGCAAACATGACAGACTCAACTACTGAGGCCAAAACATCTCGATCGCCCCCTGGTGGCGGGCTGCAGTATAATTCACAAGTCCCGCCTCCATGTCAGTGAAGGGACAAGAGCAAAACTATAATAAATAAATGAAGTAGAGGTCAAAAACATTTTTCCCTGAGATGGTTTCTGTATTTTAATGTATTTTCTTTTACTGAGAGGTGTACTTTAATTAGTTAATTGTTGTTAGAAATTGGGCTATTGTCTATTCTGTAAAGGCTCAGGTTTGTTGATTGGAAGCCCAAGTGTAAACACAACTGGAGAAAAAAGTCTAGTCTCAATGCTGGCCTTTATTCAGGTCACAGGTAAAGTCATGCAGCACTGGACTGACATAGCTCTCACTGGATCTCAACCACAGTTAACCCCCGATTTTTGTAATAATTCACATTTCATCTTCTTGGGCTGGGCCTGCCTCGTACAAAGATAGGACTTACACGCAACCGAGTTCTGTTGACCAGTTACCTACAACATGGACAGGCCAACAGCTGTGTCATGGCCGGACGATGTTTGTTATACACAATGAGTGTGAGTGTTGTCTCACAGCTGAGTATCTAACAAAGCCTAAACATGATCAAATACAGCTTGTGGTCACATCTTGCTTCTAGCATAGTAAAAAGCTACAGTGGAGCACAACACATTGGCTATATGAGCTATCAGCCTTATGATAATTACCCAATTATAACAATTCTTTATAAAGTCTATGTTTGAAACACTTTGGGAACCATCTGTTTAATCTTTAACCACGAAACAAACATTTAAACATAGGTATTGACTGTAAATCTAATTTACAGTCAATAAGTCAAAAAATCTAAATCCGCAAAGTCATGAGTAACCATAGCTCTGAGATAAATTCAGTGGAATAAAGAAATAATATATTTTCGTTTAATGTGTACTGGAGCTGGAGTATAAAGTAGAAGGAAAATAAAATACTTAACCCCCTAAAACCTGAAGTTTTTCTGGAAATTCAACAGAAGTGTCAACGTTTCCTACTAAATAATCGATTTTTCAGCCTCTGTAGCAGATAGAAATGAAATTAAAAAAGTATTTGAGAGCTTATAGCTGTTATATCTGAGCTCCCTCCGCTATAGTCGTCTTCCGCCATGATTTCAAAGTTCTGGAAAAGTCCCATGTTGCATTGCAACACTCCCACATGTGTCTTTTTTGTCATTTTGTGTCTTTTTTTGTCATTTTGTCTTTTTTTTTTGTTATTTTGTGTTTTTTTGTGTCTTTTTTTGGTGATTTTCTGTCTTTTTTTGTGATGATTTCAGAGTTCTGGAAAAGTCTCATGTTGCATTGCGACACTCCCACATGTAATCTGATGCATTTCATTGGCCAAGAGACCGAAAATAGGTGGAAAAAAATAGAAATACTACAAAACGACGTATCCACTTTCCCGGCTTTAATGGGTTAAGTATAAGCACTTCTATACTCAGTTTCTTTCCACCACTGTTCATGTCAACATGGTTCATAAAGGTAAGGGGATGCAGTTACTGAAGCCAGCCAGAAGATGGCAGTCAGCACAGCCACTGTTACTAAAGAGGAGTCTCACTAGCTTATTGATTGTCTCATATTCATTGATTTGTTTACCTGCAACAGACAGGCACTCCATCAAACTGTTATTAGATGCTTCATGAAAACAGATTTTTTGGAAGTGTGAGCTAAGCCACTCTTGTACTTGCTATCGACAGCTGAGAACATAATCAATCACTGCTCAGAGAAACCTTGAGAGTCATGATGCCGCTGGAAAACAAACAACATCTGCCAAAATGTATAACGGTGAAAATCAGTTACTTTTCCACCACGCTGCATGCTCATGTCCAAGCGTGTTCCTCGCATTTAGCTTTGCTGTGGAGGATCCTATCATGCACTGTGCTCATTTCACAAAATCAACCCTGATCGGGGTAATTAAGTGCTCATCCAGTGTGGCAAGAGGAAGCCGAGCCCTGAGTCACAAGCTGCCTGCGGTCACCGCCACGTGTTTTAACTGCACGGTTACTGTGCGTGACGGAGAAAGGGTAAAGGTGTCCCAGCCACTCCTCTCATTCATCACAAGTTGCAGCAGTACAGACACGGAGAAAAAACATGACAAATGGGTGGGCAAACGCTGCCCGCTCCTTGTCATCTTCTGCAGGATCCCTTAGGGGCCGCAGAGGGTCATAAAGCAAGGAGGTCAGAACATGGAGGTTGTCAGTGTCTTTTAAAGCAGAGAGGAGGGAAAATACACAGTATGTCTCTGAACCATGACCTTGTGTTTGAGCAGGATCCTGTCTTACATTCACCCGCACACATAATCTTTCTCCAGACTGACAAATATCACTCCAGCAAATAACGACTGAAACACTTTGTTTGAGTGACACCCTGTGCAGAGGAAGATTTGTTCCCAAAATCCAAATGTCTCAAACTGCAAGCAAAAACTGCAAATAATTTCACTACTTGTGAGGATTCTAAGAGTCTCTAACAGATGTCAATATAAGTTAAACCTCAGCTGAGAAATCTGGGATATAAGTCACAAGTTGATTGCACGGGGCAATGGCTGCAGAATAATGACACCAGCTGCGTTTGGATTGGTTCCCATAAAAATCACTTTCACTATGTGACTCTGTCTGTAACTTGTAACTTGGCTCATAAATCTAGCTACTCACTTGCCCAATCTGGCAACTGGTAAAAAGAATGAAAGGCAACAAATCGGTTGCAGGTTGCACATGCTCAGTACCGATTGGGCAGGGGCGAGAAAATGACGGTGGGTGGGTAAAGACAAAGTTTATGAGCTTACGTGCAAGCGAGTGTAGCAGAGAGATGTTGTTACACTAGATTATGAACTTTTATTTTGATGTTAATTAGGAAAATGCGGAGAACTTTTATTTTGAAGGAGCAAACTGAGAAAATTGGATTTTGCATTTGTAAGGGGTAACTTCCTGTTTTTTATTAAAAAAAATTTATGAAGGACTGTGATGTTAATTTGTGGGGAAATTATTTTCTGTATAATTTTGTTATAAGCAGATATAATTACATATAAGTTTTTATCTAGTATTTTGCCCTTGTAAAAAGTTGAAGAAATGGATTCTCCCGTTGTGGACGGAAGTTATTTTCCCGCGTTGTATTCACTCTCTTTGATTTGGACTTTGAGAGCGAAGGTATGTATTTCTCTGCTCCACAATTTTTTTAATTTTACTTTACTTTAATACTGTGTATATAGTATTTGTTCCTTACCATCATTGGTATGGAGAGAAGTGATGTTTAATGATGTCTTGTGTTGCAATTTTTACATATTCTGAAATATATTTTCATGCCATACCCTGTAAATAACTATTAGTCGGACACACTGAAGTAGAGTGAAGGTACATTGTTAAAAAGACGCCATTCCTCGTATAGTGAAAGCGTATTGTTGTTGGTTGACACGTGGTGACAATAGGAGGTGATCTGTACTGTTATTACAGGTATGTGCATTTGCATGATATTTATTTCATTTTGGTATGAAAATTGCACACTATTATAAGGATGTAAAGACTGTTCTGAATGGAAATCATTACTGTTCATTGTAAATATCATATCTTTTTACTCTTTTTGTTTTGGACCTTGTGAGCGAAGGTGGTGACAATAGGAGGTGATCGGTATTGTTCACTACTGTGTGTCCGTAATAAATAAAAAAATTCAACAAAACGCAGAGTGACACCCGCTACACAAGCATTCAAATCATCCTGGAAAAAGTGGGTGGCGTTAGAGGATGTTGGTGAAACTCCAACTATGTTTTGTCAAGCTGTCTGCAATTCTGAAAAAATAATTGTGGATAAAAAGGAAAAACTAGCTAGAATTAACATGATAATTAACTTTTCTCCTAGTTTCAAATTTGCTTACAGCTAATATATAAAACTATTTGTATTGGGGAAGGTCAAAATTGACTTTGGGCAAATAGATTTCTGACCCAACTGGCCAAGTAGAAATAAACAGTGAGACTGAACCTGACATGACTGTAATAAAGTTAAAATAGTACGGCTCCATTGTATAAACTAGGCCCGTCACTATACCAGAATCTCAGCAGTTGATAGTAATACTAGTGAAATTGCACAATTCTCTATAGGCAATATGAGGCCATGGTAAAAACCCAAAACAAATCTTTGAAACCCATTTTATAAATTAATTTATGAAATACAGTCATGGAAAAAATTATTAGACCACCCTTTTTCTTCAATTTCTTGTTCATTTTAATGCCTGGTACAACTAAAGGTACATTTGTTTGGACAAATATAATGATAACAACAAAAAGAACTCATAAGAATTTAATTTAAGAGCTGATATATCTATTTATATCTATATATCTATGGCTTTCTTGATAATAACCACAATCATTATCAAGAAAACCACAGAAAATGGAAAGGAAAATCTACCTTTAGTTGTACCAGGCATTAAAATGAACAAGAAATTGAAGAAAACAGGGGTGGTCTAATATTTCTTTCCATGACTGTATGTGGATTAACTCTGATGGTCATCCAGAATTGTACAGAGGTTTAGTTACATCCAAAACTCTTGTTCAATGTTATTCTTCCTGGTTCCATACGGAAACTGCTGTACTGTAGAAAAACAGTCACATATTCAGGATTTAGACATTGATTTGGTACTGAAGTATTGGTTTATGAGAGATCCTTAGACTCAACCTAGATGAAGGCAAACTGTCAAGGGTCAAAACTATCAACAGTAACTCATCACACAGTTTCACTCCTTCCATTCTTGCCTTTCACAATATCACTGCTTACCAGAGAGCATTTCACTTAGAGGCAACTCAACAAAACAGCTGACAACTCAACAAACAGCTGAACAGCAAAAGAAAAGAAAAGAAGAAGGCAAAGAAGGATAAATCAGAAAGCGATTCATAAATCACAAAATGCCTGTATTAATTCCACCAGATGTTTTACTCTGCCACTGAGATCAGGGTTTGTAGTTCAAATTGTGATTCTTGCCTTGAAAAGCCATGCTGCTGACGGATTATGAACAAGTAAAGCTGTCTCCGGTACTGCACCCACCTACTTGAACGCCCTGATACAGGCATTTGCTACCTCACGACCATTGCGCTCTTCCAATGAACGACGCCTGGCTCTGCCACCTGTTCGTTCAAGGCAATCCAAACTCTTTGTATTTGTTGTTCCCCGTTGGTGGAGCGCACTACCAGTTCCTACCAGAGCAGGGGCGTCCCTCTCTATCTTTAAAAGACTCCTGAAGAACCAGCTTTTCAGAGAGTATCTTCTCTCCTAGCACCACACAACAATTCTACTCTTTAAAGCAGGCATGTCCAAACTATTCCACAAAGGGCCGCGTGGCTGCAGGTTTTCATTTTAACCAAGCAAAAGCACACAGTTTGACCAATAAACTGTGAAGACTGAGATCAGTTGATTAACTGAGTCAAGTCTGGTGTGCTGCTGCTTGGTTGGAACGAAAACCTGCAGCCACACGGCCCTTTGTGGAATAGTTTGGACATGCCTGCCTTAAAGCATTGTCACTAGCACTTATTGCTGCATTAACGGCTCTTATCGCACAGTACCTTGATTGTTTCCCTTTTTCTGTATGTTGCTTTGGATAAAAGCGTCTGCTAAATGACTGAATGTGAATGTAACTAGATCAACCTGAAGAGATTCATCTGCTTGTTGATATGAAAATCAATGGGCATAAAATATGTGATCACTGTCTGCTTTGCGCAGGTTGTTTAGAAACTGATGCAATGTGTACTGTTTTGTTGGCGTTGGAAAGTTTTTGTTGGCGGACACATGCAGCGCTCAGAAGGTTTCAGCTCCTCGCTGCACAACACAGCAGGCCGTGTCAAAGCACAGACCTTGTTAAACCTGTTTTTCACACAAATTACCTGACAAATGCAGTCTGGAAATAAAAGCAACCTCGTTTCTATCACCACACCGGGTCTCAAGAACAGCAAAAACATCTTTCATGTGCTGCCATTAGAGCAGGATAAATAAGGGATAAATGCTCCCTGTCACTTGCTTTGTTATTGTCCCCTCCAGAGAAGTCATTTGAAAGCTTTTTTTTGTCACTGATGTTTTTCAAGGAATGAAGCAAGCTTTGTTTTCATCGCCATCTCGCTATTGTAGTATTTTGATAACTTTTTTTTCCTTTTGAAGGATGTGAAAAGAGCGAATGAGGCAATCAGTGTTTCTTCAAGAGAAGAGGCCCTGCACAAGCGCCCATGCAATATTAATCCAATCTGCGGAGGTGGTTTGGCTTCCAGGCCGGCCCCTCCCGAGGGGACTTCTCCATTACCTCTCCCAGCTTATCTCCCATTCCCCGATACTCCATTAAAAAGCCTCATCCCACTCCAGCAAAAGTTACGCTGGTTCTCCACTTTTGACTCATTCCTTTCTTCCTCTCTTGAAGTTTTTCTGTTGTATTATTGATCAATGTGGTTGAAGCTACTTTAACAATGCTTCATGAATAAATTGTACTTCATCAGCGTCAGACGAGAGAATAAAAGTACGGAAACGTCTTCATTATGCTGATGCTTTAGATGAATCTTAGGGGACAGGAAGAACAACTCGTGTGGCACATGGACTTAAATATAAAGGCAAGTTGCGTAATCTGGGATATTTATCAGGACAGGAAGACACAGTTGCAAAGTAAATTATTGTTCATTATAGGTTCAGTTTCTCTAAATTAAAGCTTTGGAAGAACGTCAAAAATAATCATGAAGAATTTAGGAATTCATTACTCAC
This sequence comes from Centropristis striata, assembly GCF_030273125.1. NCBI lineage: Eukaryota > Metazoa > Chordata > Actinopteri > Perciformes > Serranidae > Centropristis > Centropristis striata. Next base: position 11,826,551 of record NC_081539.1, read on the forward strand.
TTTCGTTTCATTATGTAATTATATCCAAGTCACTCTTTAGCTCTGCATTACACCGACTCATGATTAAAATGGCAATCAAGTAGCTCTGTAAGAGGAATGAAAAAGATCCTGTCTTTCATTTATTGCTCCTGAAAACTGTCTTTTCTGTTTAAATTATAAGTGTTAAGTTACAGTCTTAGCAAATGGAGTCACTGCTGAAAAACAGGCTTAAAGTGAAAGCTGATACTTAACGCCGACATTGAGGATCTTTCAATTTGATCATTTTCGTATCAAAAAAATGACAGATTAAGGGTTTAAGCATCCTAACACTTAATCAAAATCTCCACCACAACCTGATAGGGTCAGTTAGATAAAACAATACTCTGGGGCTGTAAAGAAGATGTTGATTTTGTGATTATTTATGATTGGTGGACCATTGCATGTTTTTTAGGAGTCTGTATGTCTGTAATACCAGCAATGGCTGACTTTGCAATGACTACAGAAGCGCTGAGGTTGAGGAAAAAGTGTTTAAAAGTTTAAACGGCAGCAAACTGGAACAGACAGAGTGGTTTTAATGTCCTAATTTTATGGTTTTAGAGCCTTTTGAGGTGATTTTTTTAACCCCCAAAGATATAACGCTATAACTCTATATTAGAGCCTATACAATGCCTAAAGAAAGGCAGATGCTGCACTCCTCCAGCCTTTGGACAATCTTCAGGGAATACATATAAATGGGAAATGCAGAATCTACAAACAAAATGTCTGGTGGAAAAAAAGGTAAAGGATTCTTTGCACGTCAGCCAACTTTAAGATGAAACCAGTGGATTGAGACGGACCGGACCGGATCCATGATATACAGTTATAGTAACTGATTTTAATTAGGTGCAGCAGCTAATGTTTGAACATACAGCAGTCAGAGTAAAAACTCCTCTCTAATGAAGAAAAAACTATATGTTGAAACGTTAGTTGTTGCACCTCATTAAAAACTCTATAATATACTTTAACCGAGTGCTCCAGATCTCATCTTTCAGAAAACACAGTAATCAATTAATCGCTACATGCATACATTAATAAAATGAAAGATATATAAACAGTACTTTGCAAAAGCCTGTTTTGATAATGGACACTTTTATTATGAGAGGACGAAAAGAGACTTGATCCTGTCAATCCTTAAACTAACTCAAGTGACATTAAACTGTAAAGATAACGTCAAGGAGTTAAATGTTTTATGTTTTAGCCCCCAGAAAGGCATAGTTTTCACAGTAATCTTGCATATTTGAATGTGTTTTGTATTTAAATAAGTTTTCGATAAAATTAAACCTAGTAATTCATGCTAGCAAGGTTTGATACAGTAAGCTAGTTTTGCTCAAATTAATACTCTTGTATTTCTGTCTGTTTTATAATTGTTATGGCAACTTTCAGTTTGCAAACTGTAGCTTTATCCAACATTTTATAAGAAGTTAAAGTAAAACCCTTTCTCCTTGGCATTGATGCTTATTGTATGTGTATTTCAACGAATAATATGTGTTAGTTTTTGTGTAATCTATTTTATTTTATTGTGTTGTTAATTTGTCTCTCTGTACAGCACTTTGGCCCTTTGTGGTTGTTTTAAAGCTTTTTATAAATAAAGTTGGATTGAATTGGATAAAAGAATGTTGTATGGGGATCATTTTACTTACTGTATATTCCAGTGGGTAACCTTATCTATATTAATACATTATAATTTAGAAATTGCTTATATTTTGTATTGATAACCTGAATCTGGAGTAAAAAATACATTTACGACTGAAATGTAGTAGATTAGACGTTTAAATTAACTTAAATGTCCAGTACTACTTGGTACCAATACTTAGTTACTAGTAAAGTAAAACTAGATTTAAATGGGAAAATTTGAATCTGCATCTTCAGCGTTTCATACAGAAACTGTTGGCTGGAAGTAGAAATTATATTATAGAAAAGGCTGACTGCACAATGTTTTTTAAACTATGATCTACTTCCAAAGAAGTTGATGCTTTGCAGACTGTCTAAGCTGATTGATTGGTTTGAAAATGACTCAAATACTTTGATAGCTTAGAATGTCGTCATACATACTGGTTGATTAGGAAAATTAATTGCTGACATGTTTGCGGTGCGATACAGACAGATGATTAAATGCCATCTGGCCATGCATTAATAACTCAATTTCCGCTGTGACACTTAAATTAGGAGCGACGTGGTTAAAAAAACAACAACACTCAAGTTTGTATTTATACTGAGGATAATTGAATGTACACAGCGTTCGGTTTCTAGGCGTGAAGATGCAGCAGGAAATTAACAGCTCTTGTCCACAAGGCCTCTTTAGAGCGGCTGGATCCCAATAGCACAGGAACACTCTCGAGTTGCACTATCAACACTTTTAAATATTTAATCGCGTCTGTCACAGGATCTCACTTTTGACATTGACATCAACCTCTGCACGACGAGCTGCCAAGTGTTTCCATTACACGGCCTCTCATAGCGCTCCAGTCTGTCTCAAGCACCTCACTTCACAGATCAAATGGTGTGGAGCTCAATCATAGCAGAGTGTACAAATAAGACTGGTGTCCCCTGACTAATTTATCACTTTCACAGGGGTAATCATAAACAGGAAGGCCAGGAGGTATGAATAGAGCTCTGTAAGGATGCCTGGAGATTGAGGCCTCTAAGGGAGCGTTGCCTTGTTGTCACCTGGACGACTGCCTCTGTGACAAACTTCACGCTGAGCATCTGGGACTTTGGGGCTGCCCCCAGTGGCAGCGCCGCTGTAAATAGCACGCTTTCTTTTCTCCCATGTGCCCTTGTTCATGTTGTTGGTTCTTGCTTTGAAATCAAAAGGTTGCAACACAATCAACAGCAAATAAAAAAGCAACGATATGTTACACAAAAGCTCCGTGGAAGGCATGGCACCATTAAAATGCGAGGCTCCCCGGGAGTTAACCTGTTTGCACGGCTTTCTTCCTTTTCCCCCCTTTTAAAGCACACAAAAATGATAACCATTCATTTCTGAATGCATGAACATTTGTTTGGCCTATTTTCTACTTGCCATTATTTTCTGAGCTTATCATGTTTTATTCATTGGGTCAGATTTTGATTTCAATAATCCTATTGTTTTGCTCGAAAAAGTAATCTACATTGCAAATGAGGAATCCGGTGCGCTCATTTTTCTGTATTTGACAGTCCTGCCAATCCTTCCCCTCGTATACGGCTCTGCTTAATTCCTGCTCATTTTTTAATTATACCTCCAGCAGTTCAATATCACAGCCTGATTAAAATGTTATAGGACCCGGGTTCAGCAATAATTACAGATTGGCCAGCCGGAATGTGCAGAGTAAATTATTTTATTTGAGGAACATAATTACATCTACAAAATGCATCACTATGAACGATTTAACAGCACCTATCAGTTCTAGAGGGGAGGTTTAATGGGTCATTTTAGCAAGCCCTACTGGACATTATATTGACTTGGAATGAGTTAGGATCCTCGGCTGAATTTAGTAGGAGCTGCTTGTGGCTGCTGTTGTGGTGGAACGGATCGCTTGTGAAATAGAAGCAAACTGTAGTTTGCATGAGAAACCACTGATATTTTCATGCACATGGCCTGGGGCCTCATGTCTTATTATAATTTAAACAAGATTCAAGATTTAAAGATTTATTCATCAAATATAGTAATTATATTTTTAACATGTACAGTCATACTATGGTCAATAGGATGTTTTTAAGAGGCACATTTTCAATATAAGCAATAAGTAATAAATAATAATAATATAGTAATATGAAGTATTAAATGTTTAAAAAAGGGGGGGAGTCAGTATAGATGGTAAGTATGTTAATGTAAAGCATTATTTTTTATTTTTTTTGTTGTTTATTTTATAATCTCTACATCTGTATGTCTATATCTAATGTCACATCTCAAGTTTCTCATTAAGGGTGATGATAATTCAGTTAAATGTCCTTTATAGTAGCATTGACAGTCAGTGTTACTCATCATAATTCATTCATAACAAAACTACAGTTAAGTAGGGTACTGTTTCAACAACTTATAGTGCATGGTCTAAAGTGCATGGCGTAAGTGAATCTAGGCCATGTCCAACTTCACTTTTGCTAATTAATTGGTGCAAACTCTCAATGCTATCTAAGTAATGCATCCTTTAAATACCGTAGCAGGAAAATATTGCACCATTGACTTTTTGTTGTTCAGTGGCGCTTTCTGCTGCCACAAGATGCAGCAGCAATACATGTGACTACACCTCAAGACCAACAAATCCACGGTTGCACAAAAAGGGTATGAGATGTGAAAATGACAACCAAGATAGGGCCTCTTAAATCTTTACGTCAATGTCTGCTAGCTCGTAGTCAATTTTTTTTCGATGTATTGATGCCACTAACTTGCACAAGAGAGAAAAAACAACAACAACAAAAGAGGTTGCTAATCGGACTTCAGTCTTCAGGAATTGGATTCAATTAGGCAACTTATAGTTGTTCTTTCTTGTCAGCTCGTCTTGACCGGCAGAGCAAGAACAGCTGATCAGTCGTTTGAGTCAAATGTTCGATACATCAGAACTTAGTCAGCAAGCGTTTCCATCTCCAGTTTAGCACAATAACTATTTGTCGAAAAAAGAAAAAAAACTACCTCAAGCGAGCGTAAAAAAGTTCATGCGCATTTTCGAAAGTTTGAATTCTGGTGTTACCATCAAGCTTTTCTGATGTGAATCTTCAAAATTTGGTTATAGGGTACGAATGTGAAACAAAAAAACAAAGTGGGAAGCCACTCAAAAACATTTCTCTGTAGCACTACTAGTGGTCATTAGGGACGTTTAGCGACTCAGGTATCGGCTCAGAAAGTACCTGCCTCGGGTAGGTACTTTTCTGAGTCGCTACTAACGCTAACTAGTCGATGCTGATTGGATACGGTTGAGGCAGGATATGACATAAGTAGAACTCGACACAACCACAACATAACAGCATTTTTAAAAGAAATAAGCAGAGCAGACTAAGACGAGAGAATCGAGAACAAGAAACCAAAGAAGAAAAGACGATGGACAAGGAAAAGAAAGACCATGACTGTTGTCTGTTGTCAGCGTCGCGTCACTGACGTCACGGTCAAAATTGTCGCTGAATAATCATGTAAGTGTCACAGAACTATTTACGTCACATTCGAACTTCGTTGGTAAGCCGCTACAAAAGTACCAGTATGGGAACAGAGGCCGAGAGGAACTAACTAGTGGGCGTAGCCAAAACACTCAGCCGCGTTCCAAAAAGTACTCAATGGAAACATGCATATTAACTCCACAGGGTCCCTTTAAGTCAAAGACTGTTGTACTTCTTCACATTGGTATCATGACGTTATGTTTTCTGGTCAGTCCAACAATTGATTGTATTCATTCAGCTACAAAAAGGCTCAGGTTGACATCAGTATTCTGTGTAGATGCATTTTTCTGGAGTCACTTATTTTACACACAGAGCCTTTGTGCATGCTACAAGGAAAATAATTTGTCTGATTAAAATAAAATTATAACCTTTTGAAAGACTGATTTGATTATTTGTGTAATACTGAACAACTTATTCTGAGCTAATGTGATTCATAAGCGGGAATCCTACTGTGAAATTAGTGCAGTTATCACAGTTCACCCCAAATGTCAGATTCATACATTTCTAAACAGGACAGTTGCGTAAAATGCTCTGCCACTTTTAATAATATGAGGAGGGGCGGGAGAGGAGATGCTGTTGATGTTTGGATTTATCATATTATTGAAGGCATAATCATCTATATTTCCGCCTGCCAATTTCTTATCACTGTGGCGCCACAAAACTAGAGCACAACAGAAGCTGTGGCAGCCTGTACATACATCATCAAAAACAGTCAGAGATGAGAGGAGAGGCTTTGATCTCACTTTTTGGCTCTGCTTCTGGAAGCAGGAAGAGTTGAAGGGTGGAGGAAGAAAAAAAAAACATCTTTCAGATAAACACCACTTACTGGCAAAATCTATTTAAATGCCCCCGACAAGACCTCTAACTGCTTTTAGTGTATTCACAAGTCCTCAAACGGTACGCACACCTACAGAATTCCAAGTAACAAATCTAGAGTGTCTGATAAAAACACCTGTGTACATGTTTTCTGTTCTCACGGTTGTTTGCCAGTTCTATAACAAGTTCTGCAGGTTTTAAGGGGGCAACTGCCTGTTGCATCACCTGCAACTAGTGTACGAGTTACTGCAGCGTGTCCACACCAGTTTATACTATTTGTGTTGAGACAAGTTTCAATCCCTAGAGGATTAAGACAACTCTTAAAAGAACCAGGAGGCAGCAGCAAACAAAACAATCTCTGTCTGGCTCAAGAGGAGGAAACCTTATATGACACTTACTGTAAAGAATAGAAATTTTGGGAACTTTTTGTTTTCTCACTGTAAGTCAGATAAGAACACTAATACAAATCTCATGTCCGTTCCTTAAATATGAAGCTGAAGCCACTCGGCTTAGTTTTTCATAAAGACTGAAAACAGGGAGGAACCACGGATGTATGAAGAGAACTGGATGCAGTTTTGGAGGCGGGGGTCTGTTTATTCCTTATGAAAAATGCATTAAAAATACCTGGATTCTTCCATTGTTCTTCCGCATATAATGGGCCCACAGGACTTACAAACTATAGAAGCTAATTTTAATGTGGATAATGTTATTTAATCTCATGGGTCCTTCAAATTTACCCAAAGGTTTTGGATCAAATTGATCAAATTCTGACTGTGAAATGAGTCATTCAGCAGAAGTTGTGGCATTCGATTTCCACCCTTTCGCCGCTATGTCAAATCAGCATCAATGTCCAACACTCTTCCTGGTTACACTCCCTTAGTCAGAATGTAACAAATTCCACAAAGCAGCTTCTCTAAAGCTTCATAATTAACATGTATTCCAGTCAGAAACCCAAGTGTAAAGGCCTTAATACACCAGGGATGATTTTTCGTGTGAATAAATCCCATTTGGATACACTTGGATACTAATTATTTTGTCATGACTACTTTCACACAGAACAGGAATACTACGTGAGAAAAAAACAGCATTATTATATTTAAAAAAAAAGAAATTGGAACAAAGCCGCTAACATAGTCATCAACCAATCCAATTGGGCTCTTTACTTATAAGGATTGACAAGAAGTCACAACTATGACAGTAAACTTCTATTCCTTGCAACCCCCGCATAGATCCACTCCTTCCCTACTTACCCTTCACAATAAAAGCCCTTGACATATACACTATGTAAATGTTTACCAGAGGGAAATCAAAGCAGGGCATTTCATTAAAAGGAAACTCAGCTTACCAGAATGACAGACATTGCTCTGCGTCTCTAGGATCTGGATGGTTGCGAATGTATTTGAACCTCTTATTGAAGTATAGCAATTGTTGCACATTTGCTTCACTGTCACTATAACTATTGAAGCAAAATATATGCAGTGAGGTATTTCAGAGTTTCATGTTGTATTTGCCATGCCCCCAGTTAATAAAAGCTTTAAAAAAAAGACATTTTTTCAGTCTTGTTGGCAGATTTTGCTACCTTTGGACATAGCTAAGCTAGCTAAGCTAATTTCCCTCTGTTTTCAGCATTTTTCCTAACCTAGCAAGCTAACTGGCTGCTAGCTGTAGCTTCATGATGAACAGAGAGATATTAGGATTGTATCGATATTTGAATCTAAATCTAATGAAGTATATTTTTTCATTAATGTCACACAATAACATATGGTTAAACATGGGTGAATTGGAATTTCACAACCACACTTGACTTCAGCTGCTTATAAAGCTGAGAAGTCAGTCAGCACAGGTGTCAGCTGTCCCACTGACGGCCTTTCTGCCAACCTCCTTAAGGAATATTTCAAAACACACAAGTCAAAGTAACAGGATCAGGCAACACTGGAAAGCTGTCACAATAATGGAGAAAGTCAGGTTCTGAAATAGCACGTATTGATTGTTTGTCACCTGTTAATGATGGCCGAAGTTCACAGTAGATCATTTGACAGAAAGATGATTTTACAGCTCTACTTACAACAGAACTCTTTGTGCAAAAAATATTACTTTTTATTCCTTAGTTATAAGCTGTTCTGGTGAGTGGAAAGCCTTTGAATATAAAATGATTTTTAAAGGGCATTAATGCAATTTAAAGTCGCTATTAATCAGTTGATGAAAGTTGCTATCACTGTGTTTGATGTCTGTCTTTGAAGCCTTTGTGTGAAAAATGTGACTATTGCTTCAGACCAATCGCCACATGTGTGTAGCTGTGAACATGTCTAGTTTATATTATGGACTGGATAAGAAAAACAAATGAAAGGGCAGACGTTTATGCAACGAAATGAGGTTCTGGTTTGCATTCTGGGTATAAAGCCTTGGTGGTTTCTAAAAATCTGTTAACTTAGGTATCAGTTTCTGTCCCTTGTGTTTAATTTTATCATTTAAAACCTACAGCATGGATCAGGTCTGTACCAACAAAGGGAGCAGTGCTGCTGGAACAGAGAAAATAATGACACACTCTGAAGCATTGAAACGTCTTAAACTCAAGGACACGGCACAACGACTGCACACAAGTGGACAATACATACTGCGAGTGTGTCTTATACTTAAACATGGGTGAATAGGAATTTCACAACCACTTGACTTCAGCTGCTTATAAAGCTGAGAAGTCAGTCAGCACAGGTGTCAGCCTTCCCACTGACGGCCTTTCTGCCAACCTCCTTAAGGAATATTTCAAAACATACAAGTCCAAGTAACAGGATCAGGCAACACTGGAAAGCTGTCACAATAATAACGGAGAAAGTCAGGTTCTGAAATAGCACGTATTGATTGTTTGTCACCTGTTAATGATGGCCGAAGTTCACAGTAGATCATCTGACAGAAAGATGACTTTACAGCTCTACATACAACAGAACTCATTGTGCATCTTTCATGCTTTTTATTCCTTAGTTATAAGCTGTTCTGGTGAGTGGAAAGCTTTTGAATATAAAATGGAATTAATGCATTTAAAGTCGCTATTAATCATTTATTATGAAAGTTGCTATCATTGTGTTTGATGTCTGTCTTTGAAACCTTTGTGCCAAAAATGTGACTACTGCTTCAAACCAATCGCCACATGTGTAGCTGTGAACTGTACTCATCATGTCTAGTTTTTAATATGGACTGGATAAGAAAAACTAATTAAAGGCAGTTAAAAAAAAAAGGTTTTGATTTGCATTCTGGGTATAAAGTCTTGGTGGTTTCTAAAAATCTGCTAACTTAGGTATCAGTTTGTGTCCCTTGTGTTTAATTTTATAATTTAAAACCTACAGCATGGATCAGGTTTGTGCCTACAAAGGGAGCAGTGCTGCTGGAACAGAGAAAATAATGACACACTCTGAAGCATTGAAACGTCTTAAACTCAAGGACACGGCTCAACCACAGCACACAAGTGGACAATACTGCAAGTGTATGTTTATAATTTAAGGTGGATCTCTTGAGAGCATCTGTGTTAAAAGATGTTCCACAATCATTCAACACATGGAAATACATCAGTTATGTATTATTGAAATGCTGCTAAAGTAAAACTAGCTTCTGTGTACTGACTGATATTGATAATTCAATGCATTCCTCATCCATCACTTGCAAAATATTGGATTCTGCTAATGAGAACTTTCTTGAAAGAGCAAATGACCTGTTTTATTTTTTCCTCTTTTCCGCTCAAATATTAACCCAGCATCCTTGCCAATAACCCTGATGAAAGTCTATAGTAAATTGGCATGGTTACCAAGGAAAACACAGCTAACCGGGTTGCTATTGACGTTATGTCTGCCAAACTTTGGCACCATAATCACCCGGGCTGAGAAGGCTTGATGAAAACTGACATAAAATCAAAAAATCTAATTTTCAGTCCTTCAAGTTGCTGCACTGGTCGTGAGCGAAGGAGCGTATTATCAAAAGAGCAGTGACGAAAATGTTCAAATGAATTTGTGAATTGTGCACCTTTAGGTTACAAGACCTTGAAATCACTATAGTGGGTTATTATTTTACAATTACTCATTCAAACAGAAAGTAATTTATATTAGCAGCAGCATCCTGGCTTTGCTGAAAATGGAAAAAATGTTTTCCTCCTCTCGATTCACATCAAGCCGTCCTTGAGAGAAAAATACATCAAGTGTCAAGACGAGAATACATATGGATAGCCTTTATCTTGATGCTCAAAGGTAAGTAAATTAAACTCAGTGAGTTTTCAGTCGAAGGGCATGATTCTCATTTAACCGCACCGCACTTTGAACAAACACCATTACGAACAGCAAACCAACATGCAGGCTGACAATCTTTAAAGGGAATCTGATTGATTTTCTGAGGAATAAGCTATTATCTACAGCCAGTGGTCTTTAGATGAGAAAGGGGCAGTTAGAAAGGACACAGCAGAGGCGAAAACAAATGAAGTGATGCGGTGGACAGGTACTTACAGCGAGCAGAACATGTTACAGAAGGACAACAAGCAGACTCATTGAACTGTTCGGATGGAATCACAAAAGATAACGTTCAGAGAATTATGTGAAATCTCCACAAGTACCCAACTCATATAACCACAATGGTCATTTTTTCCTTCCTCTTACTTCTTACAAGATCGCTATAGGGCTGGGTGATATGGACCAAAAGTCATATCCCGATATATTTAGGCTGAATATCAATATAGGATATATATCCCAGTATTTTTATAGCAAAATGAGAGCAAATGTCCAGTCGAGGTCAAAGCCAAATATGACATGTCACACATTGAAACTGTTTATTTAAGTGAGCATAAATACTGTAAACAACAGGAGTACCTACCTAGCTCCATTAAGTGCACATTTAAATGAAAAAATATCTTAAATAAAAATAGCGTATGACATAAAATAGGCCAATCTTTTTCTGAAATAAATATATTTAAATGAGAAAAGAATAACTAACTATTTAACTATATCTTTATATCCGATATGGTCAAAATCCATATCACATTTAAAAATATATCGATATATCTTTTATATCGATATATCGCCCAGCCCTAGACCGGTGCCAGGAGATCAACATGTCCTCATACCTAAGCATAATAAAGGCCTGTAAAAATACAAAATAAGTACATTTACGTGTAACATTTTAAAATTGAAAGCAAGCTGATAAAATATATTTTTTTAAATATTAAATATCAAAGGACTAAAAGTTACAATGCAGTGTTACTGAAAGGTAGTGGCAATCAGAAAAAAGTCTTGATTTAACAGAGTTGAGAGTTGCAGCAGACCTGCAGTTTTCTGGGAGTTTGTTCCAGAAATGTGGTGCATAAAAACTGAACGCTGCCTCTCCATGTTTAGTTCTGACTCTGGGAACACAGAGCAGACCTGTCCCAAATGATGTGAGAGTTGTGGGTGGTTCATAGCTGAGCAGAAGATCAGAAATGTATTTCGGTCCTCAACCATTCAGTGCTTTGTAGACCAACAACAGTATTTTGAAATCAATTTCTTGACTTTCTCTTCAGAAGGGAAGAGTAATGAACTTTTAGTTCATGTCTCAGTATTTTTTTTAATTTCAGTTAATTTGGCTTAGCTGCTGCACCCAGGTCTTATAATAGTCGGTGAAACCTGCTGTTTGTCAGATATCATGCTGACAAAAGTGACATTATTAAGAAAACAAACCTGCACACAACGGGCAATATCGAGCCAAAATTATCATTGACATGTCCATATTTAATACGATAAGTCGAGTAATTATAGTGACAGGCCGAGCGTAACAGTTGTAGTTTGGTCAAGTTTAGCACAAAACTACTTGGTTAGGTTTTAAAAAAGATCATGGTTTGGCTAAAAATAAGCACACAATAAGTACACAGCTGTATGCAGAACAAAGCACAACAATGTTTTTTTAGATTCGCTAATGTCTCCCAGATATCTCTTTGCATTGTTTTATTCTCACTTATGTTCCTTGCTGTCATTGTCTGGGGCTGTCAATTAGCTGTTCACATATCCAATAGCTCCATGACACACAGACGCTGCTGCATCTTTATAAATATGGTTCTCTATCTGCCTTAGTAGTTCATACTGCTGTTACGGTGCCCCTCAGCAGCCCCATCAATGCCGAGCCTTTGCTTATTCATCAGCTCATCATTCCATCAGCTCTAACGCCCTGCAGGATCTTCAGCCACCACCAGTGTCTGGACTCCACAGGTAGAGTCATTTCGCTGCTGGCCAAAGCAGAAGCCCCTCAATTACAAATCTTCCTGCAGAGTCTTAAGGCTAATACATGCTCCACAAAAACAGAGAAATGTGTTAGTTTTCTCAAGGTGGCAAAAACAAGAACAAAGTAAGTTCTGGCCAGGACGTTTCACACTTCAGAATGACGTCAATCTGTTCTCGCAGCCCTCGGTGAGAGAACAAATTTCTCTTTTTTTTGCGGAGCATGTATTAGCCTTAAGCACAAAAGACTTTTTATCAAGACCAAATTATTTAAATTTGTTTGTTAAGAAGATCACATATCATCTGTTATACTAATGTCATTGATTGATTGGTTTGCACATGTAGAGAAAACCCAACAAGTTCTCCAATATAAAAAGGCAGAATAGGTTGTGTGTTAGTACCACAAATTACAGCACGTACAGTAGTGTTCAAAATAATAGCAGTCCAATGTGACTAACCAGATTAATCCAGGGTTTTAGTATATTTTTTATTGCTAAATGGCAAACAAGGTACCAGTAGGTGCAGCAGATTCCCAGAAAACCAACAAGACCCAGCATTCCTGATATGCAGCTCTTAAGGCTGTGCAATTAGGCAATTAGTTGAAAGGGGTGTGTTAAAAAAAATAGCAGTGTGGCATTCAATCAGTGAGGTCATCAATTTTGTGAAAAAACAGGTGTGACTCAGGTGGCCCCTATTTAAGGATGAAGCCAGCACTTGTTGAACATGCATTTCTCTTTGAAAGCCTGAGGAAAATGGGTCATTCAAGTCCATTGTTCAGAAGAACAGCGTACTTTGATTAAAAAGTTGATTGGAGAGGGGAAAACTTATAAAGAGGTGCAAACAATTATAGGCTCTTCAGCTAAAATGATCTCCAATGCTTTAAAATGGAGAGCATGTGGCAGAAAACAGAAGACAATCTTTTATTTATTAATCTTTACTATTTAAATATCTTTTATTTTCTTCTAAATGGGGCCATTATGAGAACTATTGACATCAAATTGTCTTGAAGAAGATTTTTTACTAGCCATTGAGACCATATTGTTGTCCTAAAAAAAAATTATGTGGTAATAAATCAAGTTAGAAGTTTTCTCATTTTGCATTGAAATGAATGGACAGAAATGTTTTTGCAGCCAAATATAGCGCCCCCTGCTGGAATTTTCGGTAGTATGCAGCTTAAGGCACTTCCTGGTTTGCCTCCCTGCTCAGACCCGGAGGTTTCCGCCTGGTTTTTACACAGGACATGAACCCCGCTATCCTGGGTGAGACTCCACAGCTTGTTCGACCCATGGACCTCCCCTTCCGTCCGCCCTTTTAAACTTGGCTTGGCTGTCAATCACTATACGTCAGCAAGATGGCGTGGGACACATTACAGCAGAGTGAAATATGGAGACATAGCTCCTTTTTAGCTATCTGTACACACAAGCTATATTGACGTTTTTGACGGGAGAACAGGCTGAGAAAACCCCTTTCCACTGTCACATTGAGCTCGCATTTTGGAAATGACTTAAATTCAGGAGTATCTTCTCACCTTTTTTGCACTTCTTTAAATGTAAAGGGTTGGGTCACAATATATTTCAATTTAACCACTTTTGTAGTAAAACATTTTTAATGCAAGAATCAATTTCATATGTGGAAGACCCAAGAGAATATAAAAAAAACATTGTTGTGCTTTGTTCTACCTCCAGTCCAGAATATTTTCAATGCCTTCCAACTCTAGCCTAATACTCTCTGAAATTAACTAACCGTGAAATGGAACTAAAGATATTATGAGGAAACGATAATATATCTACTGATTCCAGTGTTCCTTTCTTCTGCAGGATTTTATTACAAGGAAACCTCTAAGCTTATCTAGTTATGGGTGCAATTGCCTAAATGGTTTTACTCCTTTTTTTCCATGACAATTGTTTTCATTTTTACCGCATGAGTGAGGGGAATAATTTCACGCATCCATATCCTGGGAAAGGTGCTGTGTGAGGGAAAACAGCTGAAGTTGTGAATATAAATGTTGTGTTCAGGTTAACACAAGAAATCAAACACTGTCAGGCATTTCAGCAGACGTGGACATGTGGCTAATGAACTACATTATATGGGTATTGAAGTTGGTTAATGCCCCAAGGAGCGGAGAGGCTTTCACTTCAGTCTGAGGCGTAATGGATTATTTGGATTGTCTGGCCCCAAAGGGTCTGAAAGAGGAATGATCTCAACTGGGGTTTTTTTAACGAGTTAAAAGACTCTGCAACAATATGTTGATGGAGCAAGGTAATTTACTTATGGTTGGATTCTTTTTTAGAATATTATGGGCTCATCCACTTAATTTTTCTCCAGGAAATCTATTAATTACACACCTGTTTGCCTCGCACACACCTGGTCTCAATAAGTTAATCAGTGCAGGTCTGAAATGTCTGCAAGGCAAGTAAACATGCTGCTGCTGTAGCACTCAGCGGCACAAACTGATGGTTTCAGCACCCGATCGTGACAATAAACAGCGTGTTGTTTCCATAGTTAAATTTTTCCAGTTTATGTCTCCAGAGGGTGCAGAGAAATACTTAAGACTTCAACCTTTAACATGAATGTAAACAGTGTGTGACTGCTGCTTCAGCTGCGGGACTCATTATGCTGCACTTGCTGCCACAGAGCCAGACATTCAGAGAAACATCACTGTGCACAACACAGCTCCGACTCCTCACTTTATAGTTTGAAATTTTAGACACATTTGTTCGTTTGCAGTACTCATGCACTGAGTGGTAGCGTATCTCTTCCTATCACATAAAATTTTAGCAGCATACTTGCCTAGGGGCTCTGCTTAATGCTAGGTTTACCTCACACTTCGTAACACCTTGATGTATGGGCTGCATATCCAATGATGTTCATGGGAGTCAGTAAATGTCACATCAAACTAAGGGGTAAAAATGAGTTTATGTCCTTTAAGCGTTTTAAAAAAGTGAGTCAGACTGTAATATATTCTGCCTTTATGAATTTCAAATCAATGTGGGTTTATATATAAGTCATTTGTTATTGGCGGTTGCCAGGAGGGCTTGTAATTTCCCCTGGCATGACTTCAGACAGAATCCTGATGGCAGTCTTGATGGGTCTTAATGGAACTTCAGTGAGGAGAATGGACTGAATTTGCATGTTGACAAAGGAAGGAAAGAAACAGGATAATGGAAGGACTGTAGCTGTGTCCCAAATCAGGGGCTGGATCCTCAAAAGTCCACATTTGTTTCTGTTACAAAAGGATGATGAGGCCTGTCCAGAGCCAAGAAATGCAGCATTATTCCACAGAGATTTGGGTCTAATAAGGTGCAGGTATGCTACGAAGAAAGTAGTTCATACGGATATAAGTATATATGAAGAAGCTATCGCAGAGGTGCCTCAAATCCTATTTCTCATTTCATTTCTTACCTCAGTAAAAGTGATCTTAATGAGTTCATGGTTTCAGTCGCTAGATTCATGTTTTCTTCAATACATCATGATGTTCATTTTGTAAATTTTGGTCCCATTTAGGGTGAAATAGATGCTAATGCAGGGTGTAATTTAGGGCAGGGCTGCCTTCTGAGTTGCCATCATGGCGACCTTCTAATTAGTAGTAATCAGAGGCGTAGCAATGTATCAGAATGGTGTATATTTAAATAGCCATTAAGTATTTTATGGTTTACTTGAAATTATTATGGAAGCTAACTTTGCATTGCCATAAGAGCCATATGCAGTCATATTGCCAGTACCGGTGCAATTCTACAATTCTACAATGTCATTTATCCATCCATCCGTCCATTTTCCTCCGCTTATCCGGGGCCGGGTCGCAGGGGCAGCAGGCTAAGCAGGGCATTCCAGACGTCCCTCTCCCCAGCCACAACGTCCAGCTCCTCCTGGGGGACCCCGAGGCGTTCCCAGGCCAGACGAGAGATATAATCCCTCCACCGTGTTCTAGGTCTTCCCCGGGGCCTCCTACCAGTTGGACGTGCCCGGAACACCTCTAACGGGAGGCACCCGGGAGGCATCCTTACCAGATGCCCAAACCACCTCAGCTGACTCCTTTCGACGCGAAGGAGCAGCGGCTCTACTCCGAGCTCCCTCCGGATGTCTGAGCTCCTCCTTTAGCAGACGTTTTTGTCCAAAGCAACTTAAATTTGAGAGTTAATACAACACAAGTAAAGATAAAGTCAAGAAACATAGCAAGAGTAAGTGCCATGTGTTATGTTAGAGTCCTTTAGGACGTAGGTGCTTTTAGGTCGCGCAGTCGGGCAGTGCAGTACTTATCGTTGTCATCTGTGTAGATCAAGTGTGAAGGTGTTCAGTAAAGAGCTGGGTCTTCACTCTGTTCTTAAAGATTGATAAGGACTCAGCAGATCAGATGGATTTTGGAAGTTCGTTCCACCACCGGGGCACTACAGAGGAGAAGAGTCTAGTTTGAGACGTAGAGCCCTTCATTGGCGGAGTGAAAAAGTGAAAGACGTCTGGCTCCAAAAAAACAAGATGGCGTCGGCCAAAATGCGAAATTCAAGGCTTCAAAATGTTCATCAGCAAAACACTCACAATCAAGTATGATTGTCCTCCTGTCTGTAATCATTTAGCGTCTTCAGATGGCTATAGAGGCCAATCCTGGATCCACAGGGTCTACTGCAGCATGGGTAGTTTTGATGGTGGGAAATCCTCTTTCTGTGTTGCCTTTTGAGTGGAAAAAGACCTGTCTTAGTGTGTGTACTGCTGAATCCTTCTTCCACCTTCACAATTGTTATGGAGCTTCTCCCAGATCCTGCCACCAGAACATCTGACAAGACACCATCTTCTGACCGCTATAAGGACTTGGTTTGGATCTTTCTTCATCTGTACCCTTATCCCCGGACCTTACTGCCATGAGTGGCCCTATACCAAAAGCAATCTTCAAAACGGTAATCCAAAAACCAATGGGGGTGACGTCACCTTGACTACATCTAAAGGAAAAGGTGTTGTAGCTATGGGGCTTAAAATTGGGGGCATCATTGTGCACACTTTTGGTCTCTCATTGCATTTGTTCGTCACACAAACAGTGATTGGAATATTAAAAAGTGAGATTTTGATAGCTTAATTCAAATCCTACATCGTCTCATCTTCTTGCATGATTGTCGGTTTCGGAAAGTCACTGTGCTCTGCATGGTCAGTTTCTCTTTTTCTCCATCATCATCACAACAACAAATCGGGGAATATGTTTTGAAAAAGTTGTGCGCATTCCTCCAGTAGAGTCTGGAAATGAGGAGAATCTATGACAAGGAGCCCTGAAGTTGTTTTGGCAGCTGCTGGTGGCCTTGTGGTGATGCCTATTTATGTTGTTGTTTCCTTTCATTTGTCACAGAATATCGCCTTAAAGTGTGGACATGAGCTGCGAGCAATTTGGAAAAGAGGGATTCTTTGGTTTTTCCTTCTTTTGTTGTTTGAATTGAAGACTTTGAGGCCGGAAAAGGTAAATATATCCAATATTCATAAGAACAAAGCTAGCATTTGAGGGGAAAAAAAGCGTAATTTTGTGTAAGAATTTTTTCTTTTTCTTTTCTTGCTTTATCAATAACCTTATAACCCCGAAAGGGAAGTTTGGTTAATTCCAAAGGCAGTTGACTAGGAACAGTTTAAGAAATGTTCAGTTTATCTTATAATGTATAGATATATAGATACACTTGCACTTTTTGACTTACTGTAATGTGCCTTCATCATATTAGATATGGCTACTGTCATAAATCATTCTGCAGTTTAACTATAACATTTTCACATTTTAATTTCTAAATTGTTTTTTATACATTGATATCAATGGCTTCATATCATTCCAGCAAAATGGAAAACGGCGTTCAGCTGCCGGCAAAAGTCTGCATTGAGGTTTGTATTTTTCATTCGTCTTAGTTTTAATTTAGTTGTGAACTTTGTTTTCAAATTCAGTTAGTTTTAAATTAGAGTGATTTTGCTGGTTTTAGTTTAGTTTTCATTTTTGGAAGGGCTTAGTTTTTGTTTAGTTTTTATTATTTTTTTGTGATAGTTTTAGTTTTCAGCGCCACTGCAAAAAAAATGTGATTTGTAATTCATGGGCGAATTGAAGACATGCACACCATAATAACTGAACAGTTTACAAACGAAGGACATTTTCACTATATTTTAGTTAGTTTTGTAACCGCACAATACAGTTTCAGGTAGTTATCATTTTTTAAAAAACTCTAGTTTTTATTTTTATTTCAGCAAACGAAAATGTTTTTTTCAATTCTAGCTTTCAGTATTTCATTAGTTTTTGTTAACTATAATAACCTTGGTCAATATAAATATCAAAACAAGCTCAATTAGCTACTTCAACCCACAAATAGTGAAGTGCAGTTTTACATAATAGGGTGGCTCAAAGTCTTGTTTGATTGGATGAACTTTTGTAGAGGCCCCTGAGTGCAGGAATAGTCTTTAAACACTTCAAAACCCCTTCACTTTTTACAGGAAGAGAAAATATAGGGATTTTGATGTAATTTTTGACATATATTTGGCAGAGTTGAATGAACAACTACACAATTCACAGGGACACGGGATTAAAACTGGGAAAATGTATTTTTCATTTCACTGCGACTTTAAACTCTTTTACAACTCACACTTTAAGCTCAAGCACCATGAGACTTGTTCCAGTTTTGCATCTACAGTTTGAATAACCTTCCTGGTACTTAACTTGGAAATGTCTGACTCTTAAGAGTTGACGAGGAGCACCTGAACGCATCATTAGTTTTAACCTCTGTGAGGATCAACCGCCTCATTTGTAGAAAGAGACACAGGTTCATCCTTGCCTTCAAATCAAGCCTCTGAATTGAATCGCAGCGTGTAAACACCCTCTTTGGTGTTGTGTCAAGTGATTACTTTAACTAATTCGTTTTGGTCCTGTTGCTTCTCCTCTTGACAGCTTCATCTTTTATTTTCATCACTCGTCCCATGTCGCAGGTGCAGGACACCGACGGCGAGGGAGATGCTCTCAGTCTCACAACACAAATATCTCCTATTGCTTAATAACAACTGACATTCTGCAGATTGCCTAGCTCCCACCTGGACTGTGCTTATATGAATAATATAATCTACAACGTTCATATTTGTGATTGCACATACAGTAAATGTTTGGCAGAGTGTGCGTGCAGAATGACAATCAAAAGAAAAGAAAAAAGAAATATGCATCAACTGATTACAGTCAGAATGAAGCCACTTACACACACATACACTCCTACGCACGCACGTACACACCCTCCCCTGCTGTGGAGGATATTTTCAATTAATCAGGCTCTCTCATCAATAATTCATCGCCCCTGCAGCCAGTCACTCTTCTCCAGCCATTTAATGAGGCAGCCCAGCCAGAGGGACACCATCCACACATTACTCCTATTATAGTCAATGCTCAGGAGCAAAGCCACTGTGACCACGGCTGCTTATTAAAGTAATGCCATCATTTGGTGCCTTCCAGTCAAATCAAAACCTGTCAGAGACTGTTTGCAAAAGGACACAAATGACAATAAGTAAACACCCCGAGAGCCAGCATGCAGCCGTGTCACCTCTCTGTCACAGGGAGGAAAAAAAAACGTCAGGTTGCTAATCTGTACTGCAGGAATTCAGGAGACCAGAGGAGGTTTGTCAGAAGCGATGAATTATTAAAACCAACTTTGCTGTGACAGAAGAGAATGTCCCGGTTTGATAACATTTTTTAAGGTGAAATTGCAGCCATGATTTAACACATAACCCCAAGAGTCAGGAGAGCAGCTGTTGAAAACCAGCTCAGAGTAAATCTCCAATCTTTCACATACAGTAAATTCTCCAACATGTTCTGAGCTCCACAGTCTCTAAATTATGTGTATTTTTTGTACAAAAGCCTTCTCATTTAGTGCATTGTTTCTTCTTTTTAGCATTCATGGCAGAATGTGATAAATAGAGGGATGAATTGGTCTTTCTAGTCAAACTTCAAACATGTATTCTGGCATTGAAGTGACATCCATTAGGTTCCTATTTTCTTTGATTTCTCTGATACATTTGGTGATAAACAAACATCTCTTTGGTTTTTATTTTCCCACTTAATTTCTTTCTTGTCTGCATTCTGAAGTCACAGAGCGCTTCGTCTTTGGAAAGGCACCAACATCTGCAACTGTTGTTGTTCTGGTGCAGCTCCACTTTCCTGTGCAGCATACTTGCCTTCCCCTAAGCGAGTCACTTTTCATGCTGCCCACTTCTTCAGTTTACTCCAAACAAACTGCTGCAACTGTTTGTGAAAAAGTTAAACAAACCACCTCATCAGTACAAGAGGATTTCTCTGAGATAGCAGATAGAACAGAAAGGTCTAAACTAGTATGAATGGCTGAAGAAATGAATGAGAAATGAATGATTTCAGAGAAAAGGGTGTGGATTCTTATTTTAATTAAGAAAGGAGACTTAAAGGTGACACCTGGAGTTTTATCAGGATCAGTTTTATTTACATAATCAGCGTTTTGCACCACAAAGTAGTGTGTGTGCATCTACAAGACAGAAAGCTAAACAAATTTTCACCTCACATATTTGCTGACTTTGTGAGTATTTACCTCAAACAGAAAAAGCTACCAACTGTGTGCTAGCTACAAGCTAGCTAGCAATGGACTCAGAATCAGTTTTTTTCTGTCATTTCCCTCCAGTTTCTCTCCATTTTCATCAACACTTTTTTATTCAAGCAGTAGCATTTTTTCTGCTTGTGTGGATGTTAAAACCTGTTTGCGTTTGGCCCTCTTTATAGAGAATTGGGGGTTATAGGCAGTAGATTTTTAGGGGGGGATAGCAGGTCAATAGCAGATGCCACATCTTTCTGTATGTAAGCAGATTCATGAAGCCCTGATTCACGCAATTTTGCTCAAGCAGAAGCTTTTTTTTAACTTGTGTGGACTCTAGTTGTTAACCTTTTTACGTTCAGCAAAGGTTGTGGGCAGTAGATTTTTAGGGGGGGATAGAAGGTCAACAGTATCTGCATGAATTAATCTGCATTCAAAATTAATGTATTAATCAATAAACCAATGATTAAACATATTCAGCTGTATAATGCATCACAACATTAATATTTGGCTTTATGAGATCCATTTGAATGCTCAGTTATGTCCCATAAGTTGTTCAGGAATTTTTGGGTTGATACCATTTGTTCACATATGGTACAACACATATGATGTAGAATGAAGCCAATTTTTTTTAAATATCGTGAATCATGGCATGATTGGTAGCAATGTATCTGCTAGGTATATCAGTATTTTTTGCCTTAAAATTCAAACCTCTACAGCCTCTGAAAGGGAAATATACAACAGGGCCTTCCGAATGCTAAGGGGTTACAAATTAATAAAGAATTTTTTATGAAATAATACTATTATATTCTTAAAAATATAACTAATAGAGTTGTTGCATGCTAAAAGAAAGGTTAAAGGAGGTAACAGACGGGCTTACCACTGCTTTCAACATGGAAAATTGGATAATCAATGACAGAAGACATTCTGGTTAGATTTAAAATCGTAGCTGGAGCACAACAAACTGAAAACAGACAAACGTTGTGGCTCTTTTATGCAGTTCTTCCTGTACCCCTCTGGTCATTTCATCCTGTGACAGAACAGGTCATCGAGGACAATTTAACAATCATCATCACTCCGTACCAGCAAAGATGACACCTTTTACTGTCACCTCTTACAAGGTGACACCTTTTTTGTTGTTTTGTTTCTTCTACCTTTCCTGTCTACCTGTTACATCTGTAAAACTACTGTTTCTCACATCAGGAACAGAATCAATGTGCAAAAGGAGTCAGACTCCCTTTAGGAGTAGTAATGGTATTGTTCCGGCCTTGTTGAATTCTTCTTAGCATTTCTTATCATCTCCATTTATTATTCAATTTTTTAATTTTTTTTGCAAAGCAGGCCAAGAATGATGATCTCTAAGGAACACAACCATATGAGCAGAGAATCTGACCATCTGGCTTCCTCTGCAGCTCAAAATCGCGGGGGATAAGAGAAGAGTGACGAATGTCCCGCGTCTCCTGCCGCCTGTCAGTGTCAAGATGTCTCTTTTAAAAATAAAACATTGTTGATGGAAGCTGCACAGAGCCAATATTATGATGATGTTAAAAGTTTTTCTTTAAAGAAAAGATGGGAAAGTCACCACTAGGGAAAAAGAAAAAGGTGTTGCATTGTTGGATTGTGCAGACAGCCACACCGGGTGGGACAGTTATGGGAAGGGGATGATATAAAATCTGTGTAGAGTAAAACGATTGTCTTATCTCTGAGGCTCACATTGCAAAATACTTCCCCCAGTCAGGTCTCCTGTCAATTCTTCATTGTCGGATGGAAGTAGCTCTAAAAACTGTGAAATGAGAATGTAGCCCCTTTCATTGTGTCGTTTCATGCCGGGACATTTACGGCTCTGTAACGTCTCGCCTCCACTATGAACGTGCCCGAAGCGGGATGCCGGGATCAAATGATCCACCAATTTTCGGCCTCCAGAGGTAATCACAGAGGTGGAAAATTGGTGGGAATGTTGGAAGAGGACCACTATGAACGGGCCATCGGGGCAAAGCGGGATATTTGACGTCTAACACACACCTCATCCAATCACTGTTCACTGTGGCCACAGTCGCTAACTGGGCACATCGTCCGTCGTTTATTGTAAATCAACTGGCATGCTAACTGTACACGTGGTGTCTGCTGCTGATCGTAAACAAACCGGTTACTGTGCCCAGAGTGTCCGGTGCTTGTTGTGAACAAACAGAGATTGTGAGATTGTGAACAAACACTGTACAATAACAAATAATAACCTGGTTCATTACATACTGTCTATGCACTTTATGTGTTTTTTATGCACACTGTTCATTGCACCTTATTTGTTTCATAGCACCAACATTTTTATACTGTATATTCATATTTATTCTGCACTGGAATTCCATTCCACTCCTTAATACATACTCTTCTTTAGACACTTTATTTTTTATTGTATTTTATTGTATTTTTATATCTTATTGCTTGAAGTATGCCTAGGTTGTTCTTTTTATTTAATTGTGTTGTCATTGTCTATCTATCTAGATTGCTAAGTAACCACATCCTGCTGCAGCACATACAGTCATGGAAAAAATTATTAGATGATTGTTTTCTTCAATTTCTTTTTCATTTTAATGCCTGGTACAACTAAAGGTACATTTGTTTGGACACATACAAAGATAAAAACAAAAATAGCTTATAAGAGTTTAACTTAAGAGCTGATATCTAGACATTTATCATGGTTTTCTTGATAATTACTGGTTATCATCAAGAAAACCATGGAAAATGGCTAGATATCAGCTCTTAAATTAATAACATAAAACTAATATTTTTTTTCCATGACTGAACATACTGTACTGCTACAGAGTAAACTGTGCAACCTATTAGCACTGTGCTACTGTGCAGCACTGCTACTGCTCTGACTATTGTCTCCTCCCACAATCCTCCCACCTCGTTCCGCGACGCCAGACTGCACTAAGAAAGGGCATGAATATGACGCCTTCGCAGGATCAACACTCAACACTATGAATGCCCTAAGACTAAAAGCCGGCACAGATCTTATAGCGGGAAATTTGCGGGACCGCACTATGAAAGGGGGCTCATGTAAGTGAGGACGGGAAGAAGAAATCCTGCAGACTTCACACCAATCTGTTGCTCTGCTGTAATTTCCAAGGCACACTGTGACCAATGTCACAGGGGCCGTTACTCCTCCTCAAGACATAAATTCCACTAATTAGAGTTCAATGACTCATGGTTGATGTAATTAGGCCGGATGGGACGCCCCCACAAAAACTGTATGACATGCACTCATCTCCTTTTTCTATCTCTCCTATCTGTCCTATTGTGTGTAACATAAAACATGAAAACGATCCCCTCGGCAGACATGCCCTGCCTAAACACGGTGCAGGAGAGCGGTGGCCGCGGCAGCACTTTGACAGGCGGGTTATGGTTTCTGGTCCCAGTAATGAAGGACTACAGAGTGTGTCATCCAGGAAAAAGGGCCTCTCCCCCGTCTGTCTGTCGGCCAGCCAGCTGGATTCAATCCTACACCTCAGAATAACACCAGGCCTGTAGCATGGCCGCTCTCTGCTTTAATAGGCAGTGGCTAACCCTTTCCATCACAGAATCGGTAAACTCACATTAGTCAAACAAGAGCTAAATCATTTCTTTTTATCTCTTTTTTCCAGCTTGCACATCATTCTGCTCGTTTTCTGCACAGCCAGCAAACCGCAGCGGTTGAAACAGGAGAAACAGAGCACAAAGTCATAGTACAGTGGCTCGATTTCCAAGAGTCAGGGAGCTCTGTCTGCGCCGCAAAACTGTCTACCATATATACAGAACAAGAGAGGGGATTAACCAAAGTGTCGGGGGAGACAGGTTAAGCTGGTTGATACTGAAGGGTGCCACTTCCAAAGTCAAAAAGTCAGAAACTTCTCAAATTCCTAAGTCATAACGTCATGTCATGTTGCTAAGCAGGGAAAATTCAATTTCCACAGACTTTCATTCGACTTTGAGACAGAGGCATGGTCAGAAAAACTCTTAAGCTTTCGGGAATAAAGTAAAACCGGCTGAAAATATTCTGTTTGCAAATAAACAAATGTAATTGAAATGCACCCGGGACCTTGAAATCCTCAGAGAACACATTATTAATCGTCCAGCTCTGCAGTTAATGTGGAATTATCTCATTTTGACAAATTCAGACGGAAAATTATGTTTTCTGTCAAACTGAGGGGAAAAAATTGGCAGTGAGGACTGTTTGGAGCCTTAAGGAGTGTTTTTGATTCACAACTGTGAGCCAGCTTGAGTGTAGAAATCTGCCTGAAGTGAAATTCAAAATGCCTCATCTGGTCTGATTTCCCTGCGTTATAAGACCAGACTGGGCTTCATTAGCAGTTGCCGCTGTTCTTTATTGGCACCGAAGATCCCATTTTCGCTGCAGAAATGACTTGCCACCAGCTGCAAATTGACAACGCGCCATATTTCCTCGCAAGTCAACTCTTATTAATGGCAATTCCCGGGATGTGCGCCTTCCAGTCTCCAGACGCAGCGGTGTCATCAGCAGGTAAATTTGAACAGTGGGATGTGAGGACCTCACAGGCGTTGTTTACCAAAGTGAAAGTGACTAAATGTGAGAGAGCGGCATCTGCAGCTGCTTACACCTTGTCGGTGAGGTCTCATGCATCCTCTGTCATCTGAAGGACACACATCATATTGAAGTTTTAAAACTCTTTAACAATGGCGCCGTTGCTCCCCATCAGCGGGCTAATTCTCCGACACAATAGCCTTACACGGTATCGATGATTACTCCTCTCCAGAATATCAGGCTGCTCTCTGACTGATGGTAGCTGCAGCAAAGGTTAATTAATGAGCAGTGGCAGGAGCGATGGCTGCCGGCGAGGGGGAGGCTCTCCTGGGACTCGGAGTCACCAGTGGCGAAAGATAAAGGTGGAACAGCGAAGGGTATGACTACTCAGCTGAAATTGAGTCCGCTTTTCTATCTGGATAACCTCCATGTGCTTAATAGTCTGAGAGAGCTACTTGATCACTAACCCAAGCTGCTGCATGGAATTTGATTATAATGCAGCTTTTCATCATTCCCTATATAAAACCTTATTTCATGCAATGATTACGTAGCGGTTATCAAACATCAAACATAATCTATGAGGCAACCTTCGAGCTGGCATTAGTTCTGCAAAACTGCTTCTTGTCATCAGACATCAAAAGATTTACATAAAGCATATTTGTCTTCCTGCGCAGCGGCGGTGTTTTATTTCCAGATGGGAAATAAACACTGTGACATATAGCTTTATTTTTATCCCGTTTCTTAGACGCCAATTAAATTTCATTGGTAGAGATTATAGACCTAATGTGTGAACTAGCCTGATTAGCTTTAAAGGGAAGCTTAATGTTTTGTGACATGCTGTTAAAAAGTACATTATGAAGTGATCTACAGTATGCTCCATGCATCTTAAAACATATACAATATGGAACACTGTGTTATAGAGTACCCTTGTAAAATCTAAGCTTAATCAATGGTTGACAAATAATTTACTTATGCATTATACAGGTGCATCTAAATAAATTAGAATATCATGGAAAAGTCCATACTTTTCAGAGGCCAACATTTCCATAAATTAAATTTTTTTGAGACACTGAATTTTAGGTATTCATAAAGTGTAAGCCATAATCATTTTAATTAGAAGAAGTTAAATTAATTAAGACATGCAATGTTTCATTCTGTGTGTAATGGAGTTATATCATGAGTTATTTCCACTTTTTGAATTGAATTACTGACATAAATCAACTTTTTTTATGATATTCTAATTTATTGAAATGCACCTGTCAGATATAAGATATTATTAAGAGCAACTTTTGGGTTCCTAGGGTGTCAAGTCACTAATATTTTCTCACTTTCTTATAAGTCAACTACAGAAGGGCCAGGTAGGAGAAAAATATAATGAGAGCAGGGGAAAAATTAAGTATGCACTTCAATAAAAAAGTCAAATGCAAGAATAAACTAAACTTTGAGTTCAGTCAAGAAGACTGCAAGCTACAACCTGATTTTCCTCAGTACATCTAATATATGTCTAAAAAATTCACATACATTACATTAAAGCAGATTTTCCCAAAACAATAGTTGTGGTAGCTAATACCAATAATATCTCATTTATGTGTAGGGGGATTTTAGTTCTACTACACCTTTAAATATTATGGTTGTTGCTATAATTTATGACATTGATGAAAATCAGGTTGTAGCTTGCAGTCTATCTATCTAACTGTTCGGATAGAAAACAATGTTACTCTGATGACTTGTTGACACGGAAACAACAAATCTGTGAATGTCTTTCCAACTTTACCGAACACAAAATCCTACCTGGCCCCAATCCTCTTCAACACCTCAATAACTGCACTTATAAAGGGTTAAAGTCCCTTAATAAAGTGCTGTTAAATATCAATTCTGTTAGGCATGACAATAAATGCATATTGTAAAAATAAATATTTCTTACTTTCTGATGAGTATCAGATTTTAAAAACCTGGTAAGCCAAAACCCGTTCTCAGTCAAGTCTTATAACAAAACCCTGAATCCCAAAAAGTTGGTACGCTGTGAAAAATGTAAATAACAAAAAAAAATGCAAATATTAAATTTTGAGCTACTGCAGTACAAACACAAGATATTTAACATTCAAACTGATACACTTCTGTAAACATATACAATTCTGAATTTGATGCATTCTGTTTTTATTTACGTTTTACATTGTGTACCAACTTTTTTTTCCAGAATTGGGTGTTAGCATGTGACCTGGGAACGCTTGAAAAGCTGGGGGTTTTGGCTGGGGAGAGGGATGTCTGCTGCCACCGCGATCCGACCCTGGATAATCGGATGAAAATGGATGGATGGGATGGGGTTAGAAAATAAGTTGTTTTAATATAATTAATTATGAATGTATTTAGTTTCAACCTTTTAAGTTTTGTACAATGGATGATTCATCTGATTCTACTGCACAGCATTTTTGACATTTTTGATTTTTGACATGTATTCCGAGATGAGGGTACAGTCATGGAAAAAATGATTAGACCACCCTTGTTTTCTTCAGTTTCTTGTTCATTTTAATGCCTGGTACAACTAAAGGTACATTTGTCTGGACAATTATAATGATAACAACACAAATAGCTTATAAGAGTGTAATTTAAGAGCTGATATCTAGATATTTTCCATGGTTTTCTTGATAATGTTTTTGATTATTTTCCAGAAACCATGGAAAATGGCTAGATATCAGCTCTTGAATTAAACTCTTATGAGCTATTTTTGTTTTTATTATTATGTATTTGTCCAAAAAAATGTACCGTTAGTTGTACTAGGCATTAAAATGAAGAAGGAACAATGGTCTAATAATTGTCTCCGTGACTGTATTCATCTACTTAAATCTAAACTAAAATAAATGTATACACTCTGGATGTATGTATCCTCTGTCATACTGTTATAATGAAAAGATTGTCTTGTGGAAATAGAAATGTAATATTTATACCTAATCTTGTGTGGTAGAACTGTAGTTGCTGTTGCCATGTTGTTTATTTCTGAGGTTTATTTAAGGACACACCTGACAGACAGAATGTGCAAACACGTCGTTCCTGTCTCTCTTTTTTCATTTAAATGTAATTCATTAATAAATGAGTGTCTATCCGAGTATCTTGGTGTGCGCTGGAACTTTGATTTTTGATTTGCTGTGGTTTATCCTGCGCCAGCTTAGCACCCATGGGAGAATCACTGCTGTGCATGGGGTGTTTTCGCTTTCTTTAATTTTTCATACAAGAGTTATGAGGCATTAATGAGAGCTTTTTTGGAGGATAGGGGGTGATCTCTCCAGCTGGTGTTTATCTTCCTCCAGCACAACACTTTCTGTCTTTTTAGCTGCAGGGCATCTATATTACAATCAATGTATTAACTATCTATTAACTTTTACAAATAAGGCCATCAAGTCTGCAGTTATCATGCTAATGAAAGTCATTAGCAAAGGGTCAGGGGTCACTAATCTACAATAAGTAACTGAATTGCAGTTGTTAATGTTAATAAGTTATTGACTTGTAAAGGGTGTCTTTCTTTCTCCAGCTGTAGGTGCTAATAAATAGTTAATAAATAGACTGTGGTGCAGAGACCCTGCAGTGCTCTGCAGGCAGCAGTGTGGAGGAAGTATTCAAAACAGAAGTATTATCAGCAAAATGTTCAAAAAGTCAAAAGAAAACTGTTCATTCTGCAGAAAAATAGCCCCTGTGAGAGATATATTGTTATACGTGAAATGTTCAGATAGTGAAGTGCTGCAGAGTAAAAAATATCATATTTATTTCTGAAAGGTAACCTAGAATTCTTAAGTAGTATAAAAAAGCAACACTTGAGCAGATATACTTAGTTACTTTTCACTTCTGAATGAAGCCAATAACAAACCTAATAGAGCTGAAAGACATAGATCTGCACCCCAAGTATCTCCCATTAGAAGAAAGCATTGAACACAACATTACAATTTTTTTGTCTGAAGCTACTTAGTGTCTATATTACATCTATTCTTTTCAACTCTAAAGTTAAATAGCAGCCATAAAGCCTTTCAGTACTGGCTTGTACTCTATATAAAGCATCAGTAAATTATTAATGAAGCATTAGTAAAGTAATTAGTTCCAACAGCAACTTATTTCATGAGAAAGTGTCACCATAAAGTCTAATAATAGCTGTCAAAGTAAAAAATATTGTACCACTTTATACTTTTTTCCACTACATGTTGGAAGCCAATATTGTAATTTTTACTCCACTTTATTTGATATTAGTTACTTTGGACTTTTAGCTTTGTCGTTTTCTTTTTTTATGATTTTTGTTTTGTTGTTTTTTGCAAGCAATTTTTTTTAAACTTATTTATGTATTTATTTATTTCTATCTCTTTCTTATCTTTGGATTTGTGACAGGTATGACTCACTAACATCATTATATTTTATTGTTATGATGTGTTTTTGGAGATACTTCAATCTATATATATATATATATATATATATATATATATATATATATACGTCAAATAAATAAAATTGGAAAAAAAGAAGTTAGCTCCAGCTTTACCCACTGCAACATTAAAGTGATGCTGATGACACATTAATAAATCAGTTATTATATTCCAGTAATATGATTCTGAAATAGGCCTTTCTGCATAATGACCACTTTTGAAACCCTGATTCCAAAAAAGTTGGGACACTGTAAAATGTAAATAAAGAAATACTCTATATATAACAACAAAAAATATAAGTATCTGTACGTATATTAAGTATACATTTCGTTTTTAAGCTAATACGATTCTACTTTTATTTAAATAAGATTCTGAATGCAAAACTTCTTACTTGTAATGGAAGACTTATATGTGTCATATTTAGTGGTGGAAAGTAACTAAGTACATGTACTCAAGTACTGTACTTAAGTATAATTTTGAGGTACTCTAGGTACTTTACGTGAGTATTTCCATTTTATGCAACTTTATACTTCTACTCCACTACATTTTAGAGGCAAATATTGTACTTTTTTTTTACTACATTTAGCTGACAGCTTTAGTTACTTTACAGGTTGAGATTTAACATAAAAACATGATCAATTTAAAGTGATTAGACGTTTTTAAATTAAATCTTATAACAGTATATTAAGTAATTAAATGAGCCCTGTCTTCAATACAAATAATCCAATAATATATTTAGAATATATAAAACAATCTGTGTGGGTCCATTCTGCATAACAAGAACTTTTACTTTGATACTTTAAGTACATTTTGATGCTGATACTTTTATACTTTTACTTCAGTAAGTTTTGAATGCAGGACTTTCACTTTTAGTGGAATATTTTCACAGTTTGTTATCAGTACTTTTACTTAAGTAAGAGATCTGAATACTTATTCCACTACTGGTCATATTGCTAATTTTACTTACTTCACTTCTTGCACCACAATTAGCTACCTTGACACACAGCTTGTCTGTAAAATCAGAATATTACAGATGAGTATTGATAATGAGATTATTTCCGCACCAACATTTCCTGGATCCAGAATAAATCAGAGGCTACTTATCCAACGAGTCATAACTTGCACAAACCTCCCTCCCAAAGCATTTGCCTGAGGGTTTTTTTTCCCCCATGGAATAATGCGCCCCTGCATGGAAGGATTAGGCACAGAGGGCCCTGCCAAGCGTTAGAGTGTTACAGGAGGGATCAAGAACAAATGAGTAATGAAACAACTGACTCACTGAGACCGGTCTGAGATGCGAGACACGGCATGTGCTCTTTGGAAGCCTGAGGTCCCGTCTCAGTCAGAGCGTGACAAAAGAATTTCTGACATGTTTTTAATTGTTGGCTCCTCCTTGTCATGCACGTCACCCGTACAAGCAATTAGGCTTCTGTCATCCATGTCTAATAAAATGGAGTTTTTGCTGCTGCATAATTGTTGCAGCACAGAGATGTCTGAGTTTACTAGCGGGTTAGATAATGAAACAGCCTATTATTTCCTCTCTCTTTTGTGTTATAGATAGTTTAACATGAGTAAAAATGACAATATCTGCAGCTAACGAGGACTGATGTTATATAATCTCATTCCGTGAGATGATTCACTGCATCCAAACAAAAAGACCGGTTGCCGATATATTTATGAATTTATTATTTTCTTTACATTATCTCCACCTCTTGCTCCCGAGCCCACAGAAAAACCGTTATAAAGAAAATGATTGTAATTCAAGGCCACAGAAGCAAGGAACCATATCCCCACGAGCAAATACAAAACAGAGTTGGTAACAGGATTGCAACACCAAAGTGAAAGCATGTCTGCCAAGTCTACACATTCAAAGACCACAAACATCAAACAGGGTTTTCCGAGCAGTCAAGGGTTTCAGTGTTCGTAAAGAAGAAAACAAACAGGACTGTTTCTAGCTGAGGAGAGATGGATATTTCCAAATGTTTTTTTTTCTGTGTGTGTGTACAGATGCAAGACTATAATTGAGTGAAGCATCTGCATGTTACATGTGATCCATTTACAGATATGTTTAAGCAGGACAGCATCAAAGGTTACGGAGGAGCGTATATTTTTGCCCAGGCCAAGAGCATAACATCACAGAGTAGAAATGGTCTCTGATTTTTTTTTTCTTCTCTTCTTCAGCCATACTTAATATTCATCCCTCGCTCAGTCCACTGCTCACTCTCAAGACAAAAGTCCCCCAAAAAGATCATTGGATATCTGATTGACCACGACAGGAAATTGAAACTGTTTGCATTTCCTCCAGGCCTTTACAGTGAAGACAGCACAACAATAAAACACAGGGTAAGCCTCAGTTATGGCATTTGCAGATTAATATGAGTAGCTGAGGGGGATGCTTTGGAAATTGCTTTGACTAGAAATGTGTCAAAGCTGACAGGTTGTTTTTTTTTTCAGTTTGATCCCTATTAAGCACTTTCCTCTGATCTAATTCAATAAATGCCAAAGGGAGTTATAATAATCATATTCATTCCTGATCCTTTGGGATATGTGTCTTTGGAACCCATAAATACTTCTAACTTTCTTTCTTCTACACATAATATCTTCAGAGGTTTATATATCTTCAGAGGTTTCGTATTTCCGAGCTAATCGAGTACATACAGTAAAGTTAGCTTTGGAAAACGCACTGAATCCCACATACAATCAAAGGAGTCCCTGTGAAAGTGCTAAGCCACCAAGACGCTGTGACATCTCTGAGCTTCAAATAAAATCCCTCTACTGATGTAATGAAAATACAATCCATTTCATTCATATGTCTATATTAGAGCAATAAAGCGTCTTTTTCTCTGCCTTGCAAATGAGTCTATACATTGCAGCATGTTCTAGTTTTAAAGGGAAACAGCACGTGAAGTTCAGATATTAAATTCATGACAGCCAAATCAGTCTTGGAAAATTCTCTCCCAAAGCTGCAAATTAGGAGGCTGTCAATAAAGTCTTAATGAGCTTCATAATGTATCTGTTCCAAACCAGTAAATATCTCTCGACCCACCCCCTCCAGAAAAATAATGCCAGTAATAACAGATATGGATTTTGCACAATGATTTCTCTGACATTACAGATTAGGGATGGGAAAACAAGTCTCATTTCTGATCTCTTACTAACAGTAAATAATCTTGAATCTGTTGTAAAAGGCTGCAATAACATAAAAATGTATGCTGAAATTCAACTCTAGCTCTAAAGTCTCACTCGTAAAAAAAAAAGAGTGCTACAAGTGAGTGTGAAGGGCTGCTGGAGTGGTGGGATGGGGGGTAGAAAACATAAGCTCCCTTCCGCCTATTTTAATGTAAAATATTCCTCCCTCACAAACATCTGTTGCTGTAGTCTGTACAACACCCAAACAAACACAACAAGACATAAAATGCTACCCACTTTCTCCCCAACTTGTAACATCTTTTTAAAATTTAAGGTCAGTGCAAACCAAGAAAAAAAAATTACATAACTTGATGGCAGCTACAGTAAACAAGACAGCTCAACATCAGCTGACCAGCAGCAGCAAGTTAACTGGCAAACCTGGTGTAACCCAGCCTCCTCATCACACTCCCACACACGTCCTCTATTAGTCTGATGTCCTTTCGAGGCATATTTTGTCTCCACATGTTAATGTTGGCTGGTGAAATGTCTCCTTCATACAACAGATTGTACAGGTTTGTGGAGGTGGTGAATAGGAGTTGGTTGAGGGCTGCTGGTGACACTGGCACCCCCAGAAAGGTGTGTATGCTCTCCGCCGTCTCCTGCGGGAAGTTGACCACGTCCTCAAACCTCACTTGGAGGTAGGACTCCTCCGGGAGGCTCTCGCTGACTCTCAGTGTCGCTGCGGTGTGAGCCAGCCACAGATGAGCCAGTATCAGGACGGGGTTGGCCTCAGAACGGGACAGCAGCTTCGGGATGATTTTAAACTCCGGCGCCGAAGCTGGGCACCCGTCACTAACAGCATCCTCCTTGAATATCAAGGAAAGGTGCTGCGGGATGTTTTTAAGAGTGTAAAGGCTGGGTTTGCTGTTATAAACCATGAGATAAATCCACGCTCGAGGGTCCCTCACCAAGTAGATTGTCCTCAGAGAAGCTCCCACGACCTCCTGAATGAAAGGCAGTTTGAGCGTCCAGCTTCCGCTCCGCATGTTGAGGACCACCCGGGCGTTAGGGTACTCCGCAACATGGCGTCTCATCTCCCTAACATACTCTGCGTCTCTGTCCAGACTTGCTCTCAGCTTGCCCTTTAGCTCGGACGCCAGCTCTCTCCTCCTGGATCTTTTCTTTCTGTCCCTAGAGGTGGTGACTCTCTGGGGCTGTTTGACCCTGCTGCCCTCCACCAGCTGGATATTCTGCAAGTGCAGCTTGGTGTTGTGGACCAGCGAGTGCAGCCAGCCCTGAATAATCTTAAACCGTCCTTGCACGGCATCTGACCTTGACCACTCGCAGGCATCGACCAGAGAGTCAAACTCAAACTCAGTCTCAGGAATGTCCACGTGCTCGGTGGGAACTCTTATGTAAACAAAGTCAGAGCTGTTGTCAAAAAGGTGTTTGAGTATTTCTGATCCCGATCCGGGCAGGGTGGTTATGACGACGGTGGGGAGCGGGAGCCGGTGCTGCTCGTACAGTCTGATTTGTTTGTTTACTTCGTTTTTGGCACCCGCACCTTTCCATTTTACCCCACAGAGAAGCTGATCGCAGCTGTTAGACACAAACAGCAGCTCGGCTATCCACAGAATGAGCACAGAGAGGAGGGCATAACGCATCAGCCTGCTGAAGCAGACGTAAAACTTTCTCTGCATGGTCAAAAATCCTATGGCCACGCAGAGAACGACCCCGGCTATCACGTTGACTGTGAACCCAAAGTCAAACAGCTGATTATCACTGCTGATTTGTTTGGGGATGAGTTGAGTCCCAAGGCCATATCTTGTGATTTGATATCTATCCTCAACTTTACAGTGACCTCCAAATCCTAAATAAGCCACCCTGGCTCCTATGTCTTTGTAGTTTGTAGCAATGGAGACTATATTCTCTGTGTTATTTATGGTTAAAGAAAGTTTCACTCCATTTTTGCTATTATCCACAAATCTACAGCTGGACACTTTGACATATGGCCCATGCAACACGTACGCTACTCTGCTCACTGTGCCTGTCATTGGAAATGTGACATTGACATACTGAGTCCACCTCTTTTTAAACTCAGCCGCCTGCTCTGCCTCTTGTATCCTGGTATCAGGGCTGTGACCCTGGCTGTCGAACCAGAACATTTTATAATGAGCGTCCCAGACATCCATCATGGCGCCATTATATCTGTCCATGAATCTGAAAGGAACATATTTAAAGTCAATGTCAAGATTGTGGAAAAAAGCGCTGAGGGACGTCACAGGTGAATCACTCCACTTCTCTACATGGTCGAGCACGAGCAGAGTCTGTGAGTTGAGCAGAACTAAAGCTCTGTACACGCTCTTTAGTCTCATGGCGGGCGAATAAGCCAAGGCCGCCTCCCCACTCACAAACATAGTGTCCCTGTGTGAAGAAGCGACTATCACCTCCCCTCTGGTATCACCTACCCCCTGATCAGTCCAGCGCAGCCACTTAGCACACTCCCCCAACTGACCCTCCCACGGATTGTTACACTGGCTGGTAGGAGACGGGCCGAACACTAAAACATTGTTAAGGTAGCTGAACTTTGGACCATAAAGTGCTTCAGACACAAATACCTGCCCATTAGGAGCAAATGTGAAAGAGTTCTGATCAGGGTGCTCGTGACCCGGGTTAAAGCTGTTCCAGCCTTCTACCCAGGAGTAAGGCTTGTCATGGACAATGTCATAAACTGCACGGCCACCCAGCTTGCCGGACTTAAAGGAGACAAAAGTGTTACCCTGGCTGTTTGGTAGCCCCGCCCCGTATGTAACCACACCCCAGTTTGAGAAAATATGCATCCGAGCTTTTCCAAAGTCGTGGGGAGGCTGAGGCGTGAGGTGGGAGTTGTACCAGATGTATTCTGTGTGAAGTGTAGCCCAGCGCTGGGCCGAAGAATGCCCCATGGGCCCGTCTTTGGGTCGGTGCTTTCTAATTTGTTGAGCCAGCCAGTTGCCCGTCCCGTTCTTCATGACGAATGTGTCCAGGAAAACGAGCTGGCTCTCCGGCCCGTAAAACCAATTGTAGTTGGAGTCCGCTATGCCAACTGTTCTCTGGAACCCCGGCAAGAGGGTGGCATAATAAAACCAGAAGTGCCCCCGCAGCCAGTTGTTCTGCAGGTTGTCAATGTTGAAATGGCGCTGAGCCAAGAAGACATACTGTGTGATGGACTTGGCAGTGTAGCTCCCGTAGGCTACGCCCTCATCCAGAGTCCCATCAACAACATGGTTTAGGAGAAACATAGTTTTCTCCATGTAGCTTACTGCCACTTGTTTCCAGATCATTGACTCAGGGTCATTGTGGGATCCAACCACTATTGCCCCAGTCAGGACGGCTAGTATATTAGTGGTTTGATGGTTGTGGAGATACTGTTTTCCCCACCCCCTGTACTTTGAGAGCTCATACACCTCCACTGTCTCAGAGCGAATTTTCTTCAGGTAAACATCCCTCCGCCGCTCATCCAGGTAGGAGTAAATAAAGTCATAAGCTGTCGCAAACCCAGTGAGAGAGTGCGCCATGGGGACCTCATCGTTAGGGGCACTGGTTACCTTCCAGTCGGGGTATTCAGCCATCCTATCCATAAACTTGATAAGAAACTGCAGGGCAGCAGAGTCCTCTGGGCACAACAGGCAGTAGAGAGCCAGGGGAGGCAGGTTGTTCCCATAAATCTCATTCCACTTGCTTGTAAACTCTGCATGTTTCACAGGGGGCATGTAAACGGGGACATTAGACAACATGGTGAGCGCAGCCGCTCGGATGACTTTAAATATGTGACTGTGGGTGGTGGAGGACCTTTGCCTCAAGTGCAACACATCCACTTGGTTAAAATATAGGTTGGGATGAGAATCAGCAGACTGGAGTTTCCACTGCTCAGTCTCTCTGGCTTGTGTGAGCTTGACCTGCAGCAAGTCATCTGTAAAAATGTCTCTCTCTGTGGCATTGAAGACCCCCGAGAAAGCAGTCCCCACTGCGAACAGTGGAAGTAAAAAAACTGAATATACAACCCAATTCACTGCCATGTTTCCGGGCATTTGTGAGTACATTTTACTGCATTTAAAAATCATGCAAGTGATTGTTTTCTTCCTGCAACGCTTTGCTGTAACTCCAGTTGTTAATTCAGAATAAAAGTCAAGATATATTTGGTGGAGGAGTCCAAAAAAAATCAATAAAACAAATGTTGCAATGTCAAAGTCCGATGCATGATAGTCAAAAGGAGGAAAAAACTTTAGTGCAAGAACAAACACTATCCATATCCACTTGTAACAGTCTTATAACGCATCACAATAATTACACATAAACGTCCGATGGGAAGATTATCTTTTTCATATGTTTTGAATTTAAATCCAAGAGGAAAAATCCTGCACGTTTGCCTCCGTCCTCATAGTAATACGTGTGCTCCTGAAGACTGGCAATCTCCCCCCTCCTCGTGTGCGCCAGTAGCTCATATTGATCTCCTCCCCAAAACATTTCCTCTCGAACAAACATCAGTCAGCCCCAGTCTGTGTCCGGTCCAATCACAGCCACCCAAAGGCACCGTGTGCAGCCCGACCGAGCTGCAACATCCTCGGACATGAACCTCAGCGAACAACGCATCTCCGCAGATAACATTGCTTGGTATCAGCCCGCTGCAGATACTCCAAACTGCCTGGTGCTTAAAATTGCAAATCCTGATCGGGAAAATGATCTGTTTGCATTGTTAAATCGGACCCGTGCTGTCCTTTTTCTTCTTTCTTTAAAAAAAGCTCCACGTTTCTTATCTTCGTTAGTACGGTGAAGTCCGAAAAGAGGAAAGTTGTCGTCACTCCTCAAGTATTCAAAGAATCAGACATTTTTCGGGTTGTCCGCAGGAAACAGTCCACCAGCCTCCCAAAGGATGAATAATCCACATGTAAATGTATAATATCTGCAGGCATAAGTGTGAATCGCTGCCGATCGACACACACATCTTACAAGTAAAGCTGTGTATGTGTGTAATCTCCGGACGCGTCTCCGTTGTGTCCCCCCGACTGTTCAACACAGTCAGTTTGATTGTTTTTCCTGCACTGGATGGAAAATTTCCACTGTACAAACTGTAGAGGGAGCCGTGACTTCAGAAGCCCAGCCTCATCTCTCATGTAGGCCTGAGAGAGAGTGGGAAGGCTGAATATTCATTTCATGAAATCTTTTTCTCCCCCTCTCCTTCACTCTTCCTAACAGGGTGGTTGACTAACGTTATGTTAAATCCCTGTTTAATATTAAGGCACTGAAGCAAAAATGGAGTGCAAAAAAAAGTGGTGATAAATCACCGTTTTCTGGATCCACTAAAACACGTCCAGCACATAATACATAATATTATATTTGCTAACTGGTATTAAAGGAATAGTTCGGCATTTTGTTAAATACATTTAGATATCGTCACCCTGTTGAAATAATCAACTAACTCATTTTTCAAGTTTTGCAGGAAACAAAAAAAACTTCACCAAAAGTGTAACATATGACATTTATTGATCATTTCACTCAAAAAGGATGTAACAAAGGATGACTTACTTAAGAGAAATACATGACTGAGGCAATTTTTTGAACATGCCTTTGTGACTTAAGCAAGATATGGTTACACTTTATTTTGAAGGTGTCTACATAAGAGTCACACAAGCCTGTCAGAAACATGACATGACAAGTATCATGAGCATTAATGTTACTTCAAAGTGTCATTAATGTTCATGACCCATCCCATGTCATGTTTATGACACGCTCATGTCACTCTTATGTAGACACCTTAGAGTAAAGTGTTACCAATATTAGTGTCAACAATAAAACACTGATAAACTAAACTGATAACTAAACAATCTTCCTTTAGCTCTTCTTTGCTGGGTTCTTATCTGATTCCTATGAATGTGGCAAATTGTCAAAGAAATGATGATCTTAAAGGGGTAAAATCACATGATCTGATCAACTGTGGATGTAGGCGATTTTACCATAGGTGGCCGGCATCATGAGGAGATGATTTAGGCACAAAAAAAAACAATTTTGACAAAAAATGACTTAGGCGATTATTTTAACAGTGTGACGATATGATTAATGCCACTTGAGTTTGATAAATATGAAGCTACGTCCAGGAGATGGTTAGTTATCTTTGCATACAGACCGGTAACAAGCTGAAGCAGCTAGCTTACTGCCTCCATTCAAGCAACAAAATGAGCCTATCAGCATCTGTGAACCTTTACATTAAAAATGTGTAGTTCATGTTATTGTAGTGTCTTTAATAAGTACAAAAAACAAAGTTAACAATGGTAATTGGCCAAGGCAAATGCCGTTACTCAGTGAAAAATAATTCACCTCGTTATTCGGTTCCACTCCAAAATGTAATGATTCTTCTTTGACCTATGCTACACTTTCAGCCAAGTTTCATGAAAATCAGGGCCAGTATTTTTTTCCCCCTGTAATTCTGACGATAAACAAGCAGACACATGAATAAATACACCAACCAAATAAAAAAAATACCTCCTTGGTGGAGGTAAAAATGATTATTTGGTTTTATGGGTGTTTTTGGAGATAATATTTCTGGTCAGGATCATTCACTTCTTGTTTGTTTCATTAAACACTTAAGATATAGACTATCAAATCAATTATCAATAATTTTTATCATAATGATGGTCTATAATCTATTTTCCCCACCACTTAAGGGCTTTTTGGGGGAGTTTAGAAACAAGGGGAGATGGACAGAGGGTGTCATATTCTGTACTGATTGTCATTTTGTTATTTGTGATAGTGTGTTATATAAATAAAATAGTCTCGACTAGGCATTAAGTGAGCTTTAGAGATGCTGGTAGATATATTTTGTTACTTTTGCATAAAGCCGATAGCTTTGTCCCCCTTATTCACACTGAGCTAAGCCAACAGGATGCCTGCAACCAACCAATCAAATTTGTACACAAAACATTCCAAATGTGTTTGTTTATTTCCTGTTGCAGGATGAATGACATCAGCTGACAGGAAGTAAACATGGGCCAAAGCTGTTGCTGAGCACAGCAATGGAATTCCATTCAAACGGTCTATAGCTTCTTATTTAAAGAGTGCCATCTATCTCCTCATCTAACTCTGGACATGAAGCACATAAGGAGATTTCCAAAAATCACAAAATACTCCTTGATTGTGTCAGCTTTAGACCAGGCTATCTGT
Source organism: Centropristis striata (assembly GCF_030273125.1). Lineage (NCBI taxonomy): Eukaryota > Metazoa > Chordata > Actinopteri > Perciformes > Serranidae > Centropristis > Centropristis striata. The sequence goes on from NC_081539.1 coordinate 11,866,539, forward strand.
GCCTTCTGTTTCCAGTTTGTATGCTTACCTAAGCTTACTGTCTGTTGTCTTTATACATATCTTTACAGACATGGATACAGGATAAGAATGATATTGATTGCCCCTACACGCCATGGATGTCATGAATAAATAGCATGCAAATACGAAATTCTTGCCTGTGAATATTTTGCATCAAAACTTTGTATACCAGCAGTGAAGCAAATTTGTGAGAGTTGCAACACTTTGTTCAAATTGATTTACAAGCAGATGGTCAAGTACCAGGATCCTGTTGACACAGAGCAGAATCTGGCAGTTTGTTTGAGGAAAGTTGTTGTATAGCCTAAGCTTCTGTAAGCAATATCATTGAAATTCTCTGAGTGAATTACCCTCAGATAAACACTTGCATATATACATGGCTAGGGCTTTTATTGTGAAAGGTAGGATTGGAAGGATCTAGTTTGTCAAGGGTGAAAGGAGTCCTTAAGTTTACTGTCCTGGTTCAGACTACGGGGACTCTTTATACTTTATTTTATAATTCTTATCCTGGCTTATGTCTTTATGCATGGTGCAAAAGCTTGGAAAAATTAAAAGGAAATCAAACATTTATTGCAGCGTAATATTCACAGCTGGAACTCAGGACAAAAACAACAGTTGTAAAATTATATGAACGTGCAAATTAATCACATTAAAAATTGTCCCCAGGGTGAAAAGACCCGAACTCTGAGCAGAAAAATCTTGTCATACAATACCAGAACTTGAAAAGAAAACTATCCTTGTTCTAATTTATTAAAAAGAGAGAGTCTTTGATTAGTATTTACATTTATATCAGCATTTGTAGCAACACAACATGAACTCATTTTACTAAAATAATAATTACAGGCTAAATCTCATTAACATGTTTCACTTAATGTCTCTTTTACACCCTTTTATCTTCAGTCTCTTGCATGTCTTTGCAACACATTTCCTGAGGCAACAGAAACGCATTCAATAACCTCAAAAGCATCCCCCCTTAGAGAAATGTGTGACATTTGCCTGTCCTAACGCACAGCACTGTGCACTCATTGATCACCTCATTCTCTCTATATTAGGTTTCTGTGCGGCAACTTCATTTAATGATGGATCGCTTTCTCTGTGCCCAGTTCACATGTGTCTTCTGCAGCATGCCATCCCACAGGGAACACTGTTGCATGATGGTCCCCCCCCTCCGCCCCTTTCTCGTGCTGCAGGCACACAGTTGGCCTTAACAGGATGGCTGCAGGAAACACGCACAGTACAAAAAAATCTTCCATATGGAGAGGATATGCACTGCTAAAAAAGCGTCCTCAATTTTATGGCGATGATAATTTTGAGCTCACATCAGTCAAATCGGTTCATAAGCAAAAATCATACTTCAAGAATTGAGAAGATGCTTGAGAACTCTAACAGATTTTTTAAAAATCCACTTTAAAGAGTGGACTTCCCAACAGATTTTGTTTTCAGCATATGTTCCTTCCTTCAGCTGCCCACTCGATAGAAGAAAAAAAACAGCACTACCTTGTCCTTCTTTAGGCATATAATACATTACAATTATGTAATCTGATAATATCTATAATTATGTCATCACGACTGTACAGTAGGCTTCTATTTATGTACAAAAATGTCACTTGTTCTTTATTTTCACAATACAATTTATCTATTCTTTTTTTAATAAAACCGTAGAACCATCGAGAGCAGCAAAATGGCTTTAAGTGTTGCTGTAATTTCTCCTAAAACTCATTAAAAAAACAACTACAAAATATGCACCACATGGTAAAAATCATTGCTACAGGCTAAAGTCAACTCAGGGAACACTAATGCTGAAATTAGAGCCCAACTGATATGGGATTTTAGACCAAAACCAAACCAATTTAGAGAGGGAAAATTATTCAATTATTGATATAACAGGAGCATTTTTGAGATGGAATAGACCTCTCCTACTCCAAGCCGATTGTGCTTCATTTTTTGTACTAATATGACTTAATTTATAACTTTATTAAATAATATTTAGCATTATTATACATTATACATACAATTTATTACACTGTCAACCAAAATAAACATTGAAATAAACATTGGTATATGTTCACTATAAGTCAATTTCAGACCATTTAAAAGAATATACCATTTCCATTCATCTCAAAGATCATTTTGTGCATTATTATGTTCTGTGCAAAAGGTTTCATATGTTGAAAAACATCCACAGCAGTATTTATGTCTATGACGGGCCAATATCAGCCAATAAAACTGGCCAACCATTGGGCTAAATATGAATCGTTTTAGTAGAATATCATACTTGAGTTAATAAAATAAATATGGATCTTAATGTCAACTAAAGAATAATCGCTCCATTAGTAGATACTGTAATAAGGTTAATGTTTTATATTTTAAGGCATGTTTACTTGATTAATATTAGTTTTACCGTATCACCCATGATGGCTCACTCAGGCTCCTTCTCAAATTGGTCATATTTTGTTTGTTTTTTTGGCAGAAAGATGGCACAAAGATTTAAACCCAAATCCATGCTTGTTCACTTGTATCCTGTCAGAAACCGACATGAGAAATAATAGATGCAATGTATCTATGGGCTACATCCCAACTACTGGCCTTCTTTCTATGTTTTTATACAGTTTTATACAGTAACACATTACCATATTCTGGAGAAGGAAACTGAACCGAGACTACTTTCTTATCATCCAGTGGCTAATGCTGCAACCACCAGCTCTCTCCTCAGCATTTGACATTCATATTCCTTTTTCTGAGTGTGTGAAATGTGCTCAGAAATCTGACCCACTGTACTGTGCATTCTGCATCTCTGGAGAGAAAAGAGTCGTTGCATTTCTGTGGGCTACGGATTTCAACCACATTGTGCTTCTGGCCGTACCTCACTCGATGATGTCAAGGTTGGTATTCCTTCTTTCTTTGGCAGCAGATTGTGATCATAAAATTATTGCCTGGTCCAATGTGGGAACTTAGGCACATTCATCCCTACTCAGTCTCTCTCCTCCACCTCTGAATGTGTTTGACGTCAGCTACTGGTCGTGTTACATATTGGCAGTAATCAGGGCAGTCCTCTGATTGAAATTTCATGTTAGTCAGAGGCAAGCATGGATTTGGTTCACCACAAGTTCAACCCACACTGGTGAGGACGGTTTTCTCCAAAGTACTCAAAGAACTTCTTTTCCTTTGTACCTCAACCAAGCAGGTTTTTGGTTTTGTTTGTGTGTTTGTCAGCAGGATTACAGAAAAACTTCCGGCCCAATTTTCATGAAACTTGGTGGAAGGATGTATCATGGGGCAAGGAAGAGCCCATTATATTTTGGAGTGAGTACAAATCTCAGGGAGGACACATTCATTATTTTTCCCTTTTGTTAACATGGTGAGATATGGTATTTGTGCTGCATTCATGTGGTGTCAGAAAAACTGGAATAAATAAGTTCTTGTTTACATTTTATGGCCCAACTGAGCTTTTTTCTTTGGTCATTACTGTCACGTAAATACTGTAAAAACCTATCGATGTATTGTTTAAACACTACAGCAATAAAGTACAACACATTTTCTTTGTAGCGTTGTTTTAAGCTTAAAGAATCATTGCATATAAACTGGATTGTGAATCTTATGAAGGCAAGTCATTGTCTTAGATTTAATAAAGTCCTCAGCATTGCCTTGTTATAAAGAATTGGAATTTAAGAAACAGGATGACTGACTGACGGACGGACGGACAGACGGACGGACGGACGGACGGACGGACGGACGGACGGACGGACGGACGGACGGACGGACGGACGGACGGACGGACAGACAGACAGACAGACAGACAGACAGACAGACAGACAGACAGACAGACAGACAGACAGATAGATAGATAGATAGATAGATAGATAGATAGATAGATAGATAGATAGACTTTATTGATCCCAAACTGGGAAATAACTGTGTTACAGCAGCAGAAAAATAATTAAAAAAAAAATTAAAACACCAAGCACACCATAAAAATGACTAAAAAGTATATAAGACTATTGAAAACAAAATATCCAAAAAGAACTTTCTATTGTTCTAACAACAAATATCTATTTTGCAAAAAGCCTGATTTCTAATCAGAGTAAAAACTCACTCAAATTACCTTTTTTTTTTTTTTTTTGCAGTGTGCACCCCTCTGCTGTTCTCCACCCAGACTTTCACTTCCATTAACTGTCCATCTGTTCAACCTCCACGTCTCTCAGCAGAGTACTTTTGACTAATTTGATCTTAATTTCGTCGCCTCCGCTTGCATTATGTCCTGTCGTCACAGGAAAATCGCTCCTGTAGATGAGCCCTTTTAAGTTTTACTCCAAAACTGACAGGAAAAACGTATAATCGCCACAACGCAGCACATGGATTCGTCTTCGTCAGACTTGCATTGGACAGTTCAACTGAGCTTCCTAATTAGAGGAAGCCTCTGTGTGGTGAAATGATTGAATGATGTCAACCGCGGTAAACTAACACTCTAATCACTCTCATCCGCAGCTGCTCGGGCTTCGGGTTGAGCAGGAGGTCTTCAAGTTGTTGCTCGCCGCCGGTTGCCTAGCTGATCAGAGAAGATAAATGGTAGATTGCCAAGAAGGTGTCAAATGTGAATCCTGAATGCATCTCGGATTGACAGGTGGCAACTAGTGTCTACTGTAGGCCTCCTGTTGTTTACGCTGGCTGCTTGAAGATTGTCAAATCTTGGCTTTGCTTGTTGAGAAAAAAAAACAAACTGCCAGCCATACATATTGAAAGGAGTGTTGTGTGCTGACAGCCAGTGCCCTTATTAAAAATAAGCCATGCTGGGAGCAAAGAGAGGTGCGAACCAGGCCCTTGAAAGACTCCCCTCTTTCTCTCCCTGCAGAGAATTTCAATTTCCCACCCCAAGAGTCTCAGGTTGCTCAGCACGCCTGTGTCCTGCATCCGGCCCTCTGGGTAGAGGCAGAGGGAAAATTGGCTCCAACTGTTCGGGTTTCAAAGATGGTTTCAGCGCCTTCTATGAGGCCGTCTGTCAATCACAGGAGTCTCCTCAAAACAAACCGAGCACCTGCAGTATTCTCCAGGTGCCTTCAGACTAACTGTGGTCCCCCAAAGCCATTAAATCTACTCTAGCAGAGAACAGGAAACAGTTTACCCGATGCGCCTGGAAATGGGAACACTCAATGCAGAAGGGCCTTTCCTAATAACAGTAATAATGTCCTTAGATGGAAGACATTTCTCAGAAAGAGATTACTATGAAATACTGCCAGTTTGTGTTATCAAGCTATAAAAAGTTTTCACCTCTGCTAGTGTTTCTCAGCTCTCGAGTGCCTTATTGACTGTGTTCACGTTGATGATCACACCTGAAGATGATCACACCTGAAGATGATCACTTTCCAAGGCTGTGAATGTGAACAACAAAACACAGCCACAGCCAACTCCATATCATGTTTTCTTCTTCTGCTGTTGTAAATCTACACGGTTCTGTGTCAGATTTCAAAGCGTACTACTTTTTGTTTATATATTTCCTTGCTGTTGTACATTGAATTGTCTCACATGTGTAATGACTGCACTGTGTTACCTTTCAGTGGCGTTTGCATCTGTCTGATGTCCTTAATACCTGCTGCTTAATGTGGACCGACATCTGTTGTCGTTTTCGTTTGCCGAAGCCATCCCTTCATCTTTCACCCCGTTCCTTTCAGCTCGCACATCACTTCTGTCATCCCCGTTTTTTATTCGATTCTTTGGATGTTGCGCGTCATTTCTCTCTGTAGACTTTGCACAGCATCACTCATGACATTTGCATTTTTCCATAGCTTCTGTCAAGAGGTAACAGCAGACAGCAGCTGACATTGAGTAGCAGCTGGGAACATCACACAGATCCAAACACTACAGTAGGTACTCGTGTTTGTTTGAACCTTATATTTATCTGCCATAGCACAAAGCCTGTGTTTTTGTTCCAGTTTCTTTTAACTCATCCTCTTAAAGTTGTGTGAATGACCTTGTAGTGCATTAAAGTGCTAGCAATATTTATTACAGAGAGAGAAAACTAAAAGAAATGTACAATAGCTCAGTGTAGCTTCATGACCCGTGCAGAAAACTACACAGTTTTTCACAAGAAAAAAATATATAAACACAAAAAGTATAAATTGGATATTGTACCTTCTTGTGTGTAATCATTATTCTAAGTAATTTTTCTACAGTGGTTCTGAGGTGAAAAATATGACAAAAATATTTGATGTTGAAAGCATATTAACAAAACAGTATTTGAATATCCTCCCTAAGAATGTCTCCTTGAAATTACAACTTCTTCTTTTTGCATAATGTCACTGCAGAGGAGTTAAAAAGCAAGCAAGAGGAAACAAGAAATTATGTTGACCTTTACGAAGGGGGTCAAAAAAGGGAGGGGTGTAAATGAATGTCCATGGGTTTTTATTTCCTAAGAGTGCTCAACTGTGACTGCCCACTTTTTGATCGGCTCTGGTTCCAGAAGTGAATTTCCCATTAATTTACTCCACTGACAATTCAGAAAATCCTTAAATTAAGAGTCTTAAACTTGGAACCAAGCCAACCGACTACACCAACCAAACTTTGATATAGTTTTTTGCTTAAGCTCATGTACTTTGTCTGTTTTGGTTTTGCGTTTTCTTTCTGTCTTGTCCTATTAAACGTGTGTATTTGTTTAGCTGGATGTTGAGCTTGCCCTTGTGAGGATAAATTAAGTTCATATTAATTCAATTAATAATAACATTGTACTCACCGATCCATTTCCGACATCTCTGAAGGTTCAAAAGAAGTCCTATGAGGCAAGAAACACAGCAGTCAGCAAATCAGACAAGACATCTGAAAAAGAAAACTATTAGCCAACTACACACAGTTTTCTATCCAATGACGGATTATCCCCACGTTTAAATGTTAACTTTCTGTTTTTGCTTCAGAGTACACTGTAAAAAAAGATAAACAATAGCTACTCAATAAAATTTAGGCAACAGATTGCACGGAATATTATTAATTAAATCTAACTAGGTTACAAGTTGAGTTAATAAAAACTTAACAGGAAGTGCCTGTCAATTAAAAATGGACTAATTCTATTGTGTTGAATTCATTCAAAATTCTCTTGATTTAGAATTACATACACATAAAGATTATATTTAATGTGATCAAATGAAGTAGATCAAACATTTTATATTAAAGTTACTTAAACAACTGCCTCAAAATATAGGACACATTTATATTTAATACATTTTATCAAATATTTTAAGTAAAATGAAATGACTACAGAATGATTTATTACAGTGTACAGACGTTGGCTTGTTCATACAAAATAAAATCTAAGGGGACAATAGATGACTAGTGGAATAAGAAGTAATCAAATAGGAATTCTGACACATCATTTTATGTAGTTTTTCAGTAGTAGTTTGATCACTTAATTCTTTTGAATTTTTTTCTGAACTGAGGTTAATATACACTCAATTTAATCCAGTGACGAGATGAGACATTTCTGTGTTTTTCAGAAAGAACCACAGGTTTACCACCTGTCCGATCATCTGACTGTCAGGTTTCTTTTCCAGTCAGATTTTTCAGAGTCCATGTCTAAACAGTTGTTTGGGAAATACTATGTTATCATAGGCCTGTCACAATTATTACAATATTTTTGACTATGATCATGAATTCGTCATCACCCTTTGTGCTTACATGATGGTTTGTTTACTCAATAATGTCACCAACATGATGCCTGACAAACAGCAGCTTATACTGACTGTTAACGGACCTGGGCGCAGTGCCCAAACAGATTTACACAGCACCTATGCAAAATAAACGGAAATTTAAAAATAAAAATACAGATTTTATTGTTTATTTCTGGGTCTGTTGTTTTATTTATTGAGAATGTTTTTATATATTTCTCACCTTCGTGTGTGAATATTCTTAAGAATTAAAAGTTCATTGCTCTTAATCCTATTATCATTATATCAGTGGGATAAATTGGTCTTAAAGTTACAATGACAACAATCATTTAATTATTATATCTGGGACAATATATTGTCTTAACACAAACAGTTATTGTGACAGGCCTATGTTATCATAACTAATTGAAATTATAATTGACAAAACTGGAATTAGCTTTCAAACATGATCTGCCCGAGGACACTTGGCAGTCATACTTTAGGGTAATGTATTTTGATGACGAAGCAGTTTGAAGAAGAAAAATTTGACGATTGTCAGACGGTAATATTTCTGGGGTTCCAGTGTAGCCACAGATCGTTGGGCCAAGACTTCCTTTTCCATGCGGCGGTCATTGTTTACAATCTGATTAGCAATTTAAGAGAGGAGAATAGAATCGGAGTTTGGAGATGTTCTCCAATGTCTCTGCTAAAAATGCAGATGAAAGGCTAATAAAAAGCTAAATCATCATCATTCGGTTCACACATTGCATTTCAGTCAATGCTTTCCATTTTTTTTGCTCTCCACAAGGACTGTTTATCTGCATGCAACCAAAGCCCGCTCTAACAGGAGCATGGTCAATGCCATTGGGACTACAAACAGACATCAGAACGCTTCTGTTACTAAAATCCTGTCCCTTTGCATACAGATTTTGCATTCATAGCGATATATCTTTTTATAGAGATTAAAATGAATGTATTTGACGTGTGAAGCGTTGAGGATTCACTGATCTGAGTTCTGCTGCATGGGGCCCATGAAAAATTTACAAACACAGGCAGTGATGATACAGTACCTGTTCAAGTCCTCCCGAGGTGTACAATACAAGTTCTGAAACATGCCATGAATATTTCAGGATGCTAATTTCAGCATCCCAAAAGGATCATTTGAATTTTAAAAAGGCACACTTTCATGAGAGGTGACAGGGAAAGAGATGAAGATTGTAAAAATCTATTTAAAAGACAGCGTGAACCAAACATACGGCCAATTGAAGCTCAAAACAGTTCCCTGGCAGCGATGCGGTCACAATACAGTGCCTCCTCTGCTGGAATTGATTTTGTCCTGTTTCCCCATTTGCTGATACAGCTATGCAGATATTGGTTTGTGTAACACGACACATTGACTCTGTACAGAAGCGAATAAACAGCTCTCAAAAGTAATTCCAATCTCAAAGAGTGACATGTGATTTTCTCTGAGGGTGCCAAATTAAACATCCCACTGTGGCTGATACATCATTTACTGCCAGTGTTGTGGTTTAGCTCTTTGCAGGGTGAGATTACAACTCCAGCAATGTTAAGTTTTTTTCCCCCCAACTTCCAGAGAGTGTGGGGTTTAATCTGACACTGTCAGGAGTCATCTTTTCACAGCAAACACATCAAAGAGCCTCAGAGAGAATCTGTGTTCTCATAGGTGCACATTATTCAAATGGGCACACTTGCTTCTCATTCTTTGGGTTCTACACCTCGTCAGCTTCTGCTGCTGACATGTTGCAGTGAAGCAGGGGGAATAGGAGATGAGTTTCTAGTGTCACTCATGGCAGCATCCAGTGGGAAACTGCAGTGTCTCTGGAAAGGGACTTAAAGATGACACGCAGAGCAGAGATAACTGTGCCCACTTCACATCATGCAATGTTTTGGCAGGAGAGCACAGACCTCTCCCACAGCCTGTACCACTAGCCCTATTCCCCCAGCATCGTCTGTGATGTACACAGCCTGGTGTATGAGAGCTTTACATAAATTCATGAGACTATTTGGCCCTAATTAAAATCCATAAACAAGCGCAAGTGCAAGTTCATCTGCAGTTCACAGCAAAATGTCTCATTGATTTCCTGTGTTCTTGTAATAGCCAAGGAATTCTGAATGGTGGCCTTTCAGGGCAAATTCATCGGTTTGCAAATAATCTTCCCCTCAGGAAAAACATTCTCTAAATGGATAGTCATGCTACACAGGTTTTACTTCAAAAGCTGTGTTTTTTTTTAATCTAAGTTTTTGGTGTTATCATCAATAGGGAAATACCTCTACTATCGTTCCTGCAGCCACTTCCTCCATTTAGCCCCACTAACAACATGACTGGGTGGTGTGGTAGTGGTGGGCTGGTTGGCTGGTTGGCCCATCACTTTGGTTCAGACTGAAATATCTCAACAACTAATGGATGGATTGCCATGAAATTTGGTACAGATATTCATGGCCCCCTGAAGATGAATCATAAGGACTTTGGCAACCCTGTGACTTTTTCTCTACTACCACATCAAAGTGGATGTTTCTGAGTTTTAGTGAACTCCCTCAATAACTATTGGATGGATTGCCATGAAATTTGGTATAGATATTCATAGTCCCCAGAGGGTGAATCATAATGACTTTCCTGATCACAATACTTTTCCTTTACCACCACATCAAGATAGATGTTTCTGACTTTTAGTGAACTCTCTCAATAAGTATGGGATGGACTGCAATGGAATTCGGTACATATATTCATGGTCCCCTGAGGTTGAATCCGAGACTTTGGTCCACAATCAGGTCAACATTTTTAAACTTATCCTGTGAAATATCTCAAAATATATTTAATGAATCTGCACTCAATTTTGTTTAGTCATATATCCAGATAATGTATCCTACTGACTTGTCTGTTCTCCAAAAAACATGAAAGCTGAGGCTCTAGTCAAACTGGAGTATGCATGTACGATAATGTTTGTCCTCATAGTAGCCAGTTAATTGTAGTGAGAGCGTTTTGAAACTTGACCTCACTATATAAAATGACCTGCTGTGAGCTCTGGGATAATCACAGTCTCATGAAACTTTACAACCACAAACTAGAGACCTAGGGCAGTCAGAGGATGGATAGCTTCCCTTGGTAAATAGACAAATAGGGGGCTTCTCAGCAGTTTGCAGAACAGAAGTGCTCGCCTATTAATCTCCTCTTTTCCTCTTGCACCACCATGAGTTTGTCTTCAGTGGTTTTGAGTGAAATTACTTAAAAACTATTGGAAAGATTGCTATGAAGTTTACTTTGCAGACACACATGTTACCCTCACGATGATCTGTAATATATCTGGTGTTCTCTGGCTATGAACAAGATAAAATTTCAATTTGCAAATGGTTACCATTAGCTTTTAGCTACTTTGTTTTCGGTGCTAATTGGCATTATGTAACACGCCTAACCTAGATGGTGTATCTGGAAACATTATACCTACTAAACATCGTGTTAGCAATGTTAGCACCCCTAGGGTGGAGTCTTGCTTAAACAGAACTAGTTTACACCACATTTAAATATGGTTATAATGGCGCACAATGTTAGATAGTCTTGAAAGACATTCATAGTGTTGCACATGGTTTTACAAAAAAGGTGCCACACCTATTTGTGCCACAAATAAAAAAAAGAGAACTGCAGAAATGGCAAAAATACCCATTATTCCTGCTCAACTCCATACGGATCGTCAATTTTGTGAAGTAACACAAATTGTCAGAAAATTGTAGGAGGAGAAAAATATTAGGCCATCCGACAAGCATTTCGATGGAGTATACCGGCTGCCAACCTTGTTGTATATAAATTACAGTTTATATCGCCATTTCTGACTCACCCTGGTTGGTAAGAGGAAACATATAAAAACCATTGACCTGTTTTCATTTCCATCTGTCCTCTGAGGTTTTCAGCATGTCCTTATTGTCAGACTGCCATAATTTCCTGCCTGGCAGACACAGAATGGTGCTTGGAGGCCTGGCCCTGAAGAAGCAGCTCTGCAGGCTACAGACACTCTGACTTCAAAGGGAGTCAGCATTAGGAGTGACCAGTGGCAGAATGTTCCCTGCATAAATCTCTGGCGAGGCTGAGATGTTCCCTGCTTTGTTTAGGTTGCATGTTTGACCCAAACGCACCCGTTACTAGTAATAGTGATGCTACTTGAGGTACTTTAAATGCATTGGATTTTGTAGATGGGAGTCGCTTAAACAGCCCAATCATAAAATTATGAACATTTGAAATATAAAGATGCACAGTAAGCAGTCCTGTCTTGCAGTTTGTTGAAGGAAATCTATAATTTTACAAGTTTAAATTTGCTTAGGCAAGACCGGTAGGGAATAAAATAAATGATAAGGACAGTGGATTCCCTGTTAAGATGTGTCTGGAGCGTACTGAGAATGTTGAGATTAAAACACACTTTGATGAAAAATTGAATTATGAACACAGGCTTGTCCTTACTGAAGGATGCCTCACCAGAAAATGGGCTGCCTTCCTGAGCCTTGAAGTAAATCCCTTGACATCTCCTGATGTGATTTTTAATTAATTCTGAAGTTTCTTGCAAAAACACGGAAACTTTTCCCTCACAGGGAACATTCTTTTGACGGTGTGCTATGACTTTTAAGGGCATATCTTCACTCTTTTTTCAAAATGCCACTAAATCAATTTAATTGCATCATTGGTAATGACACTTTAGACAAGTTTATGTCACTACCTATTTAAGGCCAAACATTAAACTAACTGTCTGGTTGCCAAAACTATGTATTGATCAAATAAAGCATCTGATTAAATAAATGTGTCAACCAATGACTTGTTTTGCCAATGCCTTCAGTAGTTTCTCCTGCCAATGGTTTAGATCTGATGTTCTCTGGCAGCAGAGCCAATGCTAATTACAATTTATGTAATCATTTGGACACATAATCTAGGCCTTCCATATTTAATATGGCATGGGCTGAAATGTGCTGCCTCAAACTCATTTTCGGACTCAGAGACAAAAATTTACAAAACCTCAGTTAAGGTTTGTTTTTTAAAAAAGGTCTTGGCAAATGATGAAGCTCTTCATTGGACAGCAACCTGTGCCTTATTGAAATTAAACATTTGAAGTCAAAATGTCAAAGAATTTGAGCATTTCTGGTGTTTTTGGTGCAATTCTGCTTGGTGTTTTAATTTTTGGTGCTGCTGTAACACAGTAATTTCCCAGTTTGGGATCAATAAAGTGCCTGTCTGTCTGTCTGTCTGTCTGTCTATACAAAAAAGTAATCGGACCCCAAATTTCATGCTAACGCTAATTGTTGTGGCTAGCTGTTGTGGCTAGCTGTTTTAATTTTTGCTGCTGCTGTAACACAGTTATTTCCCATAAAGACTGTCTGTCTGTCTGTCTACCTACCTACCTACCTACCTACCTACCTACCTACCTACCTACCTACCTACCTACCTATCTATCTATCTATCTATCTATCTATCTATCTATCTATCTATCTATCTAAAAAACTAATCTGACCCCAAATTTCATGCTAATGCCAACTGTTGTGGCTAGCTCCAGTTTATGACCAACATCTTTCATTTTTATCAGATTTTTTTTTATCTAACTGGCTGCTGGCTATAGCTTAATATTTAGTGTACAAAAAATGAGAGCAGTATTATGTTCCAAATCTCAAAATATTAATGTAAATTTCCGTCATACACTAACCAGAAGCATAGCATCAAATCTGGACACCCTCATTATAGTAGTGATATATTTCAAACACCAAGTCAAGAGCAAGTAACACTGTTTGCTGTTTGGTTTCTAAACTGTTTGATTTTCTTCATTTTCATGTCATGCACACAAAGTGCTCAACCTTCTCGGGGTTACAAGACACCAAAAGTACATTTGCTGGGGTCAAACATTTCTTATGAATGGCATAATCTGTTTCATCTCCGAAGCTTTGCAAATAAAGATCAGCTACAAAAAGGTTCCCTACCTGAAGCAGTACTCCAGTTATTCATTGTCATCTAGCTCAAAGAAATCAACATAAATGGAGGTCATTTTACTAAAAAGAGCATCCGTTATGTCCTCATAGACCAGCCTGAAAAACAAAAAATGAAACTCATTCTCATAAATAGGCCAATTTCCTTACAAATGAAACATGAAATTGCAATGTGATTATGTGTGAGAGAAAAAAGCTTGGCACATTCAGTACATGTTTCTGTTGCAGCCACAGAGGAGTATTTATTTTAGTCGCCTGAATCCTTGTTCTTTTGTATGAACAGCCCTCCACGTTATACCCTCAGCCTCTTTTTGTAATGAATTCTGTTTCACTTTCACTAATGTATCCCTAGTATTCAGTAGAGAAACATTAGAGAATGATGTTACCAGTGTTTTAAACTTTCATCTCTGTCTAGACATCTTTCACTGAAATAAGCACTGATTCTTAATTGGGTTCTGCATATAAGAGCGTAGCAATGTGATTAAAATTTCCCACCAAGCAAACAGTCCCTGGTCCCATTCAAACAGGCAGTGTTGTTGTTAGGTTAATAACAGCCCGTGCTTATCATTTACTTATCATTTTATGTAAATTTGGCAGCAGCACCGCGACAGCCTTTTAAACAGAGCGTGCAGGAGACATTTACATGTGTTATAATAGCTCTGTGATTCACGCAGACTGCAGGAGGTGAGTGAATCCAACCATCCAACAGGCTGTCAGGCTGCTCAACCCTTGACAAGGAAAAAATCACATCATGGCCTGCTTCGATTGATTAGCTTCAGGCTCCTGCCTCTTGATTGGCAGCTTCAATTCTGCACCACTCAGCAGGGTAACATAGCATCGTGTGTCAAAGTGCTCCACTGATTGAGCGGCACGGACCACAGCGAGGACAGGGGGGAAGTTGGACCAAATTTTAAAATGTATGCCGTCGAGTTGGGACATTGCTATGGACATTTCCATATCATCAGGGCCGCAGTTACCAGCAAGGACACCAAGGTCATGTCCGGGGAGATTTGGGGGTTTTAGCAGCCTTGTGGGAATTTACAGTGTGCGGTTAAAAACTTTTTTTATGCTGACTACAAAAATAAATTTAAATATATCTCCCCCTGAACTCTAAAGTTAGGTTAGATAGTTGGGTTGGTTCATAATAAGGATGGGAATAATTAATCGATTATCGACTAATGGTCATTAAGAATTTGGTCGATCACGTGAAAATTTTAATCAATCTGTGAATTTTTTAGTTTTCATTTTAGCTATGACTGCGTATCAGTACTCACTGAACTGAAACATGGCAGATCATTCAGTTCTGCGGCCGTATGTCAATAAGCCAATGAGCTGAGAATTAAGTTGGATCAAGCTACAGTTTGCAAACTGGAAGTTGCAATAACAATTATAAAGCATACAGAAATACAGGAGTATTAATTTGAAAACTAGCTTACTGTATCAAACATGAAGTACTAGGTTTAATTTGATACAAAACTTATTTAAACACAAAACACATTTAATTATGCAAGATTACTGTGAAAACTAACCTCATGTCTCTTTGGGGGGCTAAAACATAAAACATTGAACTTCTTGACGTTATCTTTACAGTTTAATCTCACTTGAATTAGTTTTACGATCGACAGGATCAAGTCTCTTTTCATCCTAAATAAAACTGTCCATTATCAAAACAGACTTTTGCATAGTACTGTATATTTATCTTTTATTTTGCCCATTTATGCATGCAGCGATTAATCGATTAATTGATCGTTAACGTTATAGATAATCGAGTTGGCAGGTTTCTTCCAAACGCCCCTTTGTTCATAATTATATCTTGATTACAAGTGGATAACTCACTTAAGACTTACAGTAATGAAAAATGGAAAATAAAATCAAAGAATGAAATTAATATTAACTCCAGGTTGCAGCACTGCATATCTTGCGGAGCAAAGTAGAACTGAACTCCAGATATAAAAGTGACTGAAAATGATTTAGTAGAATTAGAAAGATATAAATTGCAAATGAAACATATAATATGAAATGTACATATATGCCAAAACTTTAATCTGAAGTAGTGTATGCCAAAAAAGGTCATAAACCAGTGAGTGTAACACTCACTGATGTTCAGCTAACAACAACTAGTCAAATGACACACAAACAGTTCTGTTCTACTCTCGTTCTATTTCTATGCTTTAGGCAACCAACCACCTCTGGCCTCCCTATATAAGCCTCGCTGCTAAAAAGAATCAAAGGTTCTGCAGTGTAATTAGCAATATCAATATTGTCTTAAAACTTGTACAAAGTGAGAGTAATTTGCATTGCCGTATGTATCGATTGCATTTAACATCAATTAACACTTTTTGTTGTGTTTTGCAGTTCAATTCACTTAGCATTTATAGCATGCTTACCCCAGCATATCTGCTGTCTTTGTTTATTCATTAGGCTGCTCTATAGCATAGAGGTCGCAGCTCCTGCTTGATAAGGTTGTCCTTCTGCCCTCTCACAGCTGATTTGATTAATCAACATCAATTAGAGCAGCTTAGGGCAGCCTGCAGGGAGAGCCTGGTAAATGCTCTCTTCACTGTATAGCTGGTTGACTAGGCGCTCATATATATATGAGGATAAAAGCACTTTCCTGTTCTGCCTCAGATCCCCCATTACCAAATCGGATGTCACACAGACAGGGCCGCTCATACATTAAGAATATCTGGGTAGTTCTGTTGCGATGGCATTTGTCTGAAGGCGGTGTTATTTATCCCGGCAAGAACGACTTCTAGCCCAAGATCAGTTGAAGAAATCATGCTTTTCTTGTTTTGCCGCAATTTCACATTGGTGGATAAATGGCACCAGCAGTAAGCATTTGCATGGTTAGGCAGAGGAGGCCCATTTATCTTAATCAGGACTAATATCGCCATCAGGGAGATAGAGGGGCTGAGCTATCTATCACATTCCTCCCTGGTTTTCTTGGGGCAAAAAATTACTTTCGATCAATCTCCAGAAGCAGATAAGTCTACCGCAGAGACCTGGAGCTTCATCACTTCAAAGGAGGGTGTTTTTGGGGGGGAGCTGCCAGGTCAAATTCCATCTGGGATGAGCTATTAGCTACTAGAGACCACACAGTCTGCACTGAATGAAAATAATCTCTGATGGTAATGTTTCCCAAAACATCAGGATTGCTATTTTCTCTTATTTATTCTGCAGTGTGCTCTCTTAACCTTACACTATTGATTTCAAATACCGTGAGATTGTGCACGGCCGGGTCTAACCTTACATTGATGTTAGCATCATACCGTATAAAAGCTTAATGATCTAAAGAAGGTCCATTTACTCAGTATTCTGCAAATAAGCTACTGAGTGCCAAGGCCGACAAATCAGCATTTTTATCGCTGTTCATATTTCCATTTCAATCACAGCACTTTCATTTAGCTGGTAACTTAATAGCACTTCTAAAGCAATTAATTTGGAAGTGATTTGAAACTTCGATGGTGTCACTTTGTTCCCTCATTATTTAGATGCAAATTCATTTTAAACTAAATTAAAAGCTCCCGTGTTGAGTGACAATGTTTTCGAGAGCACCTAAAAAAGCCTTTCATTACGGAGGATGTGAACGCGCTGTCAAACGCTGTCAAATGTGAACGCCATGCCTCAGAGGGTTTGACAGATAGGTGCTTTTTATGGTCTCATAAGTGTATATTTCCCCAGCAGTGGTACACGCAAACCAGCCAACACATTTCCCCCATCAATCGGTGCGGAGAACGCAGCAGAGCAGATGGCATATGTCAACACAGCGACGCTCCACTGTCCAGGAAAAGTGGCGGAGTCGCTGCGACCAAGACAGGAGATCAACCGTCGCGCTTGACACAGCAGAGTGGCTCAGCAAACCCGGGCCACAGCACCCAGCTCTCTGGAGCCTCTCATCCCTCGTCACAATCAATCCACCGCAGACCAACCATAATCCTATTTGTTCAAATAAATAATGAAATAGCTGCAGCCCCACACGGAGGCACGCAGAGGGTGGTAATTGCTGCGTTTCAGGCTGGATCAGATGGGCTCTGTGGGAGGCTGGCTCGGCTCCACTGTGACCTTGTGTGTGTTTGTAATTTTCCACAAGCTTAGTGGATATGCAGCAAGCAGGGGCCCTCGGTGAGTGCAGAGGAATCCTAGCACCTAGGGAGCGTGCCAAGGCCATCCGAGTGAATGGTTTGGTGTGATGGAGCCTTTCTCACGACTCAAAAAAAAAAAAGGAGGGAAAAACACACACACACTATAAGGAGGGAAAGATGACATGACAGCCATTAGGCAAGTGCAAGGCTGTAGAGCGAGTGTTATGTCCTTTGCTGTGCTCCGATGCACTGTAATGTGTCTTGTTCAATTTGTTTACGTGTGCTGCCTCAGTGCATTACAAGGACTTGTGATGGGGGCCAAAAAAAAAAAAAGGATTTCTAAAGCTCTATCCTCCAATTGAACTTGGACTTCATTCTTCGGCAGATTAACCTGTAATACCAGACCTCCGAGTTTTACAATTAATGTTTATCCTAGCCTGCCAGGCTGTGTTTGCCCTCATAATCCCATTATCCCTGACAAAATATTCCATTATCTGGAATATTTCCAATGTCGTCCTGACCAGTCGAGCTTTGGGTCACGCTTCGTTCATCGCAGCCGGCAATCTGTGCTCTTCGGCACTGGCAGCAGCATCCACTTGCTAGGTGAAATATTGCAGTGAGGTAGGTTTTCCCTATTGGTCCAAATGGCTGGTCATTCGGTGAAGTTATGGCCCGTTGTTGTCAGTAAGGTGTGATTGCAGTGACTCTTATGGCCCATCTCTCTATATTGTTCAGACGTTAAGCAGAGTCAGGGAAGGGTCAAGCCACAAAATGTTGCCAGAGAATGAATGTGACTGATGGACTGCCATAGCTTTCCTCAATGAACACATCAGCTTTCCAGTTCTTTAAAATGAGAAGTCTGCAGCTGCACGAGAACACTGTAAAACAGATAGTGTCCAGATATTACTGTGTGTGACCACAGTGAAGACAGCAACATCAGTCGTGAAGCAAAGTCTCACATATAATTAACTGACATTAGGAAAAACGTGCAATTTAAAGCAATAGTTTAACAATTTGGGGAAGGAAATGTTTTACCTTTCTTAGACTTAGATGAGAACATCAACACCAGCTTGTAGCCAGGTAGCTTAGCATAGCATAAATACTGGAAACAGGGGAAAACCATTAGCCTGGTTCCGTCAACGTACTACCAAACCAATCCAATGCTCAATTAAGATATATCCTGTAAGTTTAAACGGTTCTAAAAACAACAGACAATTTGCGACAATTTTATGGTAGTTATGTGCTTGACTATTTCTTGTCTGGATATGGTAACTTTCTGCACCTGGTGGCATAAAATCACTGCTGCTAAAGTTATTATATTTTCATCTAAAGGCTCGAATGTACTTGCTATTAACTTTGTGTACATGAATGCATGACCTCCGCCTTGCGTTATGAGAAATTAACGACACGTCCCTGCGAGATGCATTATGCAAATAACCGCTAGGAGCAGTATAGGTAGTATGTACCGGTACATCCGTGCACGGCAGAAAATTATGGAAAAATGGAGGAAAAACGCAACGGAGTGGCGAAGGTTCCAATGGCTTGTTTTGTCCACCAGTCATCAAGCGCTGGAGCTGGCTATTCAAGCAATTCTATCAATCACCTTTTGCCTTTTTTGCCACCGTGATCTGAGAATTATCATTTCATCAACCTCCTCAAGTTTTGCCATGTTGTGAACATTACAGAACAAAAATTTGGAAGCTCTGATTTATGTGGATCTCCCATTAGAGGAGATCCACTACAGTAACACACATACATAGGCAAGTGTGTGAACATTTACGTCAAAGACACAGCCGGTTGTCTACATGTACACGTGGTTCAAAAGAAAGTATATTTGAGCCTTAACTACTGAAGTATTCCATTACATATTGCCAGAAGGGCCTTACTAACCATTTTCCACAGAAAAGTTTAAGGGCCACATACCAGTCTCTTAAAAGTGAAATAATTTATGTCACATAAGACAATGGCTGAATTTAAGGTTATCGAGAAGAGGAGGAGATACCAAGACGCAGTAATGAATTAATATTTCTTTATTGTTCATTATCTTCATCTACAGTTCTTTCACAGCAAGATTTCTCTCACTGCTTTTGCATCTTTCTTGCCACCTACTGCTTGTTAGTATTTGCTATGGTTGGGTTAAATTTACTTTTTCTTACATGCTTGTGCTTTACATAATCTTTAAAGAGATTCTCATATTCTGACCAGTTTGGCTTTTGTTTTCTCTCTGTTGTCCATTTAGAAGAAACTACCAAACATTGGTAATAATGATATCAAATAAAGTTGAAGGATGATGGTAAAAGTGAAGTGTAACCATAGTAACTGGAGTGCACATGTGCTGCATTATGACAGTCACTACCATGAAAACCAAAGTATAAACATGTAGGAAAGGAGAGAACCTAAGAGGATTTATGCAACACTTCTAAATGATCCTCCAAGCTTTGGGAGAATTTTGCATTAAGGACAAACTCTGTGGTTTATCTCCACCTCCAGCAAGGCCAGCTTAAGTTTTTCACACTTTGGTTTTTGTATGGATTAAATAAACAAGAAACAATGTATTAATTATTGAGCTGTTGGCAGATTTAATTAAATTAGGATAGATACAGAGTAACTGTTTCCAGTCTTTATGCTAAGCTAAGCTAAGTTAAGCTCACCAGCTGCCGGCTTCAGCTACATATTTACTATAAATCTAAAATATTATGCTTAGTCTTAAAATTATGTATTTGAACAAATATTTTGAACATAATGTAAAATAATTTAACTTTTGCAAAATTTCCTCACATATGTAACATATATGTTGTTTTGACTTGATGCACTTACATACAGTATTATTATGAGGAGTGTAATGGCATAGTAATAGTAATAATAATGTAGTATAATTAAATATAATTGTAATATAATAAACTGTATTTGGCCTGGGCAATTATGTGATTGCGATTAGTGATTGTGATACATTTCAGGTCAATTATAGTGATCAGCTGTGAGCATATTTACTCAATCAAACATGCCGGACTTGTGTTTGCTAACAGCCAATCAGATTCAACCTTTTCCTGCTTCATTTGTAAGTTGCCGGAGAAGCAAACAGAGAGACTGAACGTGGGGTTAAACGCAGAGCTGAGGGCCACAACATAGATGTCAGCCATGACTTGGAGTAATAAACCAGGGAGGTACAGGTGAATGTTGGAAAAGAGCAAAGGAAATTACAATCTATCCGCAGCTGTATCGAGAGAAAATAATATTCACAGCATGGCAATTCACACACAGTTATGGTGCATCAAGAGCGTCGGAACCGCTTTGGTGAGTTCAAGAGCGTGGGACATATGACAACTTACAGATGAATAAGTTATCACTGAATGGAATTTAATAAACAAGTTAGTAAAACATTAACAGTGTGGCCTTTCTAATAACAACAGATCTCACAATTTGTTTATTTTGGGTCTTGCATACCTGAAAAAACACTCTGTAAAGTAGTTAACTGTGTTTATTTATATTTTTCTACATTTCTTGTACTGTTGATTAAAAATTGTTTATATATTTTTCTATGTTCATCTTATTTAATTTGCTTTGTTATTTAATTCATATGTTATAACTAATAACTAATATCTAGTTTATTTAGTTTTCAGTACTAGTAGTAAAACTGGCAGTTTAAAAACAATATAAAAAATTGTGATAATAATCGAAATCCGACAATATGAAAAAATATTTTGTGATAATTTTTTATCTTTATTATTATTATCTTATCTTATCTTATCTTATTATCTTTATTATTTATTTTTAGCCATATCGCCCAGCCCTACTGTACATGTAGATGCCTTTGTTCAAATGCACAGTGCCCAATCATCAAATAATAATAATTTACAAATTTTTCCAGTTATTAGTTCTGATAGATGATGGCTATGTTGCCAAAAGTATATATCATCCAAATAATATACAAAAAAAACATTTGTTGTAAATATCAAAGATGTGTATTTAATTTGTATGCCTACTGATTCTTCTCACCAGTTATTAGGATTAAAACAATATTTCCTTTGCTACAATAGTCTGATTACAGGATATGGGGATTTAGGTTTTATTATTTGAGGAGAAAAATTTGACTTCAAAATCCCAATTTCATTCACTGCAATTAAAACACATGACTGCGTTTGTTGATAATTAGTAACAGGGGAAATAAAAAGAGAACAAAGCACAGAGGACAGTAATTGAAATATTAAAAGATTTCCCTGCAATGGCATCATTAGACTCTTTAATTTATGGTTGATTTTTAAAGCCAGACAGAGGTCCAGTTACAGGTTAAGGGCACTACTTCATTTGGTAGCCAATCAGAGCAGGAACAGGACTGGCCAACCTTATTAAAAAGCTCTGATTATGACATCCATGTGAAGATTTATTCAATCCTTTAAAAGCAAATTACCATATGAAGTCAAACCTTGTAGTTTTCTAGAGTCCGAAGTGTGCCAAGTTTTGAACCCATGCACCTGATCACACTGTTTCAAATGACAAGTAAGTCAATAAATATTACAACTATGTCACACAAAATCAATCAATCAACGTCACCTCGGTGACAAACTTGGCTTTTATTGTGAAGCAGTGATTCTGTGACCGCTTCACAATAAAAGCCACCAGTTGGTTTGCAAGTTGAACACTTTTAATGTAGAGATGCAGCAGTAGGAAATGTTCATTTTGTGTTAGCAGTAATATAGTCAGCAAGCAGTTGTACACTGGGGGTGTAAGACAATTAATATTGATATATTTGAGTATCATGACATTATGTTTTGAGTTATTGCATCCATTCTCAGAGACACTGTTGCAATTTTTAAATAAAAGTTTGCATGCAAAGATGAAAAAAGAAAGATGTTCTAATTGCATTAAAAAATATACTTTGACATTTTACCTAAAATCAGATTATTTAAAAAAGAAATTGCAACATATTGCCCCGCTTAAAGTATTGCATTTTGTATTGTATATCTCCATATACTGAATCGTAACCCCTGTATCATGTTACATATCACTAGATACTTGCCAATATATAGTATAGCCCTACTGTACACAGTAAACAAAAGAGTGAGGATGGTTAAGGCCAATAAAATTACAATCAGTAGTGTCAGATCAGATGCTGAATCTTTCCGTAAGTCCATACATGCCCAAAAGAATTCATGATGTCGATATTAGCCCATGAACCCAAATTTGTTTAACAGCAGGACAGAAGAGCTACCAATCAAACCAGTTCAAAAAGATGATGGGTGTTTAACTTCAATGCAGCTGCCATTTATCAGAACAAAGACCTGGGATCTTGCTCGTTGCTACCAGAAACACAACAGGTCGTACGAACCAAACAGAAGAGAAGCCATGTGAGAATACAAAGTTGTTTTTCTAATGTTAAATACTGACTGTCATCGAGATTAGAAGCTAAGTGATGGAGCCCAGAGAGTCTCTGTTCAAGGTGAAGCTTGTGTCAAACAGACCACCTTTCACCACTCACAGACATCATTTGTAGGGGAAAATAATTTCTAGAAATTGCTTGTTGTGATGTTTTTGCCAGAGGCACTCTGCTCCTGAGAGAACATGTTACAGAGTAGCAATTTTGTGTCATGGTTTTATTAGACTTCTAATTCCATCACTCAGGCAGGAAAGTGCAGTGCAATCTGGAGACAAAAGAAACTTGGCCAAGGATAAAACTGCAATTTTGGCACAATACAGGCCAATCTTTTTAGCTGTTGACTTAAAAATCAATAAACAACCAGCATTTCTGGTCGGTCCTGTCATGAAGTAAAGACTTTGCTCAACAATTCAAGATCAGAATTCACCGATCCCTGCTGGTCTAAACCTGTAATCTTGGATTCAATGCTGCCTTTTGCTTCTCATCTGTTGTCAAACCTTGACTTTCCACTATCATCAATCATTCATCACTTTACCAATGTCTCCCTGGTGCTCCAAGGCCTCACACCTCCACCAGCCCTGCAGCCAAAATAGCAAAACCTCAATGCAAATCGATCCGGCAGACAGAAACTAAATGTAACCTGTCACATAGAAGAATGGCGGTTGCTCTGCCAGAACTTGTCCTACCCCTTTCATCTAAACCATTTCAACAAAACTGTGTTTGACCATGAAAGTTGTTTGGTGCCAGCTACAAGTAATTGTTGTCTGAAAAGAAGTTGTCTCAGAGCAGCAGTGAAAGAAATTTCATCCACTGTCATCATCCCAAGCCATTAGTGAGGCTATTTGATCAGTGCTAAAGCACAGCGAGGACATGGATGCCAGCCAAGCTGCAAATCACACTCACACCACTGAGTGGATGGAAGTGATGTGCAGACACATGTACAACAAAGTGTCCAAGGCTACACCGCAGCTCCCCGCTTCAGAAATGACTGTGTGTGGTTTATTTAACCATGCAGTGCTTGAAGAGGTTCACGGTTCAGTAGGTGGCAATGACCTAAGGGGTGCAGAGGCAGCTGAATGTGCAGAGCTGCGTGCACACTGCAAGGATGGAGATAAGCATCCAGGCTACGGCCTGTTGAAGGGAAATGGTCAGACGTGAAGAAAAGTTGGCCAGAAAGCTCTGGATTGGATGCTTTGTGGTCACTGTGCATTTCCATTTGAACACTTCCAGCTCTATTAGCAACATTCTGAGCATTATCTCATTGAAGCATTGCTATGCGCACTTTTGCATGAGCTGCAACTGTTCCAATTTGCATTTCATCTGACCTACGTTTTTTTTTTGCCAAAAGACATTTTGTTTTGTCACAAGCACACCCGCCGCCGCTACACAGAAATCCTCTCCAGACTGTTGTCAATCCAGCTGCGCTAGAGTGCCCTCAGAGAGTCGTGCTCATTTCAATATTTATTGAAATGTTATCAAAACCACTCAGAGCGACTCACAGCAATCAATGCTGTTTAGGCTCTGTGCTGCAGAGGCAGGTCTCCCCGCTCTCGCTGCCATTGTTTGTCTTCATGCCATTCACGCTCATCCCTCTGAAGAGAAGATGAAGTCACACCTCCGTAATTCCTGCCCCAAAGGAACGGCTCGGTTTAGATTGCATGCTGGCGGACTACAATGTGTTTTAATTGATGGAGCGTATATTTTGCACTTGAGAGGGAATAGCAGGAACATGTTAAAGGGTAGGGAACACTATGCTGCACAGAAGGCCGGCGCTGCAGGGTTCCTTTATATTTCCAACGTAATCATTCGCCAATACTGACAATTTCTCCGTCATGGTAGTTAAAAGCAGCCATTTACCGGAAGGAGATCCTCTTCCAAAGATAACTGCTCCTGTTCTAGAAGATACAACCTACAACAAACTGTTACACTGAGAGCAATAAAGAGATACAGGGTATAATAAATGATAGATGAAAGAGTAATCCACTGAGCGACGGTATTCATGGGAAAAGGAGAGTGCTTAGTCCCAGTGTTGCAGCGTCAGCGCTAAGACTGGGATAGAAGTTTGTCACGATGGACTGAGCTTTATGTTCCCAGCAGCCAAAATATCTGCTTGTCTCTCGCTGCACTTATAAAGGGCAAGAAGAGAGAATGGATTTGCCTTTTGGGCTTAAGTGGTCTGAGAGGGGATAGATTAAAGAATCATGAGATAAACAACAGACAACCTGTAGTCCAGGACTCACCAACCATGTCACCAAATTAACCTCAGTTTGCATCAATACTGACTGTTTTAGTTGCTTTTTTTGCATATGTTTAAATTATTCTGTAGTCATTTCATTTTACTTAATATATTTGATAAAATGTATTAAATCTAAATGCGTCCTTGATTTTGAGGCAGTTGTTTAAGTAACTGTAATGTAAAAATGTTTGAGATAGAATCTACTTATTTTGATCACATTAAATATAATCTTTATGTGTATGTAATTCTAAATCAAGAGAATTTTGAATGAATCCAACACAATAGAATTAGTCAGTTTTTAATTGACAGGCACTTCCTGTTAAGTTATTAACTCAACTTGTAACATAGTTAGATTTAATTAATAATATTGTGTGCAATCTGTTGCCTCAATTGTATTGAGTAGCTATTGTTTATCTTTTTTTAATTCTTTTAAAGGAGTTTCATAGCTTTTTTATTTATAGATCGCAGTGATTTATTTATTGTCTTCAATATAATAATGAAAAGAGGCAACAGTTACTTGTGAACATAGTGAAAAACCAAAAATAGACACAAAAATGATTCGTTCAGAAAAGAAAGAAAAACAAAAAACCCTTATTCTGCCCTTATTTCAGTTCTATTTGATTCTTCAATATCCGTTGTTGTTGTTGTCGTAACAGTAAGTGGAGTTTATTATTTAGCAAACTCCCCTTGAGCAGCTACTTTGCAGAAATATCACAGAAGAGCAACTGGTGTATCTGTTTACTCATGCTGTTTCAAATGACAAGTAAGTCAATAAATATAACAACCATAATGTGATGTATTCCTGCAGTTTCCAACACAATAACAAGGCACAATAAAGTGTACTACCTTGCTGAGGAGCTGTTGTGTTGAAAATATATTTTTTAACTGATTTGCATTTGAAGACATGCCAAAAATGTTGTTTTGCAGACATAATTTTGATGAACAATCAATGTCACCTTGGTGACACACTTGGCTTTTATTGTGAAGCAGTTATTCTGTGACTGCTTCACAATAAAAGCCGCCAGTTGATTTGCAAGTTGAATACTTTTAATGTAGAGATGCAGCAGTCGAAAATGTTAATTTTGTTGTACACTGGGGGTGTAAGAACATTAATATTGATATATTTGAGTCTCATAACATTATGTATTGTAATACTGCATCTAATATGTTTAAATGAAAGTTTACAAGCAAAGATTAAAAAAAAGAAAAATGTTCTTATTGCATAAAAAAATATACTATGACAGTTTAAAATCTGTGTATATCTGCGATATATCTCCATATACTGAATGGTAACCCCTGTATAATGTTACATATCACTAGATTCTTGCCAAGACCTGTACATAGTTAACAGTAAAGGGTGAGGCTAATATAAATAAGTTAAAATTACAATCAGTAGTGCCGAATCAGATGCTGAATCTTTCCCAGTAAATTCCTCTTGCATATCAGATTTCACTACATCACTAAAATAATTCATGATAAAGATATAATCATGATCATGGGTTGGATCAGTTGCACGATATTTAACGGGTGTATTGATCACTTAATATCAAGATAAAAACATTTTTTAAGTCAATATATATATGGCAACAGACCTTGGTGGACAATTGGGATCCAGAGCTTGAACTCCGCCACCAACAATAAAAAGCACTATATAAAAGAGGTTATTACAGAATATAATTACATTGATTAGCCTGGAAACCAGTCGAATCATGTTTTATTTGCTCTGGCAGATGCGTCTAATATATCTAATATAAGGTGGCTTTAATAGGATGACTGACCAGAGCAACTCAAATCAAACTGTCAAACTAGGTAGCACTTATCAAATATAAATCAAGATTCTATTATCACATTGTGTATTTCTTACCTAATTGTTTTCAGAGCTACATTTCAGTGTGTGTTTTCCTTGATTGAAAATGGACCAAGCTCTGCCCCAATTGGACTTGTTGATAATGCATCTTAGAAATTAAAAACATACTGAGGGGTTCCAGTATGCAAATCAGACTGCAAGGCTAACAATGAATGGTTATTGCAGAAAATGATAAGCTTAAATAGCACCAAAAAATCGGTTTTATTTATGAAAATCATAAGGATTACAGCTCTCAATGGACAAATGTTGCAAGTAAATGTAATATAAAAGAGAGAAAAAACATCCTCAGATATTAACAGTCCATCTCAAAGTGTAAGGAAGCATTTTTTTTTTTACTTTCAAGAGAAGATTGTTCTCTCGTAGGCAGCTTTAACAGAGTGGCTGTATTGTGGTTTATTGATGCTGCTGTTGGTGGTGAAATTGGTATGTCTGTCCCTTCTATGATGGATTTCCCCCAGTATGATTGTTGAACATACTGGAGGTGTAAACCCACATCTCTTTGTAAGGGATACTCACTAAAAGCTGATGTTTTTCATTGTGTTTTAAGGCATTTTCTATTGAATTTCTCTTCAGTTGTTTTGGAAATGAGTTTATAATTTATGGCTAGATTACCACAAGAGGAAGGCAGAGAACAACAGGAAAGGAGCAAAGAATATTGTGCATTTCTCCTCTAACAAGTTTTCAGTACAACAATAAAAGCAATATACCAGAAGATGCTGAAAAATATCATACAGCCTGATCCAAACAAGTAAATGAAGAGCCTAAATAGTGCATGTTTATAGATTCAGAGTGTACAGTGCTTGAGGCATTCTTGAGGCTACCACTAGTGATCCAGGTGTGTGCTGGTACTGTCCTTTTCAGGGATAAGAGAAGGTCCTTCATATTGAAAGGACAAACAGAGTGAATCCATCTGGTCCTTCACCTTTTTACTCATCATTCTGCCAAAATACAGATTTCTCTGGAGCTGGGCCAAGCATAACAGGTGACCTATTATAGCAGTGTCTCAGCAGCACATCTAGAGAGGGTTTTTTTAATCTGTCCTTCATTTTTCTCATAACCCTCAACGCTTATGGAATTTTTTTCCCCTGCACAGTATAAAATACATTTACTGCAGAGGTCACGCTAGAAGTATATCACTGCATCCCACGGATTCACTCCAGCCAGACAGCCGATGTATGAACAAGCCAGGGATCTCACAGGACACTGAGCAGATGGCGAAACCACACAGTGTCAGCACTTTCCCCCCGGCAACCTGAGAGACTCACTATGGTCAAATGAAACGCGAGACATAGCAGACACCTTCAAACTCTATTTATATAGCTTTCTGCAAACAGGCTTTTGCTTCTGAAGGAGAATTTGAAGACAGACTAATCGGTCCTCTGAAATAGATTCCCTTCCAATTGCTAAAAGCATAAACCATCGAAAATGTCACAACACTACAGTGTGAGTTTATGTGTGTTTTGTTAAAGCGAAACATCCCTTTTTTCTTTTCTGTGCTTTTTAGCACCTGTACAGTTTCAGATGACAATTAACTGTTGTAAATACGAACGGCTGTTTGTTATGATTTCATGACTTATGATCAAACCCTAAACATTAAATAGGGGCAACAACACAAGACATAGCAAGCCAGCTAATATCACTTACTAGTCTAAGAGCAAGAAGTCCAGCTCGTTGTCTCTCTTACAGCCTTTTTTTCAGAGTAGAGATTTGCCCTCGTCCAGTAGCCTCTTGCTCGGTCACTCTCTACTACTGTTTTTCGTATTTTCCTGTCTAATATCTTTTTCAGTCTCTTTGTCTCTGCAATGATGTCTGTAGAGACTGCTAAACCGGTCCATGGCCTACTCCTCCTGCTCTGGTTCTGACGGAGTACAGTTGACACCAAAAGTAGCACAATCGATTTACATGCATCTCTAAAGCTCACTGATACCCTTTTCCCACCAGTGCGTATGTGTGTTTTTTAAATGTGAAAGAAAACTCCCACTTAAAAACAGGTAATAGGCTCCTTTCCCAGTCGACAAGTATGCCTCTCTCTTTTGTTTTTTTCCTGGTGTGTCACATTCAACATCACAAACCCACTGGAAACCAGTGTTAGGAAGCACTAGAAAGGAGCATAGAGGCCAGTAAAATTCAGTCTGTCTTTGAAAGTCGATACTGACTCATTCTGAACATTGCTTCAACAGAGTCTTCAGAGTTGCAGATTTTGACAGTCAGGCTAGCTGTTTCCTCCCATTTTTAACCTTAATGATAAGCTAAATGTCTGCTGGCTTCAGCTATGTATTTACTGTACAGATATCAGAGTGCCTTAGCAATAAAGCAATAGGGAGATATCCCAAAATGTCAAACTGTTCCTTTAAAATGACTGCAATATCAAGTTTATTTTATTTTTAGTCGAAGGTTTTAAGGTTTCACTACACCACATGTTTTAAAAAGGTACTATTACACTTGTTAGCAGCTCCGGGAGAAAAAGAAATGGAGCAGTAAGAAACGCTGTGAACCATACACCCATAATGTATGAGAGATGGGGTTTCAATGCATGTTATGTGGTTGACCCAGTCGGTGGTAGAACACAGTGTTGAGAGGGATTGTCCTCTCCCCAGTGCATCGATTGTCTCCTACTCTAATTCCGTCCTGTCTCCAGTGTCCGAGAGAAAGGTGGCCAGTGTGTCGAGATCCATCACGTGCAGCAAATGTATTGTTGGACGTGAAACAATTGTTTATTGTTTTTCAGCTTAACTTGCTTCCTGATGAAGTTCATTGATCTCTAAAGCAATCCATGGTCCCTGGCTCCACATCATTTGTTCCTGTGTTGAAATGATTGGTTTGATCTTAAGGCCAGGCATCAGCTGTAATTACCGAGATGGGATACCAACTGTCAGCATGATAAATGGCCATTTGACTTTATTTGTCTTGGTCTGCCATTGGCTCGCAGTCCTACCCGTCACAGAGGTATTCTATTTCCTTTACTCAGCATCACACACACAGAAACATATTGAATACCTCTTCCATCACTTGAACAGAAAATCTTTCAATAATAACAGAGATAATTGTCAGAGCAAAATGCCCTCGGCAAGCGAAATGGCCGGACAAGTCAACTTCTTGTTTTTCTACGAAGACCTTTTGTAATGTTTGTTTTTCTTCCTGCTGTCAGAAACTTTGTTTGGCAAACTTTGCCTCTCTGGTCCTCCTCACACGCCTGAGAGACACTCTTCTTTTTTCATTTCCGCTACAAATCATTAAGCTGGTTTGCAACGGGAATTCACAAGGGGCGAGATGCTTGCAGATGCAGATCTCTGGAGGTGTTTTTGTGCATCAATAAATGCAGCTCCTGGCCCTGGGTGGCCTTAGCCCTAAGCCCTGAGAAAGAATCAATTGTGTTTCCAGACTCCCTGTGTTGGCTGCCAGAACAGGAACACAATGCTAACGATAACGGTGAATACCCTGAACAAGGGTTATTCACAGTACTGAATAAACTTATTTTTTTGTAATGTTGGTATTTGTCTAAATAAAAAGGCACTGCAGTGAAAGAACTATGTTTGTCTGTGTCTAAAAAAAAGTCTAGCGAGGTTCCTGATAGAGATGTTTTCCTAACAGCTGCACACAATGCCCCAGAATGCACCTTTTAAAGCAACCTATCCATTAGCGGTTAAACAAGCTGTGGAACATTTTGTCTTTCTGTATGGAGCTACACCTCAGAATGCATTTTCTCCTCTTCAACAAATGAGAAATTGTTGTTTCATTTGCAGATGTAGAGCCAGGCAGCAACAAACAAAAAAAGCCTCAGAAACTCAAGCCGTTAAAACCATAATAGATGTGGAAGGTTTTTTTCTGTCCAGCTCCTCAGAGCCTTTCATTTCTGCGTGGCAGTGCTCTTTCCAGATCAATTATTCCCACTAAAATAAGTAAGAGGAGGCCATGAAATATTAAAGCAGAGGCTGAGCAGAGGTTGAAAGCTTCCCTAACGCGGGGGTGTTGTATCTGTTTTATTTTTCATGACGATGGAGGGACTGTGGCGAGGAGGAGGCGCTGCAGTCGCTTGGGGCCGTTTCAGTGGTAGCTAATTTGGTCGGCGGCCCAAACCTACCAGCTGAAGACCCCATCCAGAGTTGGAAAAGAGCCAAACGCTCATGGCCGGGGCACCTCTCCTCCTCCCTGTCCACATCACGCGCCCACTGTTACCTATTAAGCACAGAACTACAGTTTATTATTTAATGCTGCTGCAGCTTTAACCGCTGCCTCAAACTGAATCCTCGCACATACAAAATGAGATATGAGACAGTTGCGTGTTTACTCTATGTGCCTCACAGCATTGTTAGTGTTTTCCTCGCCTTTCATCTTTTCACTTGAGCTTAGCGCCACAAGGCAGGAACACAGCATCTGACTAAATGGGGAGATTTGTTTGCCTGATTGAAATGCAGATCAAACTTCCGAAGCAGTCTTTGTACGGAGCTTGACAAATATATTACTCTTACTTTTTTTTTTTTTATGGCGTGCCACAATGTTAAATTAATGCAGATTTAACCTGCAACATATTTTGGAGCTTCTACTTTTGTGCCTCAAGCCCACACATGATGACACACCGTCCACGGCACCAAGTTCACCATGTTTATTACCTTGTTTAAAGCGTTGCATGAAAAAATCATGAGCCTATTCTAAGAACCGTTTGACTGTACAATGCCCTCCACAGGTCACTGTTTTCCCAGCTGTCATGTTTTATGTATTTAACATCTTTGTTTCATTGTTTCCACCCCCTCTGCATTATAAAATATAGTATTAGCTATAGAACTAGAAGGAGCACATGCTACAGCACCTACAGTACTCTGTGTGTCTATGTGTGTGTGTGTGTTTGGGAAATGGGGCAGCAGTGACTCGGCACATCTTGCTGATGGCGCTTCAAAAGCTTATTGTCATCACTGTATGCAAGCCCAGCATCAGTGTGTTCCAGATCAAACCGTTCATTTGTCACTATGAAACTGATGTCGAGCGGATGGGATTTTTATTCATCAAACCTACAGAGCACTTTTCAAACAGCACGGATCACCTTTTCCCTGAAAATGCTTTTGTTGTAATTCAACAATGATGTAAATCCATTTCTTTTGTCTTCATTTTAAATAATAACGCCCATGATTTGCTTGAGTCGTGAGCGGAAGGTGCTATAAGGTGACGCAGACACAGACAGAAAGCTGATCACATATGTTCTGAGGCTTCATTTGTCATGGCTTTTATAGTCCTACTTATATCTGTTCTCTTTGTGATTAAAGGGAAAGCTCATCCTCATTACACAATAGGCAGCCTATTTCCTCACTTACCTCTGGTGGTACTTAGCCATGCAGACAGTTTGGGGGTTTCTTGCTCCAGTTTTGAGACATCGATCTTGAATTCTGCAGAATAAAAAATATAATAGAGATGAATGCTTACACTGGAAATACCCTCCACCATGAATAAGTAGTCCCTCTGAAAACCAATTACAACAAGTTCTCTGAATAATCCAAAGTAATGGGAAAGCGGGAAATAGATTTGGCTATTGATTTTTTTGTTTTAGATGTAGGAAGAAAAGGATCTACATATTTCTCCATTTTAACAACAAAATAATAGAAACACATAAAAAATATTTGCAGGATTTGCTGCAGGACCATTTTACTATATCAATTTTTAATTAAAGTTTACATGCAAAGATTCATATCAGACAGATTGCACAAAAAGGGACCAAGATCATTGCAAATGCATGAAAAAAGTCAACCATTTTTACTCAGATTTTATGCATATGGTGGTGTGTTCTTTATCCTAAAAGTATGCAATCTACCGGCTTGCATACTGTATTGAAATATTTCCCTATATTGAATCATAACCCCTGTATCATGATATGTATTTATGGCGCCATTTTGAGCTGATAGATAGCAAGCAGGCTAATTATCCCTCTTTTAAGTGGTTGCATCTCTACACGGTCACTCATAAAGTTGGAATAAAATATTTTTTATCTCTTTCCATGAAATGGTTGTGACAATGTGATTTATTATTGACAGATGAAGTGTATATCTTCTCAAAACTTTATTAATAAATCTCTTCCAAACATATCACAATGAAAATGAAACCACATTAAACAGAGGATTGTGTCTGAAAACAAAATTATTCTAACTTTATGGACGACCATGTGTTTGCTGTTTGTTTACAACCCTGATTCCCAAAAAGTTGGGCCATTGTCTTAACTGTAAACAAAAAAAATGTAATAATTAGCTACCCCTTAGTGACATATTTAATCAAAAACTGCACAGAAACAATAGAGTTTATGTTCAAACTTCAACTTGGGTTGTGCATGATGCAGGAGTGCCTATTTAGCAGATTCAATGAAGTTTAAAACATTCCAATGTTACGTGATGAGAGGAAATGGTTGCTGTTAGGACACAGTGTTAGGCTATTTGTTTCAGCTAAATGTACCTAATAAATTGGCAACCGTGTATGTGTGTATGTGTGTATGTATTACGGAGAATGAAATGTGCTCTGAATCTGTGGTGCATTTCAACCTCATGTGCTCATGCTGTGTCCAATGATCCAACAATATGATGTGATTACCCATGACACATTAATGCACATGTACAGTCATGGAAAAAAAAATGAGACCACCCTTTTTCTTCAATTTCTTGTTAATTTTAATGCCTGGTACAACTAAAGGTACATTTGTTTTGACAAATATAATGATAACAACAAAAATAGCTCAGAGTTTAATTCAAGAGCCATTTTCCACAGTTTTCTTGATTATAACCAAAATCATTATCAAGACAACCATGGAAAATGACTAGATATCAGCTCTTAAATTAAACCGTTATAAACTATTTTTGTTGTTATCATTAGATTTGTCCAAACAATTGTTCCTTTAGTTGTACCAGGTATTAAAATAAACAATTAATTGAAGAAAACAAGGGTGGCCTAAAGTGTTTTTCCATGACTCTAAAGGAGCACTATGATTTTTTTTTTTTTTTTTTTTTGCTTCAAGCAATGCCAGACCCAATTCCCAAAGAAATCATTAGTTTAAATTTGTTTATAATAAAGCTGTGATTACTTCATATAAACACCTGTCACCCTGAAACAAATGCTCAACAAGTTGTGTCCTATTTTGAATCAAAGTTTAATGCTGCAAATCTAAATTCAACTCTGTGAAAATTTAATTTGCTGCTATTTCCAGCGCGGTGACTTTAGGTGAACTGCAGCAGTGAGCTGTAAACAAACTACCAGTGAGAAAGGTTTGTATGAGTACGACACCGAGATCCAGAGCTGGAGCCGGCCCTACGGAGGGAACACGGCAATAGATGTTGCAGTGTGTGAATTACACCGGCAGCACATGAATATTTAAAGTGTGATCAGGAGAGACCTCCATTATGTGAGCTACTGAGCTGTAATGTCATGGCTGATTATGAGAGCAGGAACGGTTCATGTGCTGCTGTTGAGCTGACAAAATCAATCGCCTTGTGCTGTGAACGCAAACAGGTAGCTGTCAATTCATGCTCAACTGCATGGCTGCTCATACGGCTCTCTTTCCACACATGTTCGTACACAAACAGGAGGAAAAAGGGGGCTTGAAAAACATTGGAAAATCATTTTTCTGAATGTCTTTTTCTTCACCGTACCAGTACAGCATAGTTATATGTCATCAAGCCTCTCGTCACAGTGCAGTCAGAAGCCGTGCCACTTCTTTTGCATCTCTGCTAATCTCAGGGGCACTGCTGCAAATTAGAATTTAAAATTGATGAATTATGGTGTCCG
Organism: Centropristis striata; assembly: GCF_030273125.1. NCBI lineage: Eukaryota > Metazoa > Chordata > Actinopteri > Perciformes > Serranidae > Centropristis > Centropristis striata. The sequence continues at coordinate 11,901,469 of NC_081539.1, forward strand.
TCTACACCGTGTGCTCCTCTGCCCCCGAATCAATTTAAGTGACTTTCTCCCCCCTCCTTACACTGAGAATGGACTTTTTGTTAAATGACTTCATGAGAAAAAATTATAGCTATAAATTTGAAGCCAACACCAGCTGTTATGAAGATTTATTGAGTACTTAATGTTAATATACCGCCGCGCGCCGCCTTATGAAACGCTGGGGCCTCTGTGGGTCAGCCAATGGGATTTCTGGTTATTCTTGTTATTTCCTCGGCCTAGTGTGAAATTAGTCTGACAGTAAAATGGTCAAGAAAAATCAACAGCTTCCATGATAATTGCCAGTTGTCAGATTTACAGAGGATATGTCCTTGATGAACCCAGTTGTTAAAAAATGATATTCACCACATTCATATTTCAGACTTTTCCGTAATAGCCGGTTTAATTCTAGGGTGTGTAAAAAAAACCATGGATGATATAATATTTCTGTCTCTTTCATACACTAAAATGTCATTGATTAACTTGCTTAAAAAACATGGTGACCTTTACTCATTTCTGCTCATTTTGTTGGTTCTACTAAATTAAACTTAAACAACTTTCTTGTGAGGAAAGTTAATAAACTCATCAGCTTTAAGTAACCTTTACTTAAAAGTATATTCATCAGAAAAACCTGCAGGCAGAGTACAGAGAGTACTGCATTTTTTAAATTTTATTGCTTGCATATTGCCACATTTCCCATCAAGCCTAGTGCTGGATTGAGTCGGTTAATACGTTTGGCAAGTGTTTGTCAAAGTAAAGTTGGTTTAGAACCTGATCATTTATGTTTGTGCTGTTCTATATAGTTTTAACCATTAATGTGATGGCTATTACACTGAGATTGGCACTATGTCTCTCAGAACACCTTACACAATTACTTCTGACTGAAAATATAAATGCTAAATATAAATGTGAATACTTTGACATTTTAGAGTCAACTTAATGAATGATTTTTTAAAGTTAACTTTACTTTACTGCCGTGACATGAGTTGCCTCCGCACAGTTCTTTTAAACTTTAACAACTTATAATGAATGATTCACAGCTGTATTCTAGTTGGAAATATTGAGGCGATTGGTTTCCTGACTTTTTTATGTAAAGCCAAGCTATTACAGTTTACAGTGAGCAGTAAAACATGAAGGTTCACACTGAAAATCAGACAAGACAATTATGGAATATGCAACACTTCTGTTTTTTAGTCAACGGACCATTTTCATTATGACACATACAGGGATGTTCAGTCATTATCTCAGCTAGGAATAGTCACCACAGGCTAGCAGGCGTTGACACTGGGGCAGGAACCAATCTGGTGAGTCCCAAAGCTCTACTGATATATCTTTGGTATTCTTTGGCATATGGTTAGCAGATTGGCAAGTGCAGGAAGGTTCAACTGCTAGCCACTTTGAAATCTAATTTAAAAACTCTGCACTTTTATTTCCTCTGTTTGCACCTGGGGCCATTTAAAGTGTACAGCTGCAACATAGCTGCACTATAACTGTAGTTTCAGTCTACCATTTGTATTTTTTTGTCATTTTCATTTTGTATTGGCTTTCATTTCATTTGTTTCAAACCACATTTCAGTCGATTTTAATTGATTTTATTATTGGGGGTGATAAACAATGATGCAAAAATTATCATTCCCTCCAATATCTTGCAGCTGTTAACACTCAAAATAATCACACATATTTTTTTTTTTTTTTCGTGCAGCCCCACAGAGGACTAGGTATCTGTTTCACAAAAGCAATTTGTGGTGACATCACGTTCTCAAATGATTATCTGTCCCAAAATTGCAGAAACATTTGCAAGTCGTATGGGGCTCCTGCATGCTCATGCATCAGCCAGAAATGATCATGAGTTGAAATTATTGCTCAAATGTTCCAAATTCCCAGGTTGCAGGCATGTTTTACAATCTCCTGTTGTGGCATGACATTTTTCACATAACAAAGTAAATGTGAGGTCTAATAGCATTGCACTGTTCTGTTTATCTTGTAGTTTTCCGCCCACATGCCTCACACTTATACATCGAGAACTCCAGCTGCTATAGGAGATACTGACTATTTTCCTGCTCATTCATTTAAATGCCACCTACATGGGAACTCAGTGACATTTGAGTTATTTACTGAATTATAGTAACTCTATCCCAAATCGGACACATCTGCAATGCCGTACTTTCCGGTGTTTTCACGGTCATTTCGAATAAGATCCAAACCACCAGTGTAGGTATAATTGATTTATACATATTTAACAATCTACATGTGAAATTTCATTTATGTACATGGAGATTTACATGTCTAATTACAATACCATAGTAAATCTGATGAGAGAAAGCCGTAAGAACGCCTGGACGACACTCAGGCGACGATCTTAAAAGTTCATCTGTTTTTACTGTACTGTATTTTATTGTGAAGGACAAAAGTACGGTTCGGGTGTGTTGATAATGATGGTTGATAACGGTGATATTTATTTGGCTTACCCAGAAACATCCAAATTCCCCCGAAAAAATCAGCAGCACCCATTGTTTTACAGCGAGGAGATCCAAGTGTCCGATTTGGGATACAGTTAGCACACGGCTAATTCACCGGCGTTAGTGTCATTTTGCTGACTCTGGTAAACCAGAGGCTAACGTACACGGTTAAAACAATATACGGTTCGACAGATAAGAAGTTAGACTTTTGCTTCACACCGTATAATTAATTGGAAGCATATCATTTATTATTATCATTTATATAAGTAGTTAATGTGAAATTTTGATAGAATCTTAGCCTACATGTGTCCGATTTGGGATACAGTTAGCACACGGCTAATTCACCAGCGTTAGCGTCATTTTGCCGACTCTGGTAAACCCGAGCTTAACGTACACAGTTAAAACAATATACAGTTCGAAAGATAAGAAGTTAGACTTTAGTTTCACACCATTTAATTAATTGGAAGCATAACATTTATTATCATCATTTATATTAGTAGTTAATGTGAAATTTTGATAGAATCTTAGCCGACATGTGTCCGATTTGGGATACAGTTACGCTACAAATTTATTTCCTCATGTTTGTACCTGTAAAGTGGGTTAGGAAACTAGAAACAAATGTTGTAAAACTGTAGGAGGACTGATTTGTAGCATTCACAGCTTGATGGCCACCTGACCACAGGCTGCAAAGGATGGCTGCTTCAGGTCAATAAGGATTGTCCCACACAAATTGAATGTTTTTCTTTCCACTTCTTGCCACTTCAGTGATCTGAGTTTGGTGCATCGGAGTGATGATGTTTATCAGTGCTGTCTCTGACACAGATGATGGAGTTTAAATGGGAACGTATGTGCAGCAGATGGTGATGTGACTTTGAATCACATTTATCTCACAATCTATATTTACTGAACAACAGCGGAGTAGAAATTCCAAGTGGTATTTTTCCTTTCATGTGTTAGTTTTGCCCACAGGGGTCTAGCGATAAATACTTTCCAATGACTATTTTCGACTGACCAGAATACAAAGAAGGGTATTACTGCAATTCTCGGGGCTAAACCGACCGGCCTTTATTTTGTTATTCTCCGGTTGTTTATTTGTGCAGCCCTTAATCACAGGAATAACCCGCCCACATTAGGAGAAGAAATGAAAACAGTAAATGAAAACAACACGCCCAACCTTCGACCCTCACTGCGCACAAGAAAAAAAACCCTCATTAAGAAGTTAAAATCAGCAAAAACAAAGTGAAAACAATTAGCAAGCTATTCCACGGTGGGCTTTAATATCAGCAGTTAAGCAGCATGCACCTCTTATTGCTTACGAGGCGATGAGGGGATATTATTGAGATTTGGTTTTACAGGGCGCTCCGAGTGGGCTCTTGTCATTAGAACAACTCAAGACATTTCATCCTGGCACACGCGGCAGTCAGACTGAGCCAGAAGCAACAGCAAGGAAGCCTAATTGAACTCTCTGTGATTCCCTCTCAAGGGCTATTCTCAGTGCTCATTATCTCACCCTTGTCCCCGTAAAGATCAGATGACTTCGCTTTGACTTTGAACCTCCCTCTCCAAACAGGTCACTCGAGCTCCCTTTGTCCTTTCATCTTCCCTTTGGCTTTTATAAATAAGCTGGTCTGTGTTTCTCTCTGGAGGCGCGGTTGCATCACCTCAGACAGCTGCCAGCAGTGACTCTACTCAGAACAAAGTGGATCCAGGCAACACGGCTCTAATCACTTTTGTCGTACCGTGTGCGCCGACTATGCCAACAGACAAAAAAATATAGCAAAACGGGGAAGAATTTCCATGACACTATTATTTCGCTCGTCTTTACACTTGTCATTTTTACTGACTGTGTTCAACATCCTGTCACCGAGGAGCTTTGTGCGCCTCCACTCCTGTCCATCCCGAACCGAGGGAGGAAAAGAAAGCCCACTCTAACACTCGAAGCAGCTGAAATGCATTGCTTCAACACAAAAACACTCAAACAGCCATGATCGCACAGTCATTACACAGTTGAAGCTGGACTCATCACTTACTGTGCTTTCATCCTTGCTAACACACGTTTCTGTTTACTTAATATCAGCGAGGGCTCTCAGTGGTTGGTGCTGCCCTGTAGATGGAGGACTCATTTAAAGAGCATCTGAGCTGTTGAGCTTCACACTCCACCACTACTCACAACTCATTTTTCAATGTACGTTTTCGGGCATTAGACACTAAGTTGATACTCAGAGGAAAATGTGACGCTGCATACATCCCAAAATAAAAGCACTACATTAAAGCTCATGGTTGTTCTATATCCAGATGGCATTTGAACTGACATGCTGGGATTATCAGGCTGCAAAAAGTGGCATTTACAGAGAGCAGAAGGGCCACTGCTATCTCTGTGTGAGGACACTACATCTATCTTCTCAAGTATCTGGTCATAGACGATCATCAAAAAAAATGTTTTTCCTGAAGAACGACTTCTATTATACTTTTTCCTTACTACTAGTACTAACAAACCTTTAGGGAATAGTTTGACATTTTGCAAAAAACACTTCCAAATTCACTTTCTTGAAAGAGTTTGTTGAGAAGATTGATACCAACCGTGAGCTTGAACAAAGCTCCTGCTAGCTGCCAATTAGCTTTTCTTAGCACAAAGAGTAGAAATAAAGGAAACAGCTAGCCTTACTTTGTCTAAAGGTCCAGATAGCACCTCTAAATCAAAATTGAACAAGTCCCACGTCCAAGCTACTGTTGGTAGGTTGACAAACTTGATGAAAACAAAAATGACAACACCCGTTTGGTTTAGTCGGGTTGTTTTTGGGGGTCAGTCAATATCAGGCAGCAATCTCCGTGTCTGAGTTTGGAGGCAAACCAGGAAGTGCCTTAAGCCTGCATTCTACCGAAAATTCCAGTAGGGGGCGCTAAGTTTGGCTGGCAGAAAAATCTGTCCATTCATTTCAGTGCAAAATGAGAAAACTTCTCATTTGATTCATTACCTTGGAAATCTTTTTTAGGACAACACTAGTCTCTATTGTAGTAAAAAAATCTTCTTCAAGACAATTTGATGTTAATAGTTCTCATAAGGGCCCCATTTAGAAGAAAATAGAAGATAAAGAATCGTATGATTTGGGGCGAGGCTACCTTTGATTGACAGGTCGAGCTGTCATCTGGAGAGAAGCAGAACAATGCGTATCCATGGCACTGTGTCAATAAAGTTATATATAACATTATATAGATATAAAAAAGGAGGTTTAGCGGTTTGGTCTCATAACTTTGACCCTTTAACTGTATTTTCACTTAATGACAGTTTATTTGAACGTTTTGCTCATTAAAAATGTCTTGTTCAGCGTTTGGTTGGACTAACAGACACTCCTAAAAGTCGCTGTTCATTTTTCTGAGGAAAGTAACGTACATTTTGTTTGTTGTTTTTTGCTAGCCAAAACTCACATCCCAGTTAATGCTAACATGAATTAGCAGCGGCTTCTCTCAGTCAGGTTGAGGTGTAGAGAGGCGTGTAGTCAGTGTCGTCAAATCCCTCTCGCTCCTCCACAGTCCAAATATGGTCTGCTCCGCGTATCGGAAACAAGATGTGGACACAAGATGGCGATGAGTGTAATGCTAAACTCGATGCTTCCAACGGGCAGTCCACAAACCAATGGGTGACGTCACAGTGACTACGTCCATAATTTACATACAGTCTATGGTCAATATTAGCTTCAAGAAGCCATTAGCAAGGTTAATATTAACAAAAGTTACTTAAAGATGGCCTGTAGCCTAACATATATCCATATCATAGTTAATTGAGGCTTGATCTTTTCTGGGTAACAATTCATATCATCTGAAAAAACACTTCAGCAACCAACCTATCTGTCACAGCAAATCTAGCCGATGTTGATGACCTGACATTGGGCTAACTCCACTTGAAGTAGCTATATATTAGTTAGCTAGTTAGCTTGCATTTTTGCCAACATTAGCTAGCTTAAAATGTGACTATATCTAATGTAATAAATCCATGAGGATTGTGACTAGGGCTGGGCGATGTATCAATATAAAAAATATATCGATATATTTTAAAATGTGATATGGAATTAGACCATATCATATATCGATATGGTTAAAAAAATATTTCTTTATATATAAATGCTGCCCTTCCTAGGGTTTGTCATATCTAGTTATTTTGTAATGTTTGTTATTCTTTTCTCATATAAATATATTTATATCAGAAAAAGATTGGCCTATTTTATTTCATAGGCTATTTTTATTAAAGATATTTTTTATTTAAATGTGCACTTTATGGAGCTTTGATTTTTTTTAAGGTACTCTTGTTATACAGTATTTATGTTCACTTAAATAAAATGTTTCAATAAAACTACTTGTGACATGTCATATTTGGCTTTTACTTTGACTGAACATTTGCTCTCACTTTGCGATAAAAATATCTGGATATATATCATATATCGATATTCAGCCTAAATATATTGGGATATGACTTGTGGTCCATATTGCCAAGCCCTAAAATTTCTGGCATGGTCAAGCTATCAAGTGTCGCTTCGATCCCCTAACCACAGCTTTTAACCATCTTTAAAATCTAGGTCTCTTTTCAGCTTTGATGAACCGAGGACATGGTTGACTGAGGTTTAACAGTACAAGGATTGCTCAACTGTTGTTGGAGAACAGAGGGGCGGTATTTAAGATCGGTCAATTCCGTACAAAAATAATGAAAACCAGTCATTGGTGGATAAAACCCCTTTTGTGGTGGTTTGGTTAAGAATAATCTTTCCAGTCACACTAACTTTGAAAACCTTTAGTTGCTTTTATGTGGTCAACCCCAGAAACACTCATATGAATCATTTTAGGAGTGGTCATGTTTTTGGAATTCAGAGACAAACTTGCCCCCACTGAGTGTGTGTTTTACCATGAGTGTGCCTCTCTGCCTGTGTTTTAGGAGGTTACACTCCCAGTAACCAGTGACCTTGAACACAAATAAGGCCAAATGCTGCTCCGTTATTTTTCACTTATTGCGGCACACGGGTCATTTGTTGGAAGTGTATCCCCCTTTTAACTCTGTGACCGTGGCTGCCCTGCAGTTGCTTCTGCTGCCCCACAGTGAAAGGCTTCATATCTTGTGCTATAGCGGCACACCCTACGCGCCCTCTGCAAGACATCAGTACAAGCCAGCACTGGTCGCCAGGCTTTGAAGTTTGTTTCAAAGGTACATCAAAGGCTGCTGGACAGATATATGGATGACATACCTCATTTAGTTAGGCAGGAATTTCATACATTTAGGCGCCTTAATTGTTGTGATGGATCTATAGGAAAAGTATTATTACTTTACTATTAATAGCGTCCGAGCATTAGAGGTTCAGTCTTGTATACAACGAATGGTTGTTACAGAGACGTCAGAAAGCTAATTTGACATTCTAAGAACATACTGCTACATTTAAAACTCTCATTTTCATTAAATGCTCCCACTCATGGTATACAACGCCACACGCCATCTGCTGCAACCTGCCACTCACCTGTCAGCTATGTCAACACTCACCTCTCTTTCTTACGCACACTCACACACAAACAGAAGATAATTAACTCCTCAGCTTCAAAATCCGCTGACAGGCAATTATATCGTTTAAACATACATGAACGGACACTCAAAAGCAAACCATGTATCTTAGATTACCAAGTGTTTAATGGACCGTGAGGAAGTTAGACGCTGTGTTTGTTTGCCTGGGAAAGTGAGTCATCTATTATGTATGTTTCTGAATTTATATATGAATTTATAGAAGTAGGTGAGGCATATGCAGCTGACCTTTTACCGCTGCAGACACAGGCCTCAAAACATCAGGGTAATAACCACAGAGAAGTTAATGGGAGAGGCTATGATCGATATTTTAATAATCACAATGTATCAGGCAGTGTGTTATGAGAAAGGGGTCACTCGCAGTGATGAGCCTGAGGAGAATAATCACCCTAATCTGCAGCTCCCCCTCGACTTCTGCAGCCATCTGCAAATGTTGGGCAATCGGTGAGGGACTGAAGCCCTACTTTTTTGTGTAAAACCCACATTGTTGGCACTAGGTTCTGTAATATTTCAGACAATTGAGCATGTTGATTCGGCAGCAGAGCCTGTCAGTGCAAGGAAAAAGCTCTAAATGGCTGTTTTGCTTAAGCAATTAAAGGCACGAGAGGAGAGAGATAAGTGAGGAAAGCAAAATAACTGAAGTCAAGAGGGCTCACAGAGGAGGCTCTTCTAATTTTTCATCTTTCCTATCGTCTGATCATTGGAATACACTTATATTTTCACGACACAGCCATCTGGAATGAAGCAACTGAAGACCAAGAAAAGTGTTGGCAAACGTGGCTTTGTTTTGTTTTGTTTTTTTGTTTTTTTGAAACAAAAAAACAAACATTTATTAACAAAACAAACAAAATATATTAACAGTTGGATAGCAAACAATGTGTATGTTGTTCTAAGCCTCGAGGTGGTGGCGCCTCAGATGAGTCCACATATTTATTTTTTTATTTTTATTTTTTTTAATGTGCAATAATAATAATATCAATACAGTGATATGGACAGACAGCGACAATAATGGTACCCCTGTGTGTGTGTGTGTGTGTGTGTGTGTGTTTCAGTTATACATCTAGCAGTTAAGTATTAATATATGATAATAAATATTATGTATAATTATTAGGCAGAGAAAGCGGTACTACTAAATGGAAATAGAATAAATAAAATAATAAAAATAATTAAAAAAAACTATATATATATATATATATATATATATACATACATATATATATACATATACATATATATATATATATATATATATTGTTTTGTTTGAATATCTCAGTGTTTCAGCAACATACATTCATTGCCCCTGTTAACTTAGAACTTTATGAATTGTCATGAAGTCATAATAACTCAACACTTCTATAGACTGTCCGTTCCACTGAAACAAATGAATGGCCACCTGTTTTCTCTCCACTTCGAGGAAGAGCAGCTGGAGCAGTGACAGGGCGTCAATCACCAAATAAGAAACAGCCTAAGTAGAGCATTTTCTTGGTTAAGAGTTGGCTGAGGTAGGCGTGAACTATGTGAAGCATGAATAAATTCTTGACAGGTGGACTGTGGGTGGTGATGTCATAGGATACTGACACATTATACTTGTATGATGTATTCTCGTAAAAACTAAATTATCCACTCAACCCTATCACATACTACATGTAATGGATAAGCAATTGCTTGTTGAACTGAGAGAGTTATCCACATTTAAGGGATGAACAATTACAATCTTGAGCTAATGAATAAACTGCTGAAACTGTTGGCTAAAAGTTATGATCAAACTGCTTAAATAGGAAGCTGGATAAATGGTTGAAAAGTTCAGATGTTGCCACTCCAAGTGGTACAAATGCAAACTTGTCCAAAACAACCTGACAGTTGTATGAAACAAAGGCTGCATGAATATCCTTTTAAGATTAAGATTAAGATTTCCTTTATTAGTACCACAATGGGGAAATTTCAAGTGTTATAGCAGCAAAGTGGACAACAAAAAACAATAAATACTAAACAGCAGTATGAACTAAAAATATAAGCAAATAGACAAGTAAATATAATAAACTATTTACAATTTACAATATAAAAAAGTAGAAATATAAAAAAGTATTAACAATTAAAACAAAAATAAAATAAAAAATAACTTTAGGAACATTATATACAATGTAGACCGAGTCAGCAGTTGGATATGGAATAGAATATTGTACATATAAATTTTCAGTTTAAAATCCAGTCATTTAGTAACATGACAGATTAATGTTAATGACGGGATACTTGAGCTCAGCTGATAGGGCTGTGGGGTTTTAAAAAAAGAGGTAGGGAACACCTAGAATTGGGTGACTAATCGATTTTATGCATTAATTTGAATTTATGGTTTGGGACAAAAATGAAAATTGATTTTCACTTTAACTTGAGAAATAGATTTTGGGTGATTTCCAGCCAAACCCTATTGGGTAATTACAGTGCAGAAACACCACCACTTCCCTTCAGTTCATGGTATTCTTCAGACACAGGTAAAATATCAACATGCCTGAATGTTCACTCCTTCTGTTTTGCCCTTCACAATAATAGTTCAAATTACATTCTTCTCAAAGCTTGTTGCTAGGAGGCACTCAATAAAAATGTCAAATAAAAGTGTTTTGAATGTTACTGCCTCTTATACAACTACTACTATAGTAAGACTTATATTAATAAAACATCTTACGGATAAATGCAGTAGATTTAATAGGAGTATTTATTATTGTTTATTAGGAGACTTCACAGGAAGTAGAAAACATGTTATCTGTGTCCCGTATAAACTAAGAAATTCACTAAATTGTGAGGAAAATAACTTTATTCTTTGACTTTGGCATGCAGGAAAACAAATCCTGACAATGATACATTTAAATTAAGCAGAACTCTGACGAGAGACAGACTCAAAATCAAGCATTTTTACATATCAAATTGGAGAACTGCCAAATTTGAAGTCCCACATTACCTCCCTTTGTTTTGCGAGCCTTTGATAATATTTTTTCTTCTCAAAATAAAAACAAAACATATTTAAATAATTCCCTTGTCTTTTGTGGTTTGTTTTCAAGAAAAAAATGTAAATCAAGTGTGTTTTCCAGCACGAGGATCCACTGGTAGCAGCTACAGTTATCCCGTGGATTCTAAAGTTAATACCTGCAGAGCAAATAAGATTAGGTCAGTATTACCAATGTGTTAATCTGAGATTAATTTCAAAACTGGGTTTTTTTCTATTACATTTGATCTGTGACATTGTTCAAGGGATGAAAAAGAATCATAGTGGCAGATGTGAACATCATGACCACACCTCTGAAATCTGATACAGATTGAAAGGGATGTTATGGTTCTTTTTCGTGTTAATTCCCGACTTAATCTACTGTATTTCTTCAAGCCTATCAGATATTGAGAAAACACATTTGTCCTAGTTACGGAGATCAGCATCTACCAGCTTGGGGCTAGCAAGCACAGCGATTCATTTTCAATAACTATATGTATTTCACTTTAAAGTTATCCAACATTTACCACTTCTTCTGAAAGCTCCCTTCAAGGTGTATTTAAAATTGTAAAGAGAGGCTTAGGGGGAGATAAAGAAAATTACTTTGTGGTCACAGGAGCAGTGTGGGTTCCTGAAACTTCTAGTTCGACTTTGGCAGAAAATCTAAATAAACGAAACAAAAGAAAAGAAAATACATGGGCGCTACATGTCGGGGAGCTGCTTTGGCCCTGCACTGTACTTTGATCCGATTTAAATGAAGGCTACCCTCAACAAACAGCCTCTAATTATTTTGTCTTTGAATCTGAAATGAGAATACCCAGGGGAATGTGGTGGAGGTCTGACAGAGCTGCAGCTGAAACTCATTTTCTCATTTCCCTGTGCTGTGTAAGCTTGTGGTCCCCGAACACAGCGACAATGAGAATCAAGAGAATTGGATGCTAGATTAAATCATGCATCTAAGGCTTGGGAACACATAAAGGCCTTGAGACAGTGTGTTATTTTAAAGTTCCCTATGAGTTTATCTGCAGTTGTTCCAAATGGCCGCCACCTATTAAAGTGTTTAATCTGCTTTTTTCATAAACACATCACCACTGTGTTATAAATTTAAATTAAAAACCCTGGCACAATTTCATCAACACTTCCCTCTCAGAGAAAACACTATGGCAGCCTGCCATGTCTCTGCTGAATCATTATATTCATTGCCACAACCAGAGTGGAAGTGCATGGGGGGACAGCAGACAGAAATATCTCGCCCTCTTTTCTCCAGGGCTCCAACTCCAGCCCTGCAATTGTCACCCCTCAGATTCGTGGCTCACCTTGACATTTCCAACTAATGACACTGACTGAGGGCTTTGGATTTTTCATGGTTTTGTCCGTGTGCGTGCCATTTCTGTGATTGAACTAATAACAGATTCTTAGATGTAATTGTGCGGGTCGGCTCACTCTTGCTGCACAAGAACTCTCAGCAGAATGACTTTGGGTGTGCAGTGTTTTCCCACAAAGACATTTTAACTTTGCTTGTGTCTATTTGTCGAACAGTCGGCTTGGTTTTCACATTCAGTAACATTTATATATACGTAGTGGTTTGGATTGCCACAGGTGGAGTCAGCTTTTCCAATTGCCTATGCATGCGTAATGATTTACAGAAAACGTCGAGTGCATTTACTGCAACATTACGGTCACAAGTCCATAAACCTATTTATCGATCACTCTCTACAGCTATAAGAGACTGCAGTTACTGCTAATGCAACCTCAGAAGCTATTATTATGCTATTATGCTTTTAGACTTATGACGATTTAATCTTTGGATAAGGGCCAATATTTCTGTGGTTCTGGTGTAGCCAGCAGGTATTCTGATAACGGATGTCTGGGCCGAGACTTCATCCATCATTTTTGTAGATGGTTTCGTTCCAGACCAACATTTTGGCTGGCTGGCTGGCTGGCTGGCTGGCTGGCTGGCTGGCTGGCTGGCTGGATGGCTGGATGGATGGATGGATGGATGGATGGATGGATGGACGGACGGACGGACGGACGGACGGGTACCTTATTTATCCTCAAGGAAATTCAAGCTCCCAGTAGCAACATTCAAACATTAATTGAAGATACACTACATGCATTAAGAAATAAACTTAACCAATAAATAATTAACCTATGATAAATCTGACTTTACATTAAAACCTTTGCTAAAGTATTTACACATTTGCTGAGAAATGAATGCAAATGAATGCAGATGCATTTTTCAAAAGCTAATGTACAAAACAGACTTCAAACAGACCGCAAACAGAAACAAGAATGCTTCAGATACCAAAACTTTTCCAGTTGCCTATAAATAATGCAATCATATTCATCAACCAGGCAAATGTTTGAAGAGATTACTATTAATGCAAAGTGCTGCAACTTCAAATTAAAAACATTCAACTGATGGCTCTTATTGATCAAAGAAATAGGTATGCCAAATTGGACAATTCTGATCTGCACTTTTGGTCGATGACTTTACATTTTTACAAGGAAGGTGTCATTGTGAAATGTTGGCAGAGCGTATCGTTACTCTGGGTGCTCTGAGGAGACGAGCAGCAGCACCGAGCGTGGTGCATGTGATATGGCAGCTAATTAACGTTAGCTAGTAGCATTCAATTGCTAAATGTCATGGTAGCTGAGTGTTCAGAGTTTCTTTAAAAAAGCACAGTAATTGTGATGGCGTTGATACATTATGTAAAAAAAGAGAGACTGGTGCAGTGGAGGATGAAGGACAACCTCTTTTCTGTTAATTTTGCTTAGGCATAGTGGGGTAGAAATGATGAATATGTCTTATTAAGAAATGAAAATTAAATGCTATTTAATATGAGTTAAATGAAAGTGACGGGTAATAATAGATTATGACAGAGGTTTTCAAAATGATGGACAATGGGAAACGCAACCTCTGATATTTACCTATACCATGTTAATTAATGATTTTTTTTTTTATTGGTGCTGGTTGGTGTATTACATTACCTAAATAGCTGCTGTTCACTGTTTCCGGTCTTAATGCTAAGCTACGCTAACTGTGCGCTGGCTCCAAAGCAAGAGAATAAGTTTATTGTCTCTAAATGTAGAATTATTCATTAAAGGATTATTACTTAACCACTTATTATTTCGGGTCCTTTTTTTTGAGAATTGGTGGCTGTGGGCAGTGGATGTTTAGGCTATGACAGCAGGTCAACAATAAATGCCACATAGAAGTGGTGAACATCATCTAAAAAATATGAACCTTAAGATTAATTTGAGATGCAGCTCACTGCAATGATGTACTGTGAGACAAGTTGTTCTGGTCAAAAATATCTATGACTTATTCAAATAATTAATTTTTTAGTGAAACCTGTTATGGTGTATAAAGGGTCAAAACAATAGTGTACACTTTCTGAAGTCCATTACCATGTTCAACTATGTCCCATAAGTTGTTGCAGCAATTTTTGGTTTGATACCATTTGTTATACACATTTGGTGCTGAATAATGCAATTTTATTCATATCGAGAATGGATAACAGTGGTCAGAAAAACATATATCAAGACCTTTGGAACAACATAGAAGGATCCATGCTGTGGTTTGGGTTCAAAAACTTTGGTCATTTTGGAGATTTCTGTATTTTTACGCGATTGGATGACAAGCACATGCACTGCAAAAAAAGAAAAGTTGGGTGAACTCAAAATTTCAAGGCAACAAACTTCAAGTTGGACAATTAAACTAAATATTCTAAGTTTTGTTTTTGAGTTCGCTGAACTCTGAATTCAGATTTTTGTCAACTCAACACGATTGTAACGCCGCTATGAAATGTCAGCTAATGTTGCGACCACAATTTTGAGTTAGCATTGATACGCTAATGGCTACTCTTGTAGCTGTAACAAGCAGCGCCGCTAGCATCAGTTAGCCGCTAGCGCCAGTTAGCCGCTAGCGCCAGTTAGGCGCTTGCGCCAGTTAGCCGCTAGCGTCACTTAGCCGCTAGCTTTCGCTAATGACCGAATTTCACCGCTTTCCAGCATTTCACAACAAAGAAATAAGAGTTAGCAGAACTATTGTCCCTTGTTGTGAACCCCAACTTAAAGATGCAAGTAACAACAACTCACAAACTTGTTTTTGAGCAGACAACTGGCTTCCTTTGTTGTGCTGACTTACATTATTGCCCTAAATGTCAATAATTTATATTTCCAAGTTTTACCAACTTAAATAATTGTTTTAGGCCAAAAAATACTAGTTGGCTTTTTTGCAGTCTGTTTAGTTCTCTAAACTCCTGAGAAACCCTCTTATTGTGAATACACCTAGGAAAGCTGCACACCTACGACATGATTTCCTGACATGCTTGGGGTCTACAGATTCCTTAGATCATATAGTTTCATATGACATCAGTATCTTTAGTATATTCCTAAAATTGAGCCTGCTACGCCTGAATAGTAACTGGTTAAGGTCTTTAACACTTTTCTTCTAATGAAAATGAAGTGCTGACTTTGAATTGGCAATCATTAATCCAACATTTAAAGTCATTTATGAGCAGGTATGTAAATGTGAAACTGGTAATTTTTGAAATATTCACTGATGCATTCATTGTATCCAGGTGCTTTTATCTCTTGCTGTAGAACAACAACAGCTACAAAAGTTGTGTTCCAGGGTGCACGGTGAAGTGTTTTCTCATTTGCACTCTCTCCTGGGGTTATTCTCCATAGAGTGCATGACGCCTGTAAATGTGTCATCTGAACAGCAGGAGATAACTGCTGTGCTTTCTTGGTTTTCAAGCCTCTGAAGCCTACCTTTGATTTTCCTCTGCTCTCAGCTTTGCATTGATACCATCTGGCAGGAATAGAGAGCCAGTGAGCTGGGGGAGAGAGGAGCGGAGCGGAGGGGAGGGGGAGGGGAACAGTGGAGTACCTCTGCTGTCTGATTAATCATGCTAATCAGTGATGAGGGGTTAGAAGTCCATTAACCTGTTCGGAAACGCCACAGACTGCCACACTGCTGAGAGGGGGGGTGGGGTCGGGCGGACCCTGCGGAGTGCAGGGTGCAGATTGGGGGGAAGCCAAAAAACTGGAGGCAAAGTCAGTCGCGAAACACCTGTGCTGATGAAAGCTGACAAAATATGGAGTCATTTCTCTTCCAATGCGGCACACACTCAGCCCTCCCACCCATCCCAAGACTGTTAGGAAATCTGCCTCTGAGGGGTCAGCTGTGTCTACAAAACAGGGAAACAAGGATAATCCCTGCTTGGCTAACATGTGGGCTAGCTTCACTGAAATAGCAGCTGAGGTGGTCGGTGTTTCTATTTAAATCATAATGAGCTGTGAGATTACAGAGGTAGCGCACTATGATCGTGCTTTCTAGTTTTCCCTCTGTCAGGTGCCTGATTTCTCTGTTATAGCCAGAGGCGTGGAGCACAATAGCACCAATATTTCCAACATAGAGGTAATGGTAATTACTTCCAGTACATCTCTGCAAATGAAAATATTGATTTTTATCCTTCCTTTCTTATGTTTCTTTGTCATCTCTCTCTCTTTCTTTTTTACTTCATTCAAAGGTTACTACCTTACTAAAATGTACATCCAAAGAGCCATTTGTTGCTGATTTTCTCATCCAAGCATAATGAGGAGAAACGTGAGCTTTTATAAAAAAAAACCTATGGTTTCATTTTTGAGTAATCTTAGGCGTGAAGGACAAAGGCACAGCTATCGCACCACTCATATTTCAATTTGATTTTTTTGAACAAGTGAGAATGCTGCTTTTGTGACCACTAGCATTTATCAAAGCTACAGCCTGAAAAGAATACTGAAATAAGTCTTTTTTTTCCCACAACACAAAAAGCAGAACTGCTGAGTCTACAGGGGAGTTTGCCTTCAGACTGCCATGGATTTCTTTCATGGGGGATGTGTGATGGAGGTTTGTGTGGAGATACCAAATGAAAAAAGAAGCCTGGCAGAAGGTAGGTAATGCAACTTTAAATCAGATATCTCTTGAGTCAGTAAATGTGGATTATACCGAAAAAATAGTCTCTTAAAGAAAAAAATCCTCCTTCAAACACAAAGCCAGTGGTATCCTTGAAATATGAGAGAGCTCTATATTTGTGAACAATTCGTCCCACAGCAAGGACCCAGTTTACCACGCTTTCCTAAAGCCTTCAAGCAATAAAACTCATCCAGTGGAAATAACCTGGATTTAATCTAGGTCTTCTAGTTGGTATCAAGGTTCATCAAGTAACTCTGCCCTTGGCTTTGTTGTTTGCACCTTTGGGGGAATTGATTTGTTTGTGTTCGCAAATCCAAACCAGGGTGAGGAAGGTTACATACTGTAAATGTCCTCTTCTCATGACCGAAAGTCTGTAGGGACACAAATTCTGATATTTAAACCAAGTTCTTCTGTTTGTCTGTTTGCTCTGTTCGTGTCTGTGTGTGGGTGCGGCGACATGCATAGGCTGAAAATACAGACTCCACAGATGATGGATCTTTCAGGGAGGATGAGCAATTTTGAAAATAAACCACTGCAGCTCAGCATGAGCAGTTACTGAGCTCTCTGAACAGCATTGACTCATAATGTCAACTGTAGTTCCACTATCCTACTTTGCATTTATGGTGCTTTCAAATGTACAGTACAGTATGCATCAATGCTTATCCATCTGGATGGCTCCAGTCATGTGACTTCATTACATATATGTTGACTTCCATACTGGATTTACTGTAAAAACTACTTGAGTCAATAAAATCTTTCTGTGCACTAAGCCTTGCTTTCTGGGTTTCTACAGCTGAAGGCAAATTAGATTTCAGATTTAAAAACGCTAACTAAACTGCACTCCCAAGTGTGTTTCAGGGAATCATGATTTTTTTAAAACACATTGTTAAAGTTGTAGCAGTTTGGTTAGGTTTAAGCACCAAAGCTACTTGATTATGTTTTATAAAAAGATCATGAATACGTATTAAATGTGTTTGTAATGTAACTTAGTTAGACGTACGCAACAAAACTACATGGTTAGGTTTAGTTAAAAAACATTGTTTGGGTTAGGGATGGGCATTTGGAAGAAACGTGCCAACTCGAGCATCTACGTTAACGGTCAATTAATTGATTAATCACTATGTTTTTATACATACTCCAGTATGCTTTTAATTTGAAAGGATGAAAAGAGACTTCCTGTCGATCGTAAAACTGACTCAAGATAACGTCAAGGAGTTTAATGTTTTATGTTTTAGCCCCGAAGAGGCATGAGGTTAGTTTTCACAGTAATCTTGCATATTTAAGTGTGCTTTATGTTAAAATAAGTTTTGGATAAAATTAAACTCAGTAATTTCGTGCTAGCAAGGTTTGATACAGTAAGCTAGTTTTGCTTTATCCAACTTAATTCTCAGCTCATTGGCTTATTCACATACGGCCGCAGAACTGAACACTCAGCCGTGTTTCAGTTCAGTGAGTACTGATACGAAGTCATAGATGAAATCAATATTAAAAAATACACAGATCAATAAAAAATTCCACGTGATTGACCAAATCTTAACCACCATTAATCGATCTTCGATTAAATTTTCTCATCCCTAGTTTGGGTAATTAATATGTTTGTTACCTAAATTTCTCAACACTGACATTTGGTTTCTTACAGGAGTTAAAGTCTTTTGTTTGTTCAAGCCATCCATCAACACCAACAAATGCTCGTATATCAGTGAACTTTGATTTCAAACGTTTTTGTGATGTGTGATAAAAACAACCGTTATCCTGGACAAAAAACGATTGAAAAATCGACCCCATAGGTCATTTGTACATATTTATGTTTGAGATCCTCTAGCGGCCATATTAATTATGAATGACAGCAATGAGTATAAATAATGGAAGTTGCACTCGGGCAGATGGGAAGAGTAGAGCATGGACTTTCACCCAGGAGAACAGTGTTCCTGTCCCACATGAAAACAAAAGTAAACAATGTGACTTAAACATCCCTGAACTTCCGTACCTCACATTTCGATGTAACTATGCTACTTACTTTATTACTCTGTGGTGTTTTTAATCCGTGAGAATCTTCGTTCTACATTGCACTGTGGAATGACAATATAGAAATTTTTAATCTTGATTCTTGAATCTTGAATCTTACAGAATTCACATTGTCATCGTTACTACTTCACATCTGGCATTTATGATTTAATTTTTATTTTGTCTTTTATGATGCCTTACTAGGAATTTTTTTTGCCCTAAATGTCCACATAGACTACATTCAACTGCAGCCTTTTTATACAACAGCGAACCTTACATGTTTGTATAATGACGCAATTTTTTTTAGAACACATCAATTCGCTGTGTACCACAAACCGCAAAACACACGTAATGGCTGGTATAGACAAACAACCTATTCTAAACTCGTTTAGATTGGAGATCTTCTGGTGAAAATGGGTTCTTTGAGTACCCACAAGTCTCAAATCTTAATATTACAAGCTTTGGTTAAAAATTCATAAATTGTGATTAATCACATTAAATTGTGAAATTCATTATTTAATTTCTGACAGCCCTAATGGGAATTTAGGAGACGATAGAAACACAATGTCAAATTTAAGCATCTGTATGTTGAGCTATTTTGAATCAAGTCTGAGTGTTTCTGGGTGTTTTTAAGAGGTATTATACACTTCTGATCCAGATGGCTAACTCCACCAGACCCGAGGTAGCACGCTTATTGCAGCAGTGGACCCATTTAGATGATAACCACAATAACTGCTGTTGTAATTTTTAAGTAACTATATTGTTAAGGGTTGCACAAAGAGTTGGGGTTAATGGCAGAGTTATTTTTTTATTCATCCCTGTGGGGAGATTTGTCCTCTTGCATTTAACCCATCCTAACTATTAAAGAGCAATGTGCAGCCACAGTGCAGCACCAAGGGACCAACTCTACATCTGAGGAAAGTGCTTTGGTCAAGGGCAACTTTGGTTGTATTCCTAATAGCTACAATGGCAAGTATGTCTTTTAATTTGAAAAGGATCAAAAGACAAAGAGAAAGTATAAGATTTGAAAGCAGGACCTTCTAGAACATTCAGATTTATTTTTCATTTTATTCAGTTCACTCAAGTACAGCCGAACCTAATTTCATTGAATACCCAGATTTGAGTGTGCTTTGGTTTGTATTTGTATTGAATCACAGTTTTCCCATAACTGTGCAAGCAAGATGCTATCAGCAGTCTCTGTAAGCAAACTTTCCACTTCTGTTCTTTTGATAAGAAACAAAACATCTCTCAACACAAACAGTCTTTATATTGGTGCAGATGAAGAGAGGCTTTCCAGTGACTCATTTGTACATACTGCTATGAATAGAATACCCTGCCAGTGAACTTGCCGCAGCGCTGATTTGTGTCTCCGTGTAACAAAAGCCTCACGGTGCAAAAATATATATTAATTAGAGGGCATAAAGATTCTTCTCCTGGTCAATGCTGCTGTGTAGACTAATCACTTAGTCCAGAAGAACAAGCTATTTAGAAATGCCAAGGCTCTTTTAAATAGAGTTCTTATCTTCCCTCTGCAGATCTGTGGAGTCTCACATTACTGTATCTGGTTTGTCCAAACAGTGACCTCCCCTGAGGCTGTGCAGGATACTTTGATCTAAAAAGACTAACTTTCATTTTAGTTTTAAGTTTAGTAACATTTTTTTATACTTTTTCCACTATTTTAATGCTATAATGACCTTTTAATTAGGGATGTAACAATACACATTTTTCTTAATGTGTGGTTGTTGTTGTTTTTTGGAGAAAATGAGATTGAGGACAGTCTGAGTGAAAAAGATATTTTTTATTATTATTATATTATTTTATATTTTTATTATTATTTCTGAGGTAGTGTATAAGCTATTTATGCCTATTTCCTTTTCTTAGAAAAAAACTACTTTTAGAGTCATTTTTACATTGTCTTCAAATAAAATAATTAAAACATAATATTACAAATAAAGTATCTTAAAATAAATTACTAAAGTTTGAAAAAATTAAATAAATAAAAATAATATTACACATAAAGAAAGTCTCTTAAAATAAACATACTAAGGCTTGAAAAAATCTAAGAAATAAATGAAATATTACAAATTAGAAAAGTATCTTAAAATAAACATACTAAGGCTTGGAAAGAAATTGAATAAATAAATAAATAAGTAATGTATATTACAAATAAAGAAAGTCTCTTAAAATAAACATACAAAGGCTTGAATTGTGTTCCTAGCTAGGAATTTACAAGCACACTGTTTTTGTCTTTTTATCTACATCTTCAAGAACTTTCATCTCACTGATTTGAATCATCACACATTTGTATCGTGTATCACTAGATTACTTTTAACACACTACAACACAACAATAACCACATATTTTGATCAGTTTCTGAAACTGCTTTGCCTTTCATACTGTCCCTTGTATTAAATCCCTAATCGTGGTCCACAAAGCACAAAGTAAACATAACATACCACACAGAGGGAGTGCTTAAAGGCAGCCCAAGAGCCCTAACAAAACAAAAACCTGTCACAAACCCAACATGGTCAATATATCATTCAATGCACTATGTTGCTGGTCCAACCCCGATAGGATGCAGGCCAGGAAATCTGGGCTCGTAGGAAGGGGGCTGAACATTGGATCTGTTATTTATCACTATAACTGTAAAACATGGAGGCAGACCAGGGAGGAAAGGGAGGAGGGAGGGTGGGAGTAGTCATGTTCGGAAGAAGCCCATATCTCCATTGGAGTGATTGATGGGGATGAGGAATCGTTCCTGTCATGGTGCAATTACACCAGTCGGACAGGATGTGTTTGAAGGACAGAGCAGGAGACTACAGACTAGGAGGATGAAGTGATTCATGCTGAAGGAAAGCACTGCAAAACAAATGATGTTCCGGTCCTGACCTTGTAAAGCTGACACGATATCATCTCTCTTGTTAATTTTAAACGATTCCCTGCCTGGGAGTGCTTTCTTTTTTTATGCTGCAGATTTGTTCATTAAAACTTGTCAAAATGGTCTCAGCCACATGTGTCACTGCTGGAAGGGGTTAAGCCTGTTAGCCCCTTTTTAGTCCCATTTGCTTTTTCTTGGCAAGTTATCAGCTGGCGCATGGTTCTTATTTATAGAAGGAGAAGCATGTCTAATATCTTTACATTAAAGGTACCCTGTGGAGACCACTAGTAGCACTACAGAGCAGTGTTGACTGTTAATTAGTTTCAAACTGTTCTCAGCAAACACATTGGATCAGTTAGGCTTTTAAACATATCAATGCTTAAAAATATGAAGAATGAAGAAGAAGACTTCTACCAAGTAAGTGTAAAAAATTCATGATTTAAAATATTTAGAAGATCATTTTTGCAAATGTTTTATGCGGAGGGAAGTATGGGTTGACCTCAAGGATACACACAATTAATATTACTAAATCATGTCAAAAAACTACAACTGTCTCTCCCTTTTAAATCACCAAACTGAAGGTAGATAGATTTCTGCAAGACTAAGAATGTACAGCAATGCTGACTGTTCTTGTGACTGATGGTATCGTTGTGCATTAAGAGGATAGTTCATCCAAACATCAAAAATATATTTTTTCCTATTCAATCTAGGTTGTTTTGGTGCAAGTTGCCAAGAGATAATGGGCAGAGAGACATCTGCCTTCTCTTAAATATAATGGAAGTACATGACACTTTGCTTGTGGTGCTCAAAGCTCCAGAAATAGATTTTAAAAACTCAACAGCAATGTCTTTTTCTGGAAACCATGACCTGATCAACAAATATATGAATTTTGGCAATGCCTATCCAGTTGCTTTGGAGATTGTTTTTGACAGAAAAACACTGCCATGGTGAAGCTTAAGGTGTACAGATATCCCTTTTCGATGTTGTTGTCTATGTCCATGTGCTGTTTGACGGAACTTTAGACTACACCAAATGCATAAAAAGGTATTTCCTAAGAAATGTTAGCCTGGGTATACCCATACTGCCTTGCGTGCTTGAATTTCATTTCGAACCTCCATCCAGTCAGGCAACCAGGGAGATTTCTTAGCCCTGTTTTAGGGATCCAATCACAGAGTGGGGAGGGACGGCAAGACGATGACGCGTACTACTCGGCACTTGGAATCTTGTAGTTTTCTTACGGATCCAACATGGCTGCTGCAGACGCGAAACTCTCTTTAGCTGTAGATGGTGTTTTAAATAGTTTAGAGCAAAAGTTGAAAGGCGAAAGGTCTCTCGGCGGCTCCGCTGTCCCCCGGCTCATAGTGAGATCACCGGCGTTACAGTAGCGGGGCTATTAGCCGCTAGAATGGCTGGTTTCCAGACTAAATCTCATTTGAGATTAGTCTTGTGTTAGCCAGGCTAAAGAAATGTATTAGTTTCTGACTCAGAGGAAGTGGGAAATACAGTCAAATTTGCCCACATGTAGGCTATTCAATGTGATCTTCTTAACTAATGTAATATATTTCATATACTGAGCCTCTCCTGAAAGTGTTCAATGCCCCACTAAGGAGGCACACTTCCACTTTGAAAGCCTCGATGTAGATTGATGAACAGAACTGCAGGTAAGACGAAAATCTATACTTTTAACTTTTGGGCAGATTGTCCCTTTAAGCTGAATGCTGACGTGCTTATATGTTCACAGCGATCCTGTTACCATGTTTACCATGTTCACCATCTTAGCTGAGCATGTTAACATTTGCTACGAATTAAACTTATCTTCTGATCTTAGTAAGCATTTCATCTGAGGCTATGTTTACACTAGCTTCAGCTCAGAGATGAGGAGAAAATGTAGTTTTCATTAAATGTAATATAAACGCTTTCATAATGTGATTTAGGCCATTGGAGTCAGATTTTGTATATGAGTTGGCAACAGGGAGACACATTAAATATAATCTCCTACTTTCATTACTTAGTCAGAAGTTTCTAAGTTTCCAGATACTTTATAGACTCAGTGTTGATTGCATCAGCAGTGGCCAAAGGGACAGCTGACCCTGCTGACTGGAAGAGCCAACTCAGCAGTTCTGCATGGATAACAGAGTTGCAAGTGACCTCGAGATGAGTTCGGCTCCTCTAGTGATTTGGGGAATTGGGGCTGGATTTACAATATCCTTCCTCCCCTTCAAATCTGCTCGATACCTGGCATTTCTATCTTTTCTTTTCTTTCTTCCCTCCATCTTTCTTTTTTCTTCCATGTGACACACAAACCCTATCAATGTCCTCTCCTGTTTTTGTCTAAATCAGCAGCTCTGGTGTGAGGATCAGCATCACTGTGCCGCCCCAGTTGGAGCCAATCTAGTCAGACTTATCTTTGCAAGTGGAAACATGACAAATGATAAATAAATGAATATTGATCTTAATAAAGATCCACACCCCTGCTTCAATTAGCTGTGAAAGCGTTGTGATATTTCACAGCATATTAACATCTGTCACTATGGTGTCACATCAGTGACATTGTAGAGGATTATCTAAATTGGCTGACACACGAGAGAAACATTAATTCGATCAAGTAATGAATTTATTATATAAGACATCTATTGCCTTCTTTAGAGAAAACATCATCAGACACACAGAGATGCTACGAGCTGCCTGATATGCAAAGCTATAATCAAATTTAAGAATCTGGATAAGAGATGCTGAATCACTCTCTTATCTTGAGTGGCACGACCTTCAGCGACCTCTTGTCTGGGAAAGCTCTTTAAATGTGCATTGGTTAGAATATTAAGACGGATAATGATCTTTCAGATAACACTGGGGACCAAAATCTCCTTATACTCCTTATAAATAGATATCGGAAGGAAATTGGACAAGAATTTACTATGTCCGTAGTCTACTTATTTTTCTTACGTCTGTAGTCTGTTTGTAGTCCAAGTAGCAGAAGTGGAACCAAGTCATTGTTTTGCAAGTCACAAGTAAGTCTCAAGTCTTTGCCCTCAAGTCCTGAGTCAAGTCCCAAGTCCTACAGTTTGAGTTTCGAGTCCTTTAGAGTCCTTTTAATAATATTTACACAGATCATGTATGCTTTTAAAATGTATTTATCAAAACTTTTTTTGCAAGAACATTCTTCAAAGACATTTGAAAAACAAACAAGTGCATAACAAGAGTATATTGCACTATGACTAGTCCCACAGCAGTTTCTGTCCTCTTGTCTCATCTTATATTGTCTGTGAGTGTTTTTTCTCAATATTTTAGCAATGCTGCTAGCAAAGTTACTTAGCCGAGAAGCTAACGTTAGTGTTCTTTCAAAACTTACTGCTCTTTGTGCAACTTCAAATGTCGGATGAAGTTGGAAGTTGTTGCGTCTCCGTCTGTAATCTTCGACCCACATGTTTTGCATACTGCAATTAATTTTTTGTTGACCACTTTGTAGTTTTTATACCTGAACGAAACTATCGTTGGTATAATTTTTGCTAACTGAGCCGTTTTTTCACAGTTCTTCTTCATTGGTTGTCCTGCAATTTGATTGGATGGATGCTGTCGGATCAAAATAACGTGGATTGAATTTGATTGGATGTTGTGCCAACAGCACACGTCATACACAGCGAGAGACGCACCCATTTACACAAAGAGAGATATAGCGGTCCTTAGTAACAGACTTCTTAATCTTTGGGTTTTGGGGAGAGTAGCAAGTCTTTTCAAGTCAAAAAGCTCAAGTCCAAGTCAAGTCACAAGTTATTAACTCCAAGTCGAGTTGCAAGTCTCTTTACATTTTGTCAAGTAAAAAGTTATCAAATTTATGACTCGAGTCTTACTCATGTGACTCGAGCCCACATCTCTGCCAAGTAGTACTGAGCAATCATGTTTTAAAAGTCTGTGTGGAGAGCAAAAGAGGTGGACCGCATTGGCCAAATTCAATCTTGGAACCCTTCAGCTTTTTTTAATCTGCAAAGAAGTAAAGAAACAATGTGGCCGTAGACATCGTTCAACTCTCAACTCCAACTCCATTCTTGCGTCTCAAGTTGCTAAGCAGACTGTTAACAATGGGCAGTGCAGAGGAGAGGAAGTCTTGGCCTGGATATCTGTGGGCCTGCCAAAACCCCCAGAGTATCGCTCTGACTGGGCTCAGAGATTGGCACACATCTGTCACAGCACTGAATTTTAGACATTCCATACAGTCGTGATGATACACATTTTGCATGGTTGCATATTTAGAATCTGTTGCCATTGTTGAAGATGGTGAGAATACAAACTAAGGCTGAATCCCCCCCTGAATTACCACCCCTTACCCCTACCCCTCTGTCTGAGTCTTTCTCTTGCCCTCAATACAGAGTTGATGGTGGTAGGGGTAAGAACGTTCCCTTAAGAAATGAGACACCCATCCATCATCATAGATTGATGCTTGCGGATTGTTACGTCAACAGAGGCGGCAATTTTAGTCCAACAACACAATCCAAAATGCCGTCCACACAAGTTGTCTGTTGCCTGGGCCATTTTTTCTATTTTTACGTCTGTCTGCTACTAACAGAAGACACTGCAACAAATATCGATAGCAGCTAGCTAGCCACCTACACAAAAGGAGCACCAGAATATTAGCATCGGCTACGACTAACTAGTGATTCAAAACAAACTTGACAATTAAAAAAAATTTGAACATAGTATCATTACATGACTGCTGTGATCAAAATGCTGAAATACTTACATTTGTGTGTCTCCTTGGCTTGAGCCATCGCTGCCTAAAAGTTTGCCAGCTGGCTTTAAACTTTGGTGACAGGTTACGCGGGGGATGCTGGGAAATTCCTCAAAGCCTTCTCTTTCAAGTGTGGTCCTTCAGAAGCTTCATTTCAAGGACTACATAGCCCTACGCCTTGGCCTTAGCCCTTAACCCAAATGAGAATTGAGACAGCCCTACTCCTCACATGAACACGCAAAAACAAGGCGGAGGGGAAAAGGGTAGGGGTAAGGGGTGGTAATGGGATTCAGCCTAAATATATTGGACATGGATGTGTGTTCATTGTGAGTACCACAGTGCACAGTATTTCTGTAAATTAATATTGGCATGCTGGGATGCCAGTGTTCATTCTTTGCCCAAGTAATAGACTTCCAATTGACTGCCATTTCCATATGCTTGCACTAATAGTTTTAGTTTTTGGCATACCACTAGTGGAGGTAGGGTCTTGGTCATTTGTTTTTTTCATTTTATCCTATTTATTTATATTTTATCTCTATTCTATTGTATTATGCTATTCTATTTTTATTATCCTAATTTAGTTTACTCTGTACTTGTGCTGCTGAAAGACCTGAACTTCCCCCATGGCTGATCAATAAAGGAATATCTTATCTTAGTTGTTTTATTGTCGTTGCTTGTCCAAGTTTTAGTGGGGTTGTAGATAAATAAGTCCATAAATTTGTTTCTTTGCTAACCTTAATGTCAAACACATGTTAAAATGTTGGGGAAAAAAGGCTGTCAACAAGTAGGTGACAGAATATTATTATCATTATTCATTGTGATGCTGATATTGTATAGTATGCAGGAACTATAAGCCTCCGTTAACACTTTAAAAGTAAAGCAGGAACAGTAATTTGCATGAGTAATGCTCTTGACAGCTCCTAGAATAGATTAATTTGTTACCGAACATCTGTACATATAGTGCAGTATATTAGCATAAATGATGATTGCAAAATATAATTTTTGGTAAATGAGGATTGATTAGAAAAATCAAAAAGTTAGTATGAAACAGCTAAATGTAGTTTTTGTGTGTCATCACTTTTGCCTGTAAATCTAATCAAGAACTTCCCTAAATTGTGATTCCAGCCGAGCATGGAATGGGCCGACATATCTTGCGTATTAATTATTTTAAGACAACCGTCTGCCATTGATGGACAGTTATTGCTGCGTCGTGTGGCTCAATAGATTTAGGCATTAATATGCAACGCTCTTTTAACTTTCATTATTAACCTCTGGACAAAACCAGTGTGTGGATGACACACAACAAAGAAAAGAAACCCCATCACCCATGTTGAGCTTGAGCGAGAAAATTCAATAGTGAGCTTAGGAAATGAAAAGAGCAGTTTGATAAGAGAAATGACTGGGAATGATTTTTTTTTTCTATCCCTTATTGTGAGCCGTCTCTATGAAAGGCCACAAGAGTCTGTCACGAGTGATTCTGTTTTCATAGAGTGGTCTAATCCAGGCTCTCCATGCTGTCAGGTCCACTGCCTCTCATTGTATTCCTCGCCTATCGTATTATCTACAGCATTACAAGTGGCCAGAACCACATCACCTCATTGTCACCAGTATAATACGTTTTGGGTGTGATCTGAGCTTTTCAGAACCATGACTATGAACTACTTTGAATGAGTTCACCACAAAGTCCGCAGAGGGCTGTAATGACATTCATAACCTTTCCCGTGTCCCCTACAGCAGGCGCTGATGATGTATTTCCCTTTGGGTTCGCAGTATTAAAGGGCCTCGGTTAAGTTGGGAAGTGCCGCTGTGTACTCTTTGAGTTATAAACCTTTACCCTGACATTCTTCTCAATGTTGATGAATGAGTTTTACCTTTTATCTTTTGTCATGAGCGTTGATTGTGATCAAATTACCCTGCATAGTTAGAATTCTCAGTCTTTCTTTTTAGTTAAAGCTGAACTGAACTCTTCTTTTGTATAAGTAAAATTAAACTGTAGCATCAAGCTTCTGTGTGCACATTTTATGCATGGATGTACTCTGGAACTGGATACCAGACACAAATATGGCGCCTATTGAGTCCAAAAAGAATTGCTCGCCTGGTGCAAACACAAAAAAGTTTCTAGCTGCTGGTTTTACTTAGATAATATGCGGTCCACTAAATAAGTGCAGAAGTGTTTCTCCTGCTGGCCCCGGCCTTGAGTTCCTGCTCGCCAAACACTTTACTCGTCTTGGGGAAAGTTTTACACATATAAAACCTCCATGGGTCTAAAAGAGTCATAATTGACCTTGTCCACAAACATCTCTTTATCCATTTGGAAAATGCTTTTTGGGCTGTAGCTTGATTTTTTGTTGCAAAAAAACTCAAGGAACTGAAAGCAGTTTTTCCAAATTCAGTATTAGTCCAGGGAACATTGAGCATTAAGCAATCACTAGAGCGTGTTGGATAATTACTATGTGACCAGTTTAATAAAGTACTGAGGTATGGTGGCAGGTCGCCAATCAAGACTTTATAAATGAAGAGGAACCAATGCAAGTCTCGTCTCACGGATAAAGGTGCCCATCCCACCTTGTTGTATACGATGCAATGATGGGTGGAGTAACTGTCACCAGTGATGAATCGGAGCCATACAGCCATGGTTTTATGGATGTGGTTGCAGGTGACTTTAAGGGACAATAAACTCCACATTGTGCTCAATTTTTTTCCTCCCCATTATACTGGGGGACACCCCTTTCAACTAATTGTCCAATTACACAGCCTTAAGGGCGTGCATATCACAAATGCTGGGTCTTGTTGGTTTTCTGAGAATCTACTGCACCTACTGGTACCTTGTTTGCCATGTAGAAATAAAAAATATACTAAAAACCTGGATTAATCTGGTTAGTCACATTGGACTGCTATTATTTTGAACACTACTGTATATGAAAATTATATTTATTGGATTATATTCACAGAAAGTATGAAACATGGTACCCATGTTTCTTATAAATTACAAATAAGAAACCGTTCCAAATTTTGACGGAAATTACTTGATTTTGAGTTGCTGGGGATTAATCCTGACAATTTTAATGAAGTACACCTCTGACTACATGTAGACTCAAAATAAAGCATTTCTGGAGAATAATTCAAATCCAATTTGCACCTTAATATAGCCACAAAATATGTGTTATTAACATTGGTAAGTTGAGCTATGTTTTTTTAGGCTACAACGACTTTACTTTAGTCCAAAAATGTCAGCAAACATTTTAATGTTGTGTTTCCATCTGCAACACTCCTGATAGATGTGAAACATGAAGAGGGAAGCTTCCTTAATGTTGAGAAAACATCTCTGTCAATCATTATTTACAAAAATCCAAAGCACTGTCACATATTTCACATCTTATTGCTCACATGCCAGAGTTTGGAGTTGATCTCGTCGCCATAACAACCTCGTTATTCAGCCTGATCGGCGCTGAGCGCACAATAGGCTCTGCATCAGTGGCAGCCAAAGCATCACTCTGCAATCAGCCCAATCGCAGTACAAGCCTCTTATCAGGCCGCATGCACCGACAGGGCCTGAAGCGCAATCAGATCCACCTCATGAATGAGCAAACCCAGACGCTCACTGCCACTTTTAATTTGATTGGGCAAACAGTGAATTAATGGGGGCTCGCTGGGAGTTGGACTAGTTTGGAACGGGCAAGCATGAGAAAACCTCATGCAAAGTGTATTATGAATGATGCTTTTGCCCCTTTAAGGCAGTCATTAGAGCACTTAATCATAAAATATTGCTCCTTGGATACCCAGTAAGTCCTGCTGCGTTAGAAGAAAAATTTGCTCCCTAGTGCAGTTCATTGCAGAGCATGCATTTTTCACAATATCAGACCTACTTAAAGGACAATGTCCTCATTTTTTACCCTCATCGGGTCATTTGTCATCCGCGCTTGACTAATTCCTGGAATCTCTCTGCTGCATGCTATTAAATTATTTAAATTTAAAGATTTATTTTGCATGATTGCATAATTGAGCTGTATCACAGGCCTGTCAGGGTGTGAAAAATCCTCACATTGTATTCTATTTCCAACAAAGTGCCATGAATCTCTATTGTGTGACGTACAGCTTCCAGAAAAGAAGAAAGCATGTTGGTGTGATGCAGCATCTTTTCAAAAAAAGTGATTTCAAATGGCCTTTTCATCAAAGGACCAAAGCGCTCTGTTGTCCTTTAAACTTTCTCTGCAACAGAGCTTGGATTTTGTCAAGAGCTGCAGCACCTTTTGAATTCAAAGGGAGGATGTTGCGTAAACTATTTTTTCTCTTCGGGGTGAAAAACATCCTCTCTCCTCTGTCAGTATGTAAAATATTTCTGAGACACAATAAGCTTATGTGAAGGAGTGTGATGAATGAGGGAAAAGTTTTAAAACATCAATTGTTCCTACCAATTAACGGCTATCAGAGAAGTTGAACTTTACACACAGTTCTCATGTGATTGAGTAATTTGTGAATTCACCATTTAACTGTCAGACGTGTCTTCAGTTCATGTTCCACATGAACAAAATGCATAATGATTAAACATATAATAAAAGTGCAGTACAATTTCTGTCTTGGAGGAGTATTTTTACACCTCTTTTCATTCAGACATGCTTTTCCAGGCTTTGACAACACCTCGATCTATCCTGATAATTGTTCAGATTTCCTGCTTCCTGTTATGGTTGCTGCTGAGTCTCTATGGTTGAATTGAGATTCTCTGAATCTTAATTAAAACTTCTTCCCGTCTTGTGAGAGGAGCACCATGTTTAGCTGCATATTCATCACGCAGTGTATTGTGGCTGATTGATCATATCAAAGTAACTTCCTGTGCACTCCTCTCCACAACTTCCTGATTGCTAATACAGCTCGGAGAGTGATGCAAATGTTGGAGCACAGATGAGTTTGTCTTTGTTGCCTTGCAGCTGCCTCTTCTGCTCTCAGAAGAAGACTTTTAGTACGTTCTTCAGGCACTATTATCATATTCCTGTTCACATTTCAGCCTAAGGAAACATTGATGTATACTAGAAATATCTGAGGGAATTATAAAATATTTATTTTATTCCACATTGATTGTTTGGCTGCTCTAGGCAGTATTTTAAAATAACATATGTATTATCAGTGAAAATTATGAAGTGGAGCTGCGATGAGAGCAGCTCCTCTGTTCATTCAAACGAAATTCACATGTCAAATATGAACATGTCCCCACTCATAAGATGTGCCATTAAAAATGAAGCGAATATTCAATTGTCTCTGAAACAGCAGCATCGACAGACATTTTTTCCCCCTCAACTGTCTCTTTATCCTTGCTTTTCTGTCTGCTTTGAACACAGCACAGTCATTGTGGTTAACAACATCTTGTGTGCAGTTCATTATCATCATGAAACATTGTAAAACATACACAAGATCAACATGGTGGACATGGTTATTAACTTCCTCGCCAAAAATTCCAATAATCAATCAAATGCAGCTGTGAATCTTCCTCCACCTGCACATGTGGGTGTTAACATTGTGATTGACGTCTCCAATTAGTTGCAGGCGCTGTGTTCCGCTCATTTGCAAGGTAACAACAATCTGTTGGGTCGCCAGGGAGCCCACAGTGAGGAAATTTTGAGTGAGGATTTTTTTGGGTTTTCGGCACTGTAAAAAAAAACAAAAAACTGCTGTGCCAGAGTTTATAATGGTTGGGGAAAAGGCTTGTAGTTTCTCTGGTATCATGTTAGATAAAGCATTGGTGGCATCCATAGTTGCGGTATCATACAATACAGTCATGGAAAAAATTATTAGACCACCTTTTTTTCTCCTTGCTTTCTTGTTTGATTTTAATGCCTGATGCAACTAAATGTACATTTGTTTGGACAAATATAATGATGACAACTAAAATAGCTCAAAAGAGTTTAATTTAAGAGCTGATATCTAGCCATTTTCCATGGTATTCTTGATAATAATTTTGGTTATCATCAAGAAAACCATGAAAAATGACTAGATATCAGCTCTTAAATTAAACTCGTATGAGCTATTTTTGTTGTTATGATTATATATAGTTGTACCAGGCATTTTAATGAACAAGGAATTGAAGAAAACAATGGTCTAATTTTTTTTCCATGGCTTTATATAGACAAGACCTGGATTACTTTAGCTGAGCTTTATAAATTGATATTAGTTATGTCCTTGCCATAGGCCCTCCTGCAGGAATGAGTTCTTAAACCAGGAAGTAAGTTAGCATTTTAGCACCCTCTCAAACTCAATGAAGATTTTAAATGGGTTTTTGGTTGGATGCCTGAAATAAGGTCTGTGGTTAACACAAGCTTAATTGATGTTTACTTTTTTGTGAGATATAAAATATGCTCGTAAATATCCCCACTTTTGATTTTTTTTTCTGAAAGTTTTTATGGGTCCTTAAAAAGGCAGTTGCTAGCAAGTGGCTAAATGAGACTACAGTGGTTGTCGGGGACATTAAACATCGTCACATCGGACACGGACAGGAACTCTCTCACTAGACTGCCTCACAGCCTCAAAGCCTCAATGCTTCTGCAAACTCTTGTAGATTGTCGCTGTTTTACTAGCTTGTTAAAACCACAGGTTAGCTTGCCGGAGAGCGTCTGAAGCTAACGCCAGTGACGTTCAAGTCAAGCAACCGTGGAATAGTTTGCTATAGCATAATGTTAGATTTTTACTTATGTCTGCTGCACTAACTCTTCAAACTTCATAAAATTGGTGTTTATTTGTGAAGATTATCCTGCTGAACAAGGATCAGAAACGTTATTTTCTGAAATGATCCAAAATTCAATGCAAAAATCCCTGGGCTAATTCTCAATAGACGATGCTAACTTCCGGGTAGGACTACAAAAATACTGGGGCTGTATGATTAGTTACGTAGCTAAATCGAAGACAATACAGGATAAATAAAATGCTCACCTCTGACAATTAACCTCTCACCATATTTCATTTCTCTCTCTGACTCATTTCAACCCATGGACAATGCTATATCTCTGTATGTTGTTGTTTTTCATGTACTCACTTATTTTTCTATCTGCTCATGGTAAAAAGGAAGGATGTGTATTATTTCTCATTTTCTCTGATTTGTAACAAGACTATGTAGGACTGGGGAGGGGGGGGAGCAAAAGGGGTTGTTTTTGTTTTGGAAAAAGAAAAAGTCTTTATTTCTCACTGTATGTACTTTTGCCTGTCAAATGAATAAAAACATTTTTTTTTTAAATACATACTTCCGTTTCCTCTCTAAAGGTCACCTTTTGTATGGCAGAAGGCCAATAATCTTTGATTGATGGACGTTTTTGTTCATTATGACAATGTTTTTTGCCTTTTTTTGTTCTGCCATCCACTCTGCTGGCACAATACAATACAAAAGTATTTAGTGATACAGGGTCCTTATATATAACCTACATACCATCTTTTCTTTAGTTGTGAAATCACATTTAAAAAATGAGTTTGTGTCATGTTATGCCACCTCTGCAGCTACAACTCCTGCTTCATGCAATATCCACTATTTATATTTCAAAAAAACATGGCAGGTGATATACTTCAAGACGGGCTGCATTATTAATGCAGTGACGCTGTTTTTCGGTGGAAACTGGGTGAATGAATCAGCCTCCTCCTGCCTGGCAGGGCTCCAAAATGTTGGGATTAATTGCTGCAGTGAGGGTGATTCAGCACCTGCAGGTAAATCATCTACAGTTTTAGCACGCACCTGTAGTATGAAAGTAGTTGCTATCGGGCAGAAAATACAATGATAACCTGGTTTCATGTGTGCTATATTAATGAGAAATGTACTGACTTGTTTTCTGGCATTTCTGTAAATATCAACAATTTTGTGAGTAGAACAGGAAGTAGGGGTGTAACAGAAAAAAAAAGAAGGGAATCACAAGGTTGCCCATTATGCACTGGCCTTGAAAAGGCTGTATTATGTCTTCATTCAGCCTCTGGTTTTCTTTTGCAGTGGTGAAAATCTGAATAAGAGCCACAGAGTGCCTGAAGAGTGAATGGTCGACCAATTTGCCCACGGAAAAAGCAAGCGTCCTCCAACCAGGCTCTTATACAGGATAAGGCCACCTCCACAAACCCCATCATGACACATTATGACAGCTCTATTAAGCAAAGGAATAACTAAAGCCAGACAATCACATAAGCATGGCACATTTCCTTTTTTTTTTTACTAAAAGCCATGCTGGACACAATATCCACTATTTTGAGCTTCTGAGCAGGATATGTTCAACGTCCAAATAAAACAACTCCCTCTCTTCGTGCACTTCTGGTGGTCCAACCATGCAGGCACCGCGGCCAGATCTCAACGGTAAGTAACAATCACGGAGATTGTTTTCACCAAAATTGCACTGCACTGTTTGATAGTTACTAACGCAACCCACTTCCGCGCCCCTCCTTCTACATATAGTTCACAGTGCGACACCAAAACACCCCAACGGGAACTGGTAACAAAATAACCTGAGTGCAGTGGATGAAAATGCCACTTAAGCAGCACAAAAGCCCCAACATCCTCCATGCAATGTCTTAAAAATAGAGTGCTGGGTGAGATGTTTTGAGACAGGAAAAGTAAAAGTCAGAGCTGGAGATGGTGAGTTGGAGGGGGAAAATAGAAAGGAAGCCAACTTTCTCAGTCACCCACAGAACCAGTGAAAATCATCATCGACAGCTTGAAGCAAATGTTTTTGCCACTTTTGCCACAAAAAAAAAAAAAAATCTTTGTTGGACACTACAGGTGAGATTGATGGACAGTGCTGGACAGTGTACGTACAGTATAAATGCACTTCTGTGATCGAAGCAATACACTTTGGAAAGCAGAAACAGAGATCCCCGCTCCCTCACCTCCCTGTTCAGCCTTGGGTTTGTCGTCACTGTTTAAATCCTGTGTAATCCTTGCACTGGGTCACTCACTGCAGGCCACTCAATCACTCCTTCACTCGCTGTGTTCTCCCTGACAAATAGATGTGTTCCTGCCAAGCTCTTCTTAAACAAATGAATGTGTTTTCTGCAGCGTACAACCACACCGAACCAGTTTTTTGCTGAACCAAGCAAACCACCTTCCTGTTTGTCACTACAGAGGCCCACTGTATATCTCGCTCCTTTGGCGATGGGTATTTTTCATGAAGACAGATTGATACATCGCTGCACTACAAACAACCTGCTTCTATCTTTACATAGCCTGCCTTGTGCACTTGTTTTAGAGGATAAACCATGCCTAAGCGCCGTTCCTGTTAAATGTTGTCTTGCTATTTTATTTCCTTAATATTGCAGAAATAGAAAAATTGATGAGTTTATGAATGACAAAACCACACTTGTGTTTATTGATAGTTACATATTAAGCCGGAGGGGAAAGAGGAGGCTGCAGTGGTGTAAATCTTTTATTGCGATAGCTTTTTTAAAAATCATGTCACTACATGTTAACACATGATCTTTCCAACATGTTCTGAACTCCTTCATGACAAAATATGACTCCAGAATTCCTGTACAATTCCTGTACAAGCTTTTTGTTGAGCAAGGGTCACCATTAGCAAGATGAAGAAACATCGTCTATTTCTTTTTTTGCTGTTGCTGAAATTGACAAAATTTATATTCACTTGATTCATGTTAATCAATGAGCAGGTGGGAGGAAGTTACTGCTTTTTTGGTTTGGTACTTTGAGTTGTTTGGCTTCGAGCAAAGCAAAGCAGAAGCGATGAAATATTGTGTGGCAGATAGTCCCAGGAAGCTTGTTTTGCAATTTTGGTTTCATGTTTCAAACAAAAATCCATTGGCTGGAAAGTAAACAGTCCCTCATATGTATTTTTCCCTGGTGTTTCTAACGCAATATACAAAAATGTAATTTGGGAGACACTTATCGTTTCTTATCGTGGCACATGGGAGCAAAACTGGAGCAAACCAGCTAACACATGGTACATTGCTGTATAGAGTAAACAGAAATGTACCATGTGGTTGTTTCATAGAGGTGGGAATCACCAGAAGCCCCACGATACGATTTTATCGCGATACTTGAGTCACAATACGATATTATTGCGATTTTAAGCATTTCGCGATATGGTGAGTATTGCGATACAATATATTGCGATTTTACTGTTTAAAATTACTTATTTAACTGCATTTTGTGTCCAGAAAATTAAATTAAATCAATAATTTTTTTGTCAAATAAGACAGTCTTTTTATTTCTCCACAATGAGAGTCAAACCCACAGACTGACCAACAAAGTATTCAGTCAAACTGAACTGAACTGACATCAAACATGCAGTGCAACGTTTGCTCCGGTGTGACTTTCATGTTCTGCTCGAGTCTAAAGAACGTGAGACAGACGCTTCCAGTCATCTGTCACACAATGAGCCGTTATAGTCACATATGAATCTACTGCCCGCGACGTCCACGCAACACAAGTTATCGTATATCTGCTGTTCCCAAACTTTCCTCAACTTCAAGCTCTACTGCTGTGTATAGCTTTGATACGGCTGTGTCTGTGAAATAAAGTTGCGACGGAGTCACATACCTGGTTCCAGTGTCTTTACCATGTAGCTAAAACCATCGTTTCCACAACGCTGTATGGCCTCAAGTCTTTGCACATGAAGCAAGCAATGGATTGTGTTATTTTCTTTGCGCGTTCTGAATTGAGAGGCAGTTTTGTCGGCTGGTTTCTCGGTAGCACTGATGTAGCGTTAGCTCTGGCGTCATCAGTTAATGCGATCTCAGGATGGAGGCGAGTTAGATGAGCCCGCAAGTCCGTTGTATTCCCTGAGTATTTTATTTTCATGCGGCACTCCTTGCAAACTCCATGTGTCATTTCTATCTCATTCGTCCCTTCCTTGTTAAAAAAGAATCCAAAATAAATCCACACGCTTGACATTAACGCGGACGGGGCTCTCCTTATTTATTATCTCCGGTGCCGCCATCTTTGTTGTACCAACTTCTTCTGTCACGCTGACCATCACCTCTACTGACCTCACCAGAATAATACTCAACAGCACCATCTAGTGGATCAAAAAAGCAATTGATTTCATTTTAAGTACCAAAGAATTCACTTCATTCTTTCCATTAATAATGACAAAAAAGTATCGATACTTGGCGGCCATGAATCGATATTATATCGCCACGCAAAATATCGCGATACTATGCTGTATCGATTTTTCCCCCCACCTCTATTGTTTCACATAGATTACTTATATAGCTTATGAGCAACTACAGACCTGTGTCACTCCTACTATTCCTTTCAAAAATTCGGGAGCGCACAGTCTTGAACCAAGTCTCCAGGTTCCTTTCCGAGAACAACCTGTACGATCCAAATCAGTCTGGCTTCAAACAGGGTCACTCTACTGAGTTTGCACTCCCGTCTGTAACAGAATCACTGCGTCTGGCTCGAGCAGCTGGTCAATCATCAGCTCTTTTGTTGCTAGACCTCTCTGCAGTTTTCGACATGGGTAACACCAGATCATCCTCTCTTCACTCGCAGAACTTGGTATCTCCCACCTCACTTGGCACAATCATTCGCAATCATGGCTTCTTATACCATTGTTATGCCGATGATACCCAGTTGTTCTTTTCCTTCCCACCAAACGACCCCACAGTCTCGGCCCGCATCTCCGCTTGTCTTGTGGACATCTCCACATGGATGACAGAACACCACCTTCAGCTTAACCTTTCAAAGACGGAACTCCTTGTCATCCCACCCCGTCCGACCTTATATCAGCCTATCAATCTTCAGCTTGGATCCATGCAACTTGTACCCACAAGCTCTGCACGAAACTTGGGTGTCATGACTGATGACCAACTGACCTTCAAGGTTCATGTGTCCTCAATTGCCCGATCTTGTCGATTCGCCCTGTACAACATCAGGAAAATCAGACCCTATCTGAGCGAGCAATCGACACAACTCCTGGTTCAGGCCCTTGTGTTATCCCATTTAGACTACTGCAACTCACTACTGGCTGGTCTTCCTGCATGCACCATCAAGCCTCTGCAGATGATCCAGAACGCGGCTGCACGTCTGGTCTTCAACCAGCCCAGGAGAGCACATGTCACTCCGCTCCTCATCTCTCTTGTTTCTTGACTTCATCCTTGTTTGTGTTGTATTACTCTTATTTGTACGCCGCTTTAGATAAAAGCGTCTGCTAAATGACATTGTAGAATTGTAGAATATTGACTTACCAGAAAACATGCTAAATCATAATATATATCATACAACATCTAGCACCACCCCTATGGGTGAGTTAAAAGACAATAGCTTAAAATTTTGACATTTTGCTTTTCTTGCTGAGACTTAAATGAGATCAACACCAATCTCATGTGCAGGGTAAATCTGACACTATAACCAGCCAGTTGACTTAGCTTAGCACAAAGACTGGAAACAGTGGGAAACAGCTAACCTGGCTCTGTCCAGAGGAAACAAAAATGCATCCCTTTTGAGAATGATCTTTGCAGTTGAAAACCTACATTCTTCTTTGCTACTGGATTTCAAACAGTGTCATTTTCAGCTATCTGAGTCAATGATCAAAGTGGTAGCTTCTCTGGAGAGGACAGACTTTATCTTTTCTTCCTATAGAAATGTGCTTTTGATACACTAAGGGAACATATTAAGTCAAGATGCTTATTCTATACAAATCTAGAAATATTTTAATTAAAAATTAAAAAAAAATTAAATATTTTAATTAAAAATTACATTGTATTTCATGTGAATAAACCATAGAACAGAGGGAAGGACATCAGCTGCAGTATTGGGGAAGCTGTGTGTAGAAAG
This sequence comes from Centropristis striata, assembly GCF_030273125.1. NCBI lineage: Eukaryota > Metazoa > Chordata > Actinopteri > Perciformes > Serranidae > Centropristis > Centropristis striata. The sequence goes on from NC_081539.1 coordinate 11,940,795, forward strand.
TGTTTACCAGCGCTGTATGTTTTATCCTGTGTTTTTCCCACTGCACCTGGATTATCAAAGATTTCTCCTCAAAAGGCTATGAAAAACACCATGGTGGAATTTATAAATTAGAATGCATCATTGCTTTTTCATGTATCAAATAGACCTTGAAATTGTATTTCCAGTGGGAGATGTTATTGATAATATAGAGTCTTTTGATTGTGTTTAGGTGGGAAAGGAGACCGGCTTAATGTAGTAAAAACAATCTCCATCATTGTGTCCTCTCAAGCTGTTCCTAAAAGGCCCATCTGTGTTGCAGCACTACAAAGGTGTCGCCAGTTTATTCTTGTGGAGAGGCGGATATTTTTATCTGTGAAATTTGTAAAGAGGTGCAGTCTCGCTCTGTGCAGGTCCCAAGACAAAAGCACTACTAGATACAGTATGAGGAATTCACAGAGTAGCAGGGGCATTATGCACGTGATGTGTTTAGGTTAAAAATAAAAACTACAAGTACGTCAATGAATGAAGGAACAATAAATTAATGACGTCAATCTGTGGGGTTGCCATTCATTTTTTATTACAAACCGGAGCTTTCACATAGTTGAATAAGGTTTTTAGCAACGCCAGCAGCATGACTCAGGGGCCGGATGGCCGGTCCACTACTTAAAGCTTCCTCGACTGAAATATCTCTGGAAATATCTTGGAAATATAGTATTTAATGGATTGCCTTAACATTTGTAAGGACATTCAAGGTCCCCAGAGAATGAATCCTATAGACTTTGATTCTGACTTGTTCCTGGAGTATGACCAAGAGTGTGGTTTTGTGGTCTTCTTCAATTATTGAACGTTTTGCTGTGAAATTTGCTCTAAAAACCTGAAAATACCACAGCTTTTCATCTAGTGCCATCATGTGTCCAAATGTTCCCAATGCTTATGACTAATTACCTCTTAAGCTAATGACATTCCCATCAATGATTAACTGTACTTTGAGTTTAATGCTAATTGGAAAATTTTAGCATGATGACACAGCAAACCATAAATATGATAAATATTATACCTACTGAACATCCATTAGCATTTTCACTGTGAGCATGCTAGCACTAGCATACAGCAATGCAGCAAAGTACCCAAAGCTTTAAGAGCAGTCTTTTGCTGGGCAGGTCAGTCTGTAACGTCCAGCCTTGCCACAGTACATACAGAGGTTTCTCTGCCTGCGTTGTTCGCGTTCCTCTGGCGTGAGGGAAGCATGGCCCAGCTGCATTGGCTCAGACTCCACTGATGGCCCCTCAGTGGAGTGACTGACCCCCCCTGTGGTCTGGAAAATCGACTGGCGTGGAGGGGGCCCCTGGCGTCTCTCCCGACGACGTGCCTGGAAACGCAGATCAATCTGGATAGCCAACTCGATGACCCCGTCCAACGACAGCGGAACTGTGTGGGAGACCAGTCCATCCTTAACATAGTCCGCCAGTCCATGGAGAAAAGCATCTACCAGAGCCTCAGTGTTCCACCTGCTTTGGCGGGCCTTGGTGCGGAAATCAATGGAATAATCCGCCACCGTGCAATCTCCCTGCCGCATGCCCATGAGTCCCCGGGCAGATTTAGATCTGGCGGCCGCCAGGCAGAAAACCTTGCGCAGCTCCTCAGCAAACAACTGAAAAGAGGAGCAGGCTGGAGACTGACTCTCCCACTCCGCGGTTCCCCACAGGCGAGCTCTACCGGTGAGGTGGTTGATGGTGAATGCAACTTTTGCCTGTTCAGAGGCAAAAGTGCGAGGATGGAGGGAGAACAGCAAGGAACAGTTTGTCAGGAAGGGGCTGCAGGTTTCAGGGTCACTGTCGTAGCGCTCAGGGGTCCCCACCCGGGGCTCAGGAGAAGCATCAGGGAGTGGTAGAGTAGACAGTGCTGGTGGTGGAGCTGCTGCCGGTGCCTGAGCAGGAGGATTTGTAAGCAGCGCAGTTAGCTGCTGCATCTGTGCGGTTAATGCCGTTAGTGCCTGTGCATTAACCTCTGCCGCCTGCCTGGCTTCCATTGTGGCAGCAGCCATCATGGCCTCGTGCTGCTGGAGGACACCCTCAACCCTCTCGAGACGGCTCAAAGGGGTAGGATTGTGTGCTGGGTCCATTCTTGGCCAGATTGTACTGTCACAGATCAGGAAGACCCAAACGCAGTACAATCTTACTGTGATTTTAATGTTCTTTATTTTACTGCAGACAACAGATGACTGCACTTGGCAGCAGGCAGGAACACAGTCTTTCTTAACAAGTCTATAGACAGAACTGCAGTCCAGAAGTCCAAAGCAAAAGCAGGCCGAAGAGTAATCCTCCACGGAGAAGCCGGAGTGGCAACAGAAGCAGACAAAATAACACCAGGAACTCACAGGCAGGGTTCGGAGTCGGGGACGGAAGGCAGTCAGATAACCAGGGCAGAGACGAAGACTCTGGGTCAGGAACAAGCAGGGTCGGAACCGGGAAATCAAGCCGAGGAAAGGCGCTGGAAAGTTCTGCATACTACAAAGACAATCTGGCGCTGTAGTGCTGGGCTGGTGTAGCTTAAATAGTGGCTGGATGCTGATGAGGAGCACCTGAGTGCACAGGTGAACAGAGTTGGCTGATGAGAAGGGCGTGGCCAGCAGGGAAAGTGAGCAGAGGGGAGGAGAGTGGAAAATTACTGGCAGAGCAGCAGAGGAATGGATGGTGACAGGTATTGCAAGTACAACAGATAATAAAGGGGTGACGGGTGAAAAGTGTCATGCCACGTGCGAACGTAGCGGACGCCTGTGCGCACACTCGTCTCAATGTACAAATAATGATTTACTTTATGATGACGAACTTTGAGTTTAACAGCACAATTAAAGCAGTCCATGTATTACCAAGAGAGACGATGAGACAGTTTATGCTATTTCAGTCTTCACGTGCACACGTTAAGTTGTCTGAAGCATCCATTATTTGGCGACCCCCAGAAATCATCTCGCGACCCCAATTGGGGTCCCGACCCCAAGGTTGAGAATAGCTGCCTTAAGGGGGGGGTTCTGTCACCATCCATTCCTCTGCTGCTCTGCCAGTAATTTTCCACTCTCCTCCCCTCTGCTCACTTTCCCTGCTGGCCACGCCCTTCTCATCAGCCAACTCTGTTCACCTGTGCACTCAGGTGCTCCTCATCAGCATCCAGCCACTATTTAAGCTACACCAGCCCAGCACTACAGCGCCAGATTGTCTTTGTAGTATGCAGAACTTTCCAGCGCCTTTCCTCGGCTTGATTTCCCGGTTCCAACCCTGCTTGTTCCTGACCCAGAGTCTTCGTCTCTGCCCTGGTTATCTGACTGCCTTCCGTCCCCGACTCCGAACCCTGCCTGTGAGTTCCTGGTGTTATTTTGTCTGCTTCTGTTGCCACTCCGGCTTCTCCGTGGAGGATTACTCTTCGGCCTGCTTTTGCTTTGGACTTCTGGACTGCAGCTTTGTCTATAGACTTGTTAAGAAAGACTGTGTTCCTGCCTGCTGCCTAGTGCAGTCATCTGTTGTCTGCAGTAAAATAAAGAACATTAAAATCACAGTAAGATTGTACTGCGTTTGGGTCTTCCTGATCTGTGACAATACCATGTCTGTACGCACGCCTATTTATCAGTCTTTATGCACGCAAAGGCGACGCGTTTAAGGCGTTTTAGTATAGTGCGCTGGCATAAAATACCCCTCATAGATATACATGCTTCACACACACACAAACACACACACATGCGCATGTAAGTGCGCACACTCCTCCACCGGCAGTAGCCCCCGTGGCCCTTTCAGAATTTCCCCAGAGGAAATTTTCTAGTTTTCCAATAAAATACCTTTTTCGATTAAACAAAACATGTGTAATGGTGAACAAAATGCAAAGGGATAGTAAACCAACAGTTGTGAATAAAGAAGAATTGGGAGCTACTGTGACTGATTAGCACTAGCCAAATACAGTTAGCTTGTTAGCTCCAGCAAGTAGTAGTCTGTCGTTACTATCATCAAACTTGTTGGCAAGGAACAAAGTCATTTTGTGGTGTGAATGGTACTGTAGTACAAAATTCATTTAATTGAGCTTAAATCTTTACATAAAATACTTATTTATGGTGGCAAAATTGGATATAGGCAGAAAATTGGATTATAGGGTGACAGATATTTCTAATAAATGATAATAACGTTGGAGGCTGCTTTTACTCCTTTTTTTTTATTTCTGGCAGTCGACACACAGCATCTACATATAGCTGCCATGCTGCCACGGCTCTAAAGCAAGACAAATAAAAACAGCATCAAAGGCATCATTGTGCTAGTGCCCTGATGTACCAGTGATTACAGAGGACTTACAGGCACTCTTGTGATTACATTGGAGAAGAGACAGTCTGCAGTTGAAGGGAAAACATGCTAATCCCCCAATTGTTGCAAGTTTTATCCATGTTTGCCAATTATCTTATTAAATAGATATATTAAATATTAAATCATGTTATCCAATCATGTGATATCAGCAGAAGGGTGCCAACAACTACGGATAGAAAAATCATTAAAATGAAAGCGCTAGAGACACTTTGCTATATAAAAGTCTGTGAAAAATTATCAAGGAGTTTTTATTGTGAGAAATATTATTGTCAAGCTAATCTTTACTGGCAGTAATTTAGAGCTCCATGTCCACTCCAGTTGTCACATTTTTACAGTAACCTCTTGGCATCAAAAGCACCAGAGCAGGTAATAAATTGAGGTGTCAAAGTGCTGAGAATTACCACGACTAGGTGAGTGTTTTGTTGATGCCTGGCAGCTTCAAGTAAAATAGCCATCATTTAATAAATTACTTGTTCTCTCCTTTTTCTTCTTCTTTTTTTTTTTTTACTGGCAGTAATCAGTCTAGCTCTTGGCGTCTTTCTCTCCATTCGATAATGAGGTGCCTCCAACCTCGCCCAGGGGCTTTTTTTGTAGTTGCTCTGCCAAATTTGCACTTCTGAACAACTTTTAATTATACTCTCTGGTATGAAAATACACCAGTGGTTGTCTAACAGCATTGACAGGGCGTGTGACAGTTAAAAAAATTATAGCCAATGCTTTTGTCCACATTTCTCCATTTATGTCTTTAAAGATATTATATTGTTTATGCTTTACATTTATGAACAGGTGGGTGCTTGAGGTTTTTTTTTTTGCAGCTCTCATCTCCAAGGTATTGGCTGGTTATTAAATATGGAGTCAATGATAAATAGCATATCAATAGATAAAGAATGACTGATGATAGTCATTAAAGGTTCGTGACAGGGCTTTGTCATTAGGAGATTTCTCCTATTGATTTTAGAGAGGTCGCTGAATATTAATTATGCCAAAGAAAAACTGATGATTAAATCATACCGCCAAGCATAATAAAATTTGAATTATAAGTATGTCAGTGTGATTAAATGCAGCGCAGCAACTGGTGGAGAACACCCAGTGTGAAGGCTGAGAGTATATAGAAATTAATGATATGGATAACCTTTAATGCTCATAAGGATTCTGTGTGGTGAAATAGGTTTCATATGCCCTTATTATGTTCACCCCTCGGCCGAGAAAATTATCATATTCCAATCATGAAGAAGTCAGCTGTCTTTCAGTCACATGTGTTTTGCTGTTGAGAGCACACCGCCCATATGGTGTGTCATAGACGTTTGAGCGTGAACACTGCCTTCATAAACCCATGGATCATAAAACTTAAGATTCCCCTTAAAATGTGGCTGTGATTTAATTAAGACGAAAAACCGCAGTCCGCTTCAGTACAAAGAACATTGCTGCTGACTCCAGCAATTCCAGACACTTTTACCACACTTGCACTACATTGGTGTTTGTTGTTAAAGTCTGTAATTGTTTTTAACATTCCGTGGGAGGGGATTCTAGGCTGAGTGGGTGTAGTTGAGCACAGTAGCAGGAACATGGCGCGACACTTGAGTTAAAACTCGAGGCATTTCACCTTATTTGCAGTTTTCTGGCCGAGAAAACACAAATTAGCATACCATTACCACTGTGGACTGCAATATATATCTAGCCTATTGTATTGGATTATAGGAGGCTCATGATAAAGCTGTGCCTCCTGAAATAACTTAGCAGTCTGGGTGTAATTATGCTTGGAATAATACAAAAAAAGACAATATAGCTATTTTAGTTTGATCGTTTTTCAATAAAGAAGTGTTTGTAGGAGCTTCAGGTGCTATACAGCATTATAAAGGGACAAGGTAATTATGAATAGATAATGTGTGTATGCCATTTTTATTTCTACACTTATTTAATTAATTGGGCGACATAATTGTGTTGTTATAGCATCAGCAATGCATGATTGAGACATTATAACAGCTTGTAAAACCAGCAGCAACATGGCTTATTCTTCTCAGTTATTATTCCTCAGTTAAACATATGTGAATTAAAGCTTTATTTAAAGGCATCATTTATTCAGAGTTTTCTCTATAGCTGAATGGTCAGTCTGCCAAGACGAGCTACAAGCCCATCCTAGACACTTTCATTATCCAGAAAGAATTAATGGTGCGTTTTAATGTCCGCAGTTATGGGCTGAATGTTGTTTTAGAGAATGAAACTTTGAGGGGGAAATACAGTGTAGCTGTAATTTTACAGATTTAACCCTATAAAGCCTGAACCATGAAATAATTGCCAGAAAATTCATTTTTTGTAAAAACTGAGTGCTTATCAACCTGCTGACAAATTTTAATAAATAAATAAATTGCATATATGAATTCTAATTCGTATCATATTTGATACATCAGGTCTTTTTGTGCAATTTGTTGCTCACAGTTTGTTTTTCTCGAACTAACAAAAACATATAAACCCTAACATTTTTAACCTATTAAGACTTTGACTTTTCCTTTTTCCTCAAACATGCAAAATACATATTTTTTCCATATAACACAACATCATACATCTGCTGATATGAAGTTTTTTAATGCAGCAATGATCCATTCGTGGAACCTGCATATCATTTTTGCTACATGTGGTATTTTTGTGCAATTTGTTGCTCAGTTTGTTTATCTTCAACACATGTATACATCAGGTTTTTGATGATGTAGAGGTCTCAAAAATAACTTTATCTAATATGATACACTTGGCTTTATAGGGTTAAAAAGGATCTGATTTTAGGCTATTGAATATGGATATATTGTGATGCACTGGCAATTTTAGTTTGGAAAAAAGTGGTTCTTCTTCTACCTTTATGGGCACACACACTATCCTCTTATCAGACTCAGTATGCAGAACTGTATCCAACAGTGGGAAGCATCCTCCCTCCTCGGAGATCAAACAGGATGCTTCCATTCCTCTATTCTTGCCTTCTGTCAGAAGGGCAGAGCCTGCCTCGACGCCTCTTTATCTTCCCCCGCAGCCACCCAGACAAGGCGATGGGCTGTGTCTGTTGACAAATGCTTCACTTGTTACAGATAACAGAAACATGTAAACAGGAAATGGCCAGTGGGCCAAGCCGTACAAATGTTTGAAAACTTGCATTCATTCACTGTGTGATCGTAGTGTGATCCAACAATAAACCAAAAATATTTCACACAACGGGCTGGATTACAATAGATTTCGTGATCAGAAAATACTGAATGTCATGATTATGATAATCAATTAGTAATCTATGAAGAAAAAATAATAATTTGCTGGTTCCAGCGACTCAAATATGCACAAATGCTTCTTTTTGTAGTGTTATAGTGACGTGAATGAAATATCTTTGGGGTTTTTTTGAACATAGAATGTATAAATAATGGACAAAGTCACCATGATGTCACCCATTGGTTTGTGGACTGCCCGTTTGAGGCATCGAGTTCAGACATCTTGTTTCCGAAAACGGGGAGGAGATCATATTTGACTGTGGAGGAGCGAGAGAGATCCAACGACACTGACTGCATGCCTCTCTACACCTCAACATGACTGAGAGAAGTCTCTGCTAATTCATGTTAGCATTAACTGGAACATAAACTGGGATGTTAGTTTTGGATAGCAAAAAAACAAAACAAAATGTATGTTACTTATCTAAGAAAGGTGAACAGGGACACCTTAGAGTGTCTATCAGTCCAACCAAATGCTGAACAAGACATTTTTAATGAACAAAATGTTGAAATAAACTGTCATTAAGTGAAAATACAGTGTGAAAGGGTCAAAGTTATGAGACCAAACCGGTAAACGTCCTTTTATTGACACAGTGCCATGGATACACATTGTTCTGCTTCTCTTCTGCTGACAGCTCACCTTGTTAGTGACCTGTCAATCAAAGGTAGCCACGCCCCAAACCAAACAATTCTTTATTTTCTATTTTCTTCTAAATTATTATTATTATTGTCTTGAAGAAGATTTTTCACTAGCGATTGAGACCATAGTGTTGTTCCAAAAAAAAAATTCTGAGGTAATAAATCAAGTGAGAAGTTTTCTCTCTTTGTATTCAAATGAATTGACCCAAATGCTTTTGCAACCTTCGTCAGCAGCCCCTGCTGGAATTTTCGGTAGAATGCAGCTTAAAGCACTTCCTGGTTTGCCTCACTGCTCAGACTCGGAGGTTGCCGCCTGGTTTTGAACTAAATAATTATATCTGAAGATGTCACTTTGGGCTTTTGGGAAACTTACAGGCATTTATCAATAACTGACATTTTAAAGTAGAAACTATTATGTAATTATTCCAAAAAGGCAAAAGATTAATTGATAATGACTATAGTCTTAAATTACAACAGTATGTCAGTTCATTCATCATGTATGTCTGGAAGGGATTTATTCATTTACCCACATTAAATGTACATTTATTTTGAAAAATTGCATTTGGAGCTGATAAATAGGCTCCCCGCATGTTATTGCAATTTGCATTTTATTGTTCGTCCATTGCAATTAAACTGCTGGTTCCAAAATGCATCCAAGAAGCATTGGAGACAAATCAAAAACCATTTGCTCAAACCAGTTAAGGAGACAGTTTGAGACGCACTCTTAGTCAGATGTTGAAAAAGTATAAATGCATCCTTCCCATCAAGTCGCATATAATTTTACTCCCCAAGTGTAATTACGTCAGTAGGCAGTCTGTGGAAATATCCTGAGTCTGTCCCATCTGTCCCCTGTGATGACTGAGGCTGGATTTACACTGAAATTACATTTTTTCTCTCTGTCTCAAGCGATAGGAAAACATTTGCTCCAGCTGTTTTTACATGTACAATTATATAGAAAGGCACACATAAATCCAACAGAAAGGTAAAAAGATAGTACAATCAGATCGTTAGACCACCAGGGCCAAATGTTGACATGTTTGTTAGACATGGCCAAAATAAATTGGTGAAATTGAAATCAGTCGACTGTACAGCCTATCAAAAACCATATTGGTATCTATCTGTATTGGTGTTTGTTGTCTGATATGCTAAATATAAAAACTCTGAGTTATTAGAATTGGTGCTATTAATTTTATTTTGATGTATTCTTTATTTTAATGGTCAACATTGACTGATACTGAACATCCAGTACTATGCAGCTATTGTTCTTCTTTATTTTATCAGTTATTATTTCTAGAATAGGTTGATAATGTAATACATTGTATGTTTAATATAGAATAATATAGAATAATGTTAAAAATTAGTCAATAAAGTTATTTGTTTAGGAAGGCAGCCTTCTAAGCACCTTTGCATTGTCATATTGGTGCAAAATCCCCATTGAAATGGTCTATTTTCACTTCACTATCAGTTGTTGTTTTGTTTCCATTGAAAATCAGTATGTAATTTATTTATTTATTCAAGGGTCATGCTCCCAGCCCATGAATGCAATTTGTGCCAGTTTTGGATATTTTTTGTTAGTTTGATAGTAAAACTAACTAAACTGCTAAACTTCATTTTTCTTTATCACGAAGCCCTAGACTGGAGGACAGACCCTGGTTTGCATGCAGCAAAGGACAAACAAAATGGAATACAGTTACTTTACATCAATATGCAGCAAACTTTCAGCTATATTATGTCTCAAACCACCTTCAAAGTTGGTTTAATCGATATAAACATGTCCCCATGTGTCTTACACCAGGATTAATTTCAGGGTTTCAGTCATAACGCTGAAATGTAAATAAACTCTTTGCTATTGAAGCAGAAAATCCCCTCAGAAGCCTTTACATTTCAAACAGAGCTTTTGCTTTGTGTCTTGGTCACTAGGCAATACTGTGGCATGTCATTATAGAAAAAGGTGGCTCCAGTATTGTCTGCCATTCATTGTTGTATGAGATGATGATGAGACAGCATAGCAGGCACACAATAATGGCATTGTTACAGTAAAAGGCTCGAGAGCACATTGTGTTGTTGATGGTGATTGTGATTGTTGGTGTAATGTAGGCAGAAGAATGACGGCAGCCAAGAACATTAACCTTCATTAGTGGGTTTACCAGGGCTGGTCGTTTCAAATGCAGTAATTACTGGTGACACTGTGATGATTAACGGTAATGAATGTTAATAATGTGAGGCATCTGTCAAATGCATTTTAAGATCTGAGCAACCTTTCGTCTCAGACTGTGTTGACATCTGACACTAGGTGTAAAAAAAAAAGTAAGCCTGTTTGAATTTGAAACCTTGTCGCCTAGAAATTAAATCTATGCACTTCTAATCGGAAACAGAAAATATGTTTCGAGAGAGAATGCTTCATGAATTCAGCCATAGCAGGAAAGTTTTACAGCAAGAAAATCTCTTAAAACCCACTGTACACGACCTGCTCAACACCAAACAGCAGGGAGACAAAGTAAGCAACTAGCCAGTAACATAGTAGATCTTTTCACAGCTAAAGAGCCAAATATTTGCCTCAGAAGTTGGTTGAGACCAAAAACAGAGCTATTAGGAAACTTTATATGGGACTTCATTTGGTGGACAAAACCAACATGACCTCATGGGAAGTATAAATCGAACACCGACTTGAAGAACATTTTGGTTGGCATGTCTAAACACTTAAGCTTTTCACATGTTGTACTTTCCTATTCACATCTCTTCATACATGGACTTTTGGTCAGGGTGCCTTGGCTTCACTTTTAAATGTAGTGGGTATGTCTCAAACTATGATGCTCCACTATATATGCAGTTTTAAACACATGGTTATGAATTCAAGCGAAATTACTTGGTTAAGTTTAGGAAAAGATCAAGTCATATGCTTGTTTGACCCATTCAACCACCCCATCCTACTTCTTGTGCTGACTCTTTTCACTTTTTATACCACATCACCTGACGTAGCATAACAAAACATGGCTCCAACACGATTCCAAATTATTGCTTATGTTGCCATGAATCTGTTTAATGTGTAAATAGCAGCTGCTTCACCATATGAACTTAAATAGTGATGATATGTCAGTGTTGTGTTCACAGATTTGAGAAAAAAAAATCAATTACTGCAGGTGTTACATTGAAATGAACCACAAACTGTCTGGACCTAAACACATGCAGGAGGTGAATCCTGTTGTATGCTGTTTCAAAGTTTGACCCTTGCGCTTACCATTCAACCTGTCAACCTCCCTACTGCTTATTTGTATATAAAGGTAATTTCTAAGGGAGAGTTGGAATCTGATTATGCACAGGAAGCCAATCATCATGGGGTTTTTTTATTTTTGCAATCCTGCTGTCTCTGGAGATTTTTATTTCCCTCTTATTCACAACACAGAAAAAGGAATGATGTAAATCTGAAACTCTGCACCCACTGCAGAACGAATTGAGTTAATGCCACATCGTATTCAGATATGCAAGCAAAATGCTTGTGAATGTATTTTCCCTGTGATGCAATAGCGATGAAACATCGCCAGTCATGGCAGTGGTGGGTGGTTGACAGTTATGTCCATATTGACGTATGGTGCCATTAAGAACAAAAGCTCCACTCTGGCAGAAGAGGCATGACAACAGTATCGCCACAGATCTGACGGGAGCACACATCTTCCCGGTGTCATCTCTGACCTCTATATCTCTTAGCTCAAGATAGATGCATCTTTATGCCTGGCTTCAGGCTCTAATAGTCCATTGATTCATTCGCAATATGGCCCCCAGTCAGCCAGGTCTCTGATTATTTATTTTCCCCTCGAAAACACTCTACCTCTCTCTCTCTCATCTGTCTTATTAAAATGTAATGGCAAACAAAACCCCAGTCTCCCTCTATCTGATGGTGAAGAGAAAAACAATTTTAAGGGATTCGTGTCGGTTTATAACCCATGGCTCCAAGTGGAGAAAACACTCAGAGGTCTAAGATGAGATAGACCTCCAAATCAATCACTACCGCCAGAGGATTCCTCACATTGATGCCGCTGTTGATTGACAGACCTCAAATCTTCTCAGCAACTGTCAAACAGAGCCAACCCTGACCACCTGCTACGGCAGTCTAGTCTTTATGTCCCACTGAGGTAAGTTTAGTGTCAAGTTTGAGTTTGTCTACAATAAAAAATGTGGGTGAAGTGAAGACGACGGAGTTATTATAGCATACAAGCTATAATTCACCAAGCATTAATTGTGGTGTGGACAAACTTCTGTGGAATATGTGACCATTTAAACCCGCTTTTTAAATCCCTGTTAGAGAAAACATACCGGGAGCCTCTTAATTTGTCATATGGAATCATTTTCTGCCAAGGTCACTTTAGCTTTTTCCTGGAATGTTACTTATATACTCAACTGGCATGTGATCTGAAATTCTTAAGCATAGATGTTTTTTCCAGACTCTACTCATGCAGCTGGTGGTGCAGTTTGGCCTCTTAACATTCTCGGGGTGAGATAGCCGACCACAGTGTTTAGGGCACGCCTTGGCGGTCCCGAAATGACAGATGAGGAAAACCTGTGTCCCTAATGCCCATCTATCGGTTTAGGAGCTCACTGGAGGGTGGAGAAAGTTAAACCTAATTGAAACCTTTAATTTTAATTTTAAAAAAAAGTTAGAATGGATGTGGTAGCATTGACTTGAAAGTCTGCCCTTTCTATAGAGTCAGGAGCGATGCAATGAGGAGAGGAATCTGATCATTTAGCTTCAGAGGTACGAGTAAAGCAAAGTAAATATTTGAAATAATTCATTCAGGAAAATGGGGTCATTGTGGTTTATTACATTTCTATATTAAGAATTTGTTAAGGGTTTTTTTTCCATTCTTTTAATCCTTAAATGCATGAAATGCATGCAAAACATTCCAAAATCCTTTTTATAGACCTTTTACTTGGTTTACACAAATTAAGCTACAAATTAAAGTCAAATTGGCCGTGAATGTTTAAGAACATTGCCTTAATGATTCAATGAACAACAAAATATCTTTGTCACAAACAAACTAGAAAAAAGTTAACCAGCTTTAAGAGTTTCAGCCATTCTTTAGTATGCTGATGTTTAGCAGGTATTGTTCGTCATGTTCACCATCTTATCAACATTTGACGATTACCATTAAACACAAACTACAGCTGATACCGATGGAAATGAACAACACTGGACAAAAACTTTTGTTCTGCTGACGAGGAAATGTCATTAAAGTTGTTACAGTTCATCCTCTGGGAACCATGAATATCTGTACTGAATTTCACAACAATCCATCCAATAGTTGTCAAGGTATTTCCATAAAAAACAAAAAATAAACTTCATAGTGGAGTGAGGGGAAAAGTCAGTGGATCACCACTTTTTATTCATCCTCTGGGAATCATGAATGCCTGTAAAAAATGTTAATGACAATCCATGCAATAGATGTTGAGCTATTTCGACCTGATCCAAATTGCTGGACCGTCTGACATTGCCATCCATGCCGCTAGCGTGGCTAAAAATAAGTAGTTTATGGAACAGAACGGGACTTCAGGGCTTAATTAAATAAAATGAATGAATTAGACAAGGTGTAATACGATCCAGGGTCTCTAAATGTGGAATCATATCAGTGGATTATTGTTTAAAGCCCTCCCCTCTGCTGAGATATTATGATTTGATGTGTGTCAACAGATCACGTTGCTACTATATTGTGTGTATTTGCACATCTGTTATAATTAAGGACGTTGCAAGATAATTGTATCTAAGCTCCATAAAACTAAATAAATACTGTCAGACCATTTTGCCATACATGACTGCTGTGTTGATCTTGCTGCTTTGTGAATAACAGGTTACCTAATGTATTACAAGCAGCAGATTTGTTTTCCAACTGTTAAATTCAAAGGAGTTGAGTTTCATGCCAAGCATGACATCCACATGTAATATTTCCAGCATGTGCATGAGCAAAAGAATAATAAACAAAAATAGATCACAATTTTCTACAAAGAAACATCTGATGTTTTGAAATGCAGATGGTTGCTATTGGAAACATGGCAATGGATGCTGCAGAAAAATGCCTTTTGAGGGTGTTTTACTCCTCTTCCAGGAGGATTATTTTATGTTTAATTATAAAAACACAGGAAAGGTTTTTGCATTCATTAATTTTTTTAGCGTTTAATTTAATATTGAAATGCTTAAATAACATGTATACAATGCACCCTGTGAAACACTTCAATGCCCACTATCTGTTTAGCATAATGTGCTGATAATCACTGCCTAGTAATAACCCTGTCACATGAACCTGACATAATGCTTTATTGGATGATACATGCAGTGTCCACACACATGGGGCAAACTAATAAATGTATTCCAATAGGCCATGCATCTAGGGTTTCTTGTGTGTGTTTGGTTGTCTACGACCCCTGTGAGAAGAAAGGTTAATTGCCATCCTGTGAACCAGTCAGAGATGGTTAAGTTGGCCAAACACGCCCACAGACGAATCTTCTCCCCAAGGCTAGGTCTGAATTAAAGGAGATGAAAAACAACAACACAAAGCTTTGGATGAGACAAGATGACTGGTATATTGCACGTGTGTTTAATTACTCTCTGCTCCAAGGCAGCCCACTTTTCTCTTTCCATGTACATGCCGTATAAGATAAGGTCAACAGATAAGCTCGCAGCTCCGGAGTTTCCTCAAGGATTTTTTTTCAGCAACAGTGGTAAAGAGTTATTTGTCCTATGGATGGTGTGTGCGTGTGAATATCAATCATCAATTTAGAAAGTATAAAAATGACACTCGACTGCAAAACAAGCTTTAGAACCAGTTTTTCCTACAGGATTTTCTGAGATTATGATGGGGGGACCCAAACAAAGTATTTTTTTGCCCTAAAAGCCTAAATTTGTTGGCCAGTTGCACATTCTAATGCCACTATTCCATCTTAATCATTGCATATTTTAAAGAATTATTGTAAAGGAGAATAAGGGCTCTTCTATGTTTTATTCAAGGCATCATATTTTGACAGTCTTCTTGTAAATGATGTGGTGGACTCTGTTAACACATCCATGTGCTCTTATTTTGAAAGCTACATGTGTATTTTGAAGGCGGGTCTAACATGTTCTTACCGTAACACTTAGTAAATTTGGTATCTTGCTCAAAAAGACTTCGACATGTAGGCTGCCACGTTCAGGGATAAAACCTCCCATTTTCCGATCAGTGGCCGACCACTCTACCAACTGAGCCACAGCTGCCCCCCAGCTAAGAATTTGGTCGATCATGTGGAATTTTTAATCGATCTATATACTCACTGAACTGAAACACGGCCAAGCGTAAATAAGTAAATGAGCTGAGAATTAAGTTGGATAAAGCTACCGTAACAATTATAAAACACACAGAAATATTAAAAGTATTAATTTGAGCAAAACTGCCTTACTGTATCAAACCTTGCTAGCATGAATTAGGTTTAATTTTATCCAAAACTTATTTAAACACAAAATACATTTAAATACGCAAGATTACTGTGAAAACTAACCTCATGCCTCCTCGGGGGCTAAAACATAAAACTTTGAACTCCTTGATGTTATCTTTACAGTTTAATCTAAGTTGAGTTAGTTTTATGATGGAAACAAAGTCTCTTTTTGTCCTTTCAAAATAAAAGAGTCCGTTATCTAAACAGAATTTTGGATAGTACTGTGTATATATCTTTTATTTTGCCCATGTATGCATGTTTTATACAGACTGGAGTCTGTATAAAACATAGTGATTAATTGATTAATTGATCATTAAACAGCTAACCATTAGTTATTAGTATCCCTAGTTTGGTTAGGTTTAGCTTCATAATAAACAACTTGGAAAAAAACTGCTACTGCAAAGATTGGGAGAGCTTCATCATCACAGTTTCAATACTAGACATGTAAATAAGGTTGTGCATTACAAAAACATTATAACTATTGGTGGTAAACAAGAATTGAATGGCATTGTCTTGTGTTAAAGTCCAATATTTTGTTGATTCTTCCATCCACACCAATTTTCTCCCTCTATGAAGAATAACAATGTGACATAAACACTATGACCACGAGAGGGCTTTGTCTCTTGAACGGTAACATATGACTTTTTGTGGAATTTGCTGAAACGACTGATGCGGTCATTCTTCTTGGGAGAGTACTACAGCAGAAAGCTCTCAAGAAAATGGGCAACCATGTCATGGTTATCCACGTTAGTAAAGTATGGGTTTTATGAGCAGAAATTATACACAGTATGTATATAGTATACTATTCTTGGCATACCACAGTCTCCAGTCAGAGTCTACTGTGTATCACAGGAACAATAAACTAGCACCCGATTCAAGTTTGGTTCGCCTATGCAGTCATGGAAAAAATTATTAGACCATTGTTTTCTTCAAATTGTTGTTCATTGTAATTCATGGTACAACTAAAGGTACATTTGTAAGGCAAAATATAATGATAACAACAAAAATAGCTCATAAGGGTTTAATTTAAGGGCTGATATCCAGCCATTTTCCGTGGTTTTCTTGATAATAACCAAAATCATTATCAAGAAAACTTGATCTTATTATTATATTTGTCCAAACAAATGTACCTTTAGTTGTACCAGGCATTAAAAAAAACAAGAAATTAGAGAGAACAAGGGTGGTCTAATCATTTTTTCCATGACTGTATATCTGAATCTTTAGTTAGGTCAACATGAGGTCAGAATATATGGACACAAAAACAGAAGAAGGATCAACAAAAACAATGAAATTAAATAAAATAACCTGCAGTCTAAAGCTGACAGTAGCTTTAGGTTTCTGTTATCAGTCCGGTTGCCAGCGGCAGGAATTACTGCTCTCCCTCTGAGGCATGCTGCCTAAGGCAAATTAGGTGTCCAGGACAGTGTTGTGGAACACAATAGGCACAATACATCCATCACTGTAGGCACCTACTCCGTATCCAAATTGCAATGGTGCAGCCACAGCAAGAGACACCTGTTGCTAAGGCCACTGTCCTGCCTTGCAGAGAGCTTGTGAAACCTCAATATTTTATAAACAAAGTCAAAGTACCAACAGGGAGAAGCACATTCACCTGGGGATTACTGGGACAACCAGATTCCAGCAGATGCTGCACTACCAGTGGCATTTTTTTTTCTTGCCCAATCAATTCTCTAAACTCTCCGGTGGCCAACAACTGGGGTGAAAATATCCTCAGGCTTTTCTGGGTATGTGTTTGCAAATTTAGAAAGGAGGGTAATTTATTGTGTACAGTAAGAAGCAAATTTAAAGGACGATAAAGCTGGCCATTTATCAAGGTACACCTGGCTGCTCTGCCAGACCTTCCATTAATGTTGCCCTGAAGCTCAAACCTGTCAAGGATTTGGTTGGATATTAAGACTTAAAATTGTTTAGGTTCTGGAGCCCTGCTGAGGGTTATAATTACTAAAACATCCTCGCGACAGGAGGTAAATGGGAAATAAGTAAAGGTTAAATGATTTTCCAGCATGTCTGTGCTACAGCCCCAAAAGGTCAGGATCAAGACTAAAAATAACCCCAAATATGTAGATTATTAAAGATTAACTTATTCAACATTTTCAAATCCTCATCGCTTTCCAACATGGCTGAGCGGATGCCAGTCACCATGTAACAAAAGACACTCAAGTGCTTTCATATGGAAATATCAGTGGCTTTCTCTTGGGATAATTTCCCTACCTGCTTCTCTGTTTTACATTATCCACAAGCTTATTCCTGGCAGTCCCTTTCACTGAAAGGGCTCCAATTACTGTAATGACATCATGTGCAAACATAATGCACACATCCCTAATATAAACAATCTGGATGGCATAAAACCCAAATTGTTATCAGCTGCAACAAAAGCCATACTGTCGCCAGTGTTTACATTCATTAAAATGTTCCATATCAAGGAACCTACTGTCACAGATATCAAATTCATCCCCTGAAAAGTGAAAGCTTTTGCTTACAGATTTAATTCATTTGCAGCCGGGGATTATACATTTGGATGGATAAACATTTCAGCAGTGAATGCTAATAACATAATGTACATATTGCATACATGAAATTGTGTAGAAAATATCAAAATACTTTCCGTTTATTTAAACTTTAGAGATTACTAGCTAGTCAATCATGATGTCATTGCTGTTAGAAGCAGGTATCCACATGGCATTCTGTTCATATGAAGTATAGTGTAATATGAATATTGTTTTGTAGATGTGAATGGGTTATTACAAAGTCAAATAATTGTATTAGTTACCCAATCTTTGTCTACATTGTAATGGATTTACTTCACTCATTTTGTATTATTTTCTGAAACTCTTGTATCAACATTAACTGTTATATTCCTACCTGTCTGTGAAATAAGTTTTAAATATTGAGTTTCAAAGCACCCAATTTCTTCTGCCATCCTGAAGTGTACTTTATAAAAACTCTGTCCGTCTGTCTCTACAACACTTCTCTTTATTCTCCTGCCTGCAGCAGCTGTTGCAAAGCAACTATTCACACCCACATACAAATGCTGAATTCATTACAAAAAATATGTAAATTATTAAGCCATTCAATTTGGGTAGCTTTTTAAAGCAACATGAAATAATGTTAACATTATATGTAATGAAGTTAAACAATACTGCAATACAGTATATTATTACTGGGAAAGAAACAAATGTGACCCCGAATTCAGTCGTGACACTATTTTGTTGCAATAAATGGTAATAAAATACAGTTGTATTTGGCTGCCTAAATCAGTTCCCAGTATGTTCAAAGAACCAGTGTGTGCAAACATGACAGACTGGCTCTCTAACAAAAACCTAATGTTTGAAGTTGAAAAATGTATTTTACCTTTGCATAATGACTTTATAACTGGCACAGGCATAATGCTTGCTATATTGCATGAATACATATACAAAAATAGTATGACTTCATGAATATTAATGCTTGTGGAGGTTTAAGTGTTGGAGAGATTTACAGAGAAGGAGGAACATGCAGCAGAGTTGGCAGGAATATTTTACAAGTCTGTTTATGGACCACCTATAACCTCTAGATTGCTAGAACTACTGCAATGATTTATTTCTTTATGACATGTAGGAATTGATTTATTTTTACCGTTTGACAAGAAATGTATCAAAGGCAGCCCTACTTACAAAAGGAGTGCTCTACTAAATTCTGGATATTAACCAAAATCAAGCTTTTTGGCAATAGCCCGGAAATGCATCACTGTTCAGACCTCTTTAGGTCCAACCATCATCCTGCAGAAATACTTTTATGAAGGATGTGTTTTAGTCAAAGCACTTTGACACGAATGTGAAATGAAAGGACATGTCCCCTTCACTCTGGTGTCATATCAAGTTTGCCTCTGCAAGTTGTGTGTGAGCTACAAGCATGCATAGGCGCATATATGTTCAACGTGTTGGTCGCTGCAGTATTCTCTGGATGGTGTACAAACAAATTCTGGGAAAAACAAGAAATTAGAGTTTCAATTAGTCAGGCAAGCGGCAGACTAATTTACAAATGCAGGTATTTAAGTTTTCCAACATAAATGTAGCACACAGGTACGGTCCGTGATTGTAAAAAAGGCTGCAGTTTTTGTGGACTTATGTTGTAAAACTCTTTGTTCCTATTTAATCAGCGCTGCCTAGTTTAACACATTGATTTGAGTTTAGTTATTTGTTCCTATATAACCCACCTGAAATGAGATTATTGTTTGTGATTGTGATTTGGCACGGCAGGAACAACCCCAGGTGGAAATCTGTCTGAATGAGTTTCCAGGCTAGCAAACTGCCTCCCAAGCTACCACATGTAGCACTTAAAAGGGTATTTTTTTTAAAACAGAGACATAATACACACCAGAGCTACATTAGTACACTTCCAGAAAATTTCACAGAGTACAATGAGGGATAAACAGCTTATCCAACCAGTTTTAACAGTCAATTATCTGGTCTAGCTCAGCTAAAAACACAAAAACACCAAACATGTTAGCACGTTAGCATGTTGCTCACTGCTGTTTCTGACCGGTACAGAAAACATTTTCTTTACTTCACCTGTCTCTCATCTGCTCCTGTTAAAAAGTTAACATGCAAAACTGAGATAGTGAACATGGTAACCATTAAACCTGCTAACGGTCAGCATGTTGTTGTCAAACAGAGCTCAGAGCATGGCTGCGACGTGTTTGTACATATTAAACCCATTTTGAGCTTTTAAAACCGTTTTGTGGACTCCAAAATCCAGTTAACAATCTTCATAAAACATTTAAAACGCAAATGCTCGGTTTGTTTGTGCCTCTTAACTCTAAAAAGAATTCTTAAATATCTCAGTTGCTCTTCTCTCCACTCTTCTTGGCATAAAGTCACAATTTATATGGGCTTGTGGCATCAATAGAAAGTATTCAGATTTCCCCGGTGGTATTCTGCCACTGAGTATTGTGAATATATCACAAACAAACAGTGGAAGACAAACCCAAAGTGATACCTAAAGAACTTATGAGGCATTGCTTCACTGGAACTTTGAATTATAGCCTCTCCCCACAGTTCTGTCAGCTCCTGTTTGACAGCCACTTTGAAGTGGCACTTTTTTTAAAGTCTCTGGTTTGCAGCACATACCAGTTCAGACTTAATTGCAAGGACCCGAAAGGAAACCATAACACATTTCTGAGTCATTTTTATGTGCGAGCTCTTACTTCCGGTGAACCAAATAGGATGAAAAGAATGTGTCTGGTACATTGGTTTCCTAATGAATCTTTAATGGGAATTATATTTGCTGCGAATAACCGTACTCAGACACACTATGTGCTGCAAATAACTGTGCTGGGTGGTTTCCACACATTCAGAGTGAACAAAAGAAAGGCTATACAGACACATCACTAGGTCCCCTCTCATCTAATGCACAGTGATTCATCACACTGAGTAATATGATACTCGCTCATTTGCATATTTGATGCTAATGTGGTGTTTGTTTACGGTAATGAGCACTTGTAATTGGATTTTAATTCATTATACAAGAAATGGGCTATTGGTGGGAAATATTTTTGCTGTATTTATGTCAGTGAAGGCATCAATCTTAATGTCAGTGTATTTCTCGTGCTGAAAGGTGTCTCTTGTTTCCAGCGAGGCCCCGAACTAATCCGATTTCAGCAAATGCAATACCTCTTTAAAGAGCTGTTTAGGGTTGTCTGTGACTCAGTTCAATCAAATTAAATTGTTCAGCTCTCACTTTAAGTATCTCCCACTTTGTGTAGCAATTCATGCATCATTTGTATGTACAATGAATCCTCCGGTGCCGCTCAATCGATGTAGCCACACGGCTTCCAGCGGCTGTTAGATGAATATCTCGCACCCCTCCCCTCCTTAACCATCAGCAACATCAAGACAACCAGTAGAGCCGCATTGTGCCATGTAAATGAAATCATTGTCTGCAGCTCCTTTACACAAAAGAAAATTGTATTTAGACGTACTGGGACAATCTAGACTGAGATAACCAAAATTAGTTGCCAGTGGTGGCAAGAACTCATTGTACCATCTCATATTTGGGAGAATGAACAAGTGGATTCTCATTTGATTTCAATTATGTGATCCAAATTTTAATTGCACAAGCCACAGAACTAAAGCAACAGTTTGACAGAGGAGGCACTAAATTCATTTGTTCTAACTTTAATTATTCAGTGCGAACAAATGAAAGTTTCAAAAAGGAATTAGAGCTGTCAATCGATTAATTTAATTAATCGCATGATTGTCCATTGTTAATCGCAAACTCACACATATATCTGTTCAAGATGTACCTTAATGGCAGATTTATCAAATATGTAATAACTTAATCAAATGAAAGTGAACGAATATGCTTGTTTTAAGCAAATGTATGTATTTACTATTGGAAATTATTTAGCAACATAGTAGTTAGAGGGCTACGCACACTCAAAAAACTGGAGTTAAGTCCAGAAACTACTGGTTCCCACTGCTGGTCAGAATAATGCACTGTCACCCCAAGGAAACTGTGATCGCTGAGTAAAGTCCAGTCACTGTTTTAGTCTGCACCAACTCCTCTACTACTTGTGCAGCCTTCAAACACAACAAGATCTCCAACCTAAACCACAGAATAGACCATTTGTGAACACCACCCATAACGACACATATGAGCGTTTGTCAAAATGAGCATTTCACAGCTCACAGGACTGCGGATCATTCTAAAAATAGCACAAGCAATATTATACTTTCACGTACAGTTCGCGGTTGTAGAAAAGGCTGCAGGCTGACCACTGACCTAGGTTTAGGGCAAAAAACTTCCTGGTTAGACGTTATAAAATGTAAGTAAATGTCGGAAGTGAAGAAATTACAAGGGTGTTGTTAGCCACGGATGTCACGGAAAAAATGGAAGTTAACTAAAAAGTCTCTCACATGGGACAAGAACAGCCTGTTCTCCCATCAAAAACATCAATATTGGTCATGTGTACAGGCAGCGAAAAACGAGTGATATTTACGTAGTTCACCGCCCGTTGCAATGTGTCTGCTGCCATCTTGCTGACGTAGTAGCAATTGACGGCGAAACTAATTTAAAATGGTTTGGTTGGAGGCTGGGTTGGTGGATGGGTCGAACAAACGGTGGACTTTCACCCAGGAGAGCAGGATCCCATGTGAAAACAAAAGTAAACCATTTTAAATGTAACTTTTTATATAACTTGCGGTAGTCACGTGACTACGATGTATCCATCTGACAGTGTTTGGCGCTGAAGTTGCAATTCAAAATACTCTTTCCTTTATTGATTGATTGCTGTTTGTCATCTGACTTTGGCCAAAGGGCTATCAAACACAACCTGCATTAATATGTCAAAACTATTTATGGTGTTAATATCAGATTAACTTTGACATCCCTAAAAGGAATACTTTGACACGTTGGAAATACATCCATTGGATTTCTTGTCAACAGTAGGTTGACAAGATCATCACATTAAATTACAACAGAAAACACCAAACACCTTTAAAAAAAAGTGTGTATTTCATATCAGCATTAAAAGTAAATTAGTCTCTATTGTTACTTTTGTCAGTTTTCTTAACATTACTCCTCTTGTGATCATTTACTGGATATTTTTACACAATGCAATTGAAAAGAAAACCTCAAAATAGCTTCGGTATAATTACTCAAGTACAAACACCAGTTGCCTGCAGCAACGGTAAATTTCTGCCTGAAACATTATCAATGCAGCGTGACAAGACGTCAATTTTTAATAGCAGTACAACACTGCAATCACAGATGGGACTTTTGGGCTCGACAGCTATACAGCTGATACAATGATTTGTTTGGAAGGACTTGGATGTTATGTGTATGCAGAGTTCTTGTTTGAGCTTTGCCGAGACCATTTATTTTCACTGTACTTTTTTTGGGTCTGATACGTGACTTTAAAAAAAACTAGAAAATGTACCTCAATCGTCTTTTCCGGCACCGTCAAAGTCACCTTCCAATGCTTTTTATTATCTTTTCTCATCCTTTTGACTTTCGGTTTCATTATGTATCACACTTTAAAAAGAAGTCTACATTCCAGTGCAAGATGAATTTTCTCAAAGCATAGGTGAAATGCAACATGTCAAGGCTAAAATCTAGCCGCATACCCCTTAAAAAACACCTCAAGAAATCTTGTTTCGATGTGGGAATCAGCTTATTTAGAAAACGTTGCCATCCCTCATAGTTCAGATGATATCTCCTGAAGGCTTGCACACAGAAAAAGGCAATGCTTTTACCCCCCTATTTTCCAGAGAACACAATGGTCTGAACTCTCATCCTCTTAACAAGAGTGAGCTGAGGCTCTGAGTGCAATATCAAACCAGCAGCTCGTGCTCCCAGCTCATGTTGCCATGGCGATAATGGTAGAATCCATAGTCTCCCCTTTGCCATGTTGGTAATTCGGTTATTTTAGCGTGAGAGATAGACCTTGTCAGTGATACAGCCGAGCTGCAGAGCCCACAATGAAACGGGGAATTAAATTCTAATGATAAATGTGTTCGCTCACTACATTCAGCATGATTGAAAGATACAGAGAGTGAGGAAGTGTAAAGGGAGAGGCTTAGAAATAACAAATTTCAAACTCCATAAATCACTTTCATGTGTTCTCATTATCTAAGCCCATGCCACATTCACCACAAGCGCAAAACCCACACCTCCATACCTCAAAAATTTAAAGTAGCTGCTGAGATCCACCAACAGAGAATTGGAAATTTTGTATAAATGTTTATAAAAAACCTTCAACTTTGTGAACTGCATCATTTATCCTGTAAAAAGTCATTGTGTTACATGGAGTCAGGAGAAAACAGCTACACACAAATAATCACATTTAATCACAAGCTAATTACATTATCCTAATGTGTATGTTCATAATAAATGTCACCACAAACACATCTCATAAATGTACATTCAATTTCCAAAGTTTATTTCTAAACCGTACATAGTCTAAAAGGTCATTGCATGCACTGTTTCAAGTAAAAAGGCAAGCTCCAGTCCTTGATTATAACTGGCTGAGCTGCAGTCAAAGCCATTGTATAAACTCTATAAACACACAGCTGTGACCACATTACAATTTCAGTATTACTGCGCCGTTAAGACCGCCAGGATGAGAACAGGCAGAAGTGCATTGAGCTGTCATTTAATGAATGTGCAAAAACCACAAAGATGCCGGGGAAAGAAACAAAGAGAGTCTACAGGGATTTCTGTTTCAATCCTGTAGCTTCATCGCTGCCCAATCAACCGGCCTTTTATGTCCATCAATGCAGATCAAAGCAGATAAACTACATCAATGATCTAAGGCAATGTACATTTAGACAGAATGCATGTTTTTCTTGTTGTTGACCATATGGTCTTAATGTGATACATTCCAGAAAAAATGTGGCTCACACTTATGTATCTTTTCAAGGAACGTTCTGAACATGGGAATGCCATTTGATCTGTTGATCTGTACAAATAAAGAAATGATATAGTAGGGCTCTGCATCTTCACTGGTCTTGATTAATTGATTTTATTTGACCATTTTTGATATAAAAAATATGAAACAGCAACCTGTGTCATACATAATATAAATAGATTAAAAAAAATAGTCAGGGATGACACAATAAAGCCCTAAGGCTTATTTCCATTGTGGTCCCTATAAACGTCTCACGATTCGATTCGATTCCCTGATGCATTACGATGCGTAACATCCTCGATTATGCAATGTCACTGCATGGATGCAGAATCATCCACATCTGGATTGCTATGCATCGATTATAAACATATTTTCAACACCCCTATGATAGTCTCACAATGGCATAGCCTTCAGTGCTGAAAAAAACCCTGTTTCAATTGAAAACTGAATTAAATCGTGACCTTGAATAGATTTGGAGAATTGAGCCTCCCCTGCTTGCAATGAACAACAGCTCAAGCAAATGCAGGAGGTCTGTATGTCTGTGTGTATGCAACATCACAACATTAAGGGTTTTTTTTTTAATGAAAAATGCTGCAGTGTCCTTTTCACTTGACCCTGAGAAGCTCAGACCCAACACCATTGGTGGAGTGGAGTGGAGTGGAGTGAATCGCTTTTCTTATATCAACATTGTGTAAACGTGCATTTAAACCTGACCCTGGCCACTTTCAATGGAAGTACCGTAAGCATCGAAGCTTGCACATGGCGTGGTTTTTACTGTACGTGTTGCTTTCTTTATCTATTCTCATTGTCATTTCCGGTGACCTTCTGACTCGAAAATATTTATTTGCACCTTTATTCTTATCTACAAATGTATTAAGAAATTCTCAATCTTTATAGGAACTGTTTACAGTGCTTAACTAATGTATTAGACCACCAGTTTATGCCACAGCTTAACTACAGCATTGGTAATTACCAAAATATTTTTGTATGTTTCTGCAATGGTTAATACGGCAGTATGTAGAAGCTCTTTAACCTAAATTATATTTTTAATGCTAAAATATAATTAATATTGTTATCTATGAACAGTCAAATGAAACGGTAAAAATAGTAAAGCACATCACTATTTCTTGAGTCAGATGTCGAATTATAGTTCTCAAAAATGAGTTTTAATGATTCATTTGTGACTTCTCAGGGAAGCCCAGTGAGCCGGCTCAAATCTGGCTATAAAAAGGTGAATTCAGTTTGTTATTTGCCAAATAAAAAACAAAAACATTTTACTTTCAAACAAGTTTTTGAAAGATATTTATATTACAGAATAGAATATTTATGTTTTCTCATTTTTATGTCAGGTAATCTAATACATTGGTTAAGCAGTGTAGGTATATGTAAATGCAAATAAACATATTTACTGTAACCAGACAGAGTGAAATAAAAAATATATTTTAAAATGACACGGGTTACATTACAGAAGCTTAAAATGTTCTACCATCTCACTCTCACTTTAAAATGTAATATTCCACATAGAAGTAAACGGTTCCTGCTGTGCATTCATGCTTAGTTTGTGGTTGACGTGGTTACAGCGGTGTTAACAGTTTGACTGCATGTTCTCCTGGGCACCATGTTATATGGGATGAGGAGCCCCAGCAGAGCACCGTACAGTATGCTCAGAAAACAAGGAATGCTCATAAAAGTTGAATCCGCAAACACGTAGGTTCAATTTAAAATAAATCCAGCAGCACGGAATATCTCCACAGCTATGTCTTTCTTATTGCATGTGTAGATACATGCTGTCTGGGGATGTGCAGCCTGGTGACCATTTTTAGATTGGTCTCTTCAAGCCTTTGTCAGGAGCAGTAGTATAGGATGTATTTACAGTATATTCTCAAGTAAAAGTGGCAAAATTACACTGTAAAAAAAACTTCACTACAGGTTAAAGTTACAAGTACAAAAAGTGTCAGAATCAAAATGTACTTAAAGTATCAAAAGTAAAAGTACGTGGATTGTTATCTATATCCCAAATATATTATTGGACTATTATTGTTGATGCAATTATGTAAGCAGCCTTTTACTGTTGTCAAGGTTCAAAAACGTATAAACTGTTGACATGGCAGATTTCTGTATTTTTTTTAGGGATGTGATGATGAGCACAAACTGCTGAGAAACCCCCTTATTGTCAATATACATAGGAAAGCTGCACATCCTCTGTATGCTCTAGGTCTGTAGTTTGTGGTTGTAAAGTTTCATGAGGCTGTGATTATCCTAGAGGTCACTGCAGCTCAATTTATACAGTGAGGTCGAGACTCAAGAAATGAACTGGCTACTACTGATGACATCCTACATGAACAAAACTGGGCTCATTGAATCCACAAGAGTCTCAGCTTTCGTGTGATACCCAGTTTATATAATTCAAAGTCTGTTTGGGGACCTCAGCATGCACAAATATTTAAATACAGTAGTCGGAAATAGCAAATTTGTACTACATGAGAAAAACTATGTGGGTGTTGCCTAAAATT
The DNA here is from genome assembly GCF_030273125.1 of Centropristis striata. NCBI lineage: Eukaryota > Metazoa > Chordata > Actinopteri > Perciformes > Serranidae > Centropristis > Centropristis striata. The sequence goes on from NC_081539.1 coordinate 11,968,372, forward strand.
GCATGTTATCATCATAAGGCCATGTATGTAAAGAGGAGACTTGTGGGAACCCAGAGAGACTATTTTCATTGAGATAGCATGATGTCAGAGGTCACATGACTGCTTTGAAAATCAACATGAAACATCTCCCGATATGGCTTCTGTATAAAGACGAAAATGGCCAAAATATGAACGCTAAGTGGTTGAATAAATACATCCAACCCACAGTATTTGGTGTAGGATTATGATAAAATCAGCCAGACCTAACGCTAAAACAAAGTGTAGAGATACTGTAGGTTGGGCTATGCAAGACTGATTGTTGCTGCTGATTCAGTTTACTGTGTTGGTTCAGATGTAGAGTAACACTTTATTTTACAGATCCAACAGTTTCCTGAAATTTCTTGAAACTAATATGCAGCTGTAAATTCATCTGAAGCTTCCTGGAAGGAGCTATGTAATTTGATAGTAATTATGGGGAAATGGACACACTGTTAAAATGCTACACTTCAAATTAATTAAGTCATTCAGACTTCAGACAGGGTGTTTACAAATAAATTACTTTTTATAAACCATAATTCAACACAATTAAGTGCCTCAGAACACTGAATATGCAAAAGGCTTAGGCAGGAGTGAAAAAAGGTAAAATAAGAATGCTTTCAAAAATAAAAATGTTAATAGTTTCTTTTTATGAATTAAAGTGAACAGAAGAAAAATGGAAATCAAATCAATATTTGTTGTTACAACCCTTTGCCTTCAAACCAGCATCAATTCTTCCAGGCATTTTTCACACCTGTCTAAGACATGCACAGTACTGTGTGTTCCTATAATTTGTACTAAATGATATGTCTTTCCACCAATTTCCTGGAAAATGACGGAATGAACCAAGCCTGTATAACAAAGCGTTAATGCTAATTTTAACTATTTTGTATACTTTTGTGGTTAGTTAAATCAATAAAAATGCCTTATATTCATCATATATTGCGCATGTGAAATGGTGCTTTACAAACCAGTAACTAGAAGTACATTTTGCCCAGAATTGTAGAAAGTAAAAGTGTGAAAAAGAAATGCTCAGGTAAAGTGAAGGTGCCTCAAACAGTAGCTAAATATAGTACTTCAGTACTGAGATACTGCTCCTAAATTACTTTTGATCCACAGCTGATTTACTACATTATATGTATCATGTAAACAAAAACTATAACTAACCTCAATATGTGGAACAATTCAGGCAGAGGCCTGAATAGTTCCACATATTGAGGTTAGTTATAGTTACACGTTGATCCCAGCCATTATAATGCACATTTAAACATTTATGTAGGGCAAAAAGGAAATACAGTAACCAATCCAAAATGTGCCACCAATACATTTCTCACATTTCATATTCTTAATTATTTAAAATCACCTAATCTAGGCCAACAAGCATCTCTACACAGCTCTTGCCAATGACTAGCTCCATTAATCCCCCGCTCTCCTTTCCAAAAAACCTTCCAGATGATTCAAATAAAAACTGACTGCAAATCCGCCAGTCAATATTCAGACACTTAGCTGTTGAATCTGATTCTAGCTGTATGTACAGTATTGTAGCTAGCGGCCAGATGGACATTTCATATCATTAAATTGAGTTAGAAGAAATGAAGAAATGACAGAAAATGGAGTTAGATCGTATCATGAAAGGACGTCTGAAACTCTGACAAGTAATTCCATTAAAGTTTAAGCATCCTTATGAAAGCCTGTCATGATAATACACCATCAGTGATATTATGGATCAAAAGCTATGAATGAATGATTTCTTTATGACCTCGATCTTTGGAGACGGCACTCTCACAAAGGCCGGCGAGGAGGCTTGAAGATCAAGCACACTTGATACTGGCCCCCCGCTGCATACTGTACGGGCTCTGTGAAGGAGGCGGTGACGGCAGCCTCCTGCTCCCCGGGTGCACTTAAATCATCCAGCCTGATAAAGACAGCACAGGACAGAGCCTCATTGGAATTTTAAAACTGCAAGCTGCACGACCATAAACAAGGAGTATGCTACTTTTAGAGGTGGCAGTGGAGACATAGCATGAGCTATTACTCTAGGGTCCACCACTAACTGGCCAGCAGCCCTGTTTCTCCTCAATTATGTTCAACCCTCGCTCCCAGTTGGGAAACAGCGAGGAGCATTCCACTCTGTGAGGCTTTACAATACTGCACTTGCATATATTATCACAGCTTCTTACTTCAAAAGTTGGGCGCTAGCATGTAGAATATAAATGCTCGACAGAAAGCTGCTGCACTTTTAATACAAGGTGTAACATCGTGATAGCGAAGAGGAGCGAACAAAGATACCGCAAACGTGACAATCTCCATATTCAGCTGCCACCTCGACTGCGTGGGATTAATGAGAATTATATAAATAAAGTCGGTGTTTTCGCTCACAACCTCACCCTAAGGGACGTTATCAGTGTGACAGGCCTGGCTTCATGTCGCTCTGAAATGTCAGACACGCAGACGCTGCTGCCGTGGTCCATTCTTAATGATTCGAGACACCAATCAGGCTTGCTTGGTACCTGCCAACTTCATATTCTTCCTCTGAAAACACACAATGGGCAGAGAGCGGATCGCTGCTAGCGGAGGATAAAAGGAGAGGGAGTGCTAGTTTCAGAGCTGGCATGAAATATCTAGGAAATTTCTAGCATCTCGGAGATACTCTCAGAGCAAGGAGGTGCAGATGCAAAGACTAGCACTGTCACATGTTTATAGTCTGCTTCTTCTCTGACATGATGTACTTTTACAGCCCAATCTGTGTGGGTTGAATGTATAAACAGGCAGCATGATGCAGGACTGCTAATTTGGGCAGTGTGTGGCACGTCTGGGACATCGCGGCATCGTCGGTAATGAGAGCTGTCATAAATTGACTGAAACTACGGGATGAAACGTGGGTTTCCGAGAGCTTTAATCATTCCATTTTGTCAAGATTGAGGTGCATCCTGCCTCTCCTCCTGCTGCCGGCTCCATGGCTCGTCTCTAATTCAGGCCCATTGAAAGGAAGCGCTCTCGGATGCTATTTCCGACACACTAAGCACAGAGGCCATGGCATGCCTCTCCAGTTGAGAACCAGCTGGATAAAATTATGTCAGAGTGTCGTCAAAGAGCAGAAATGACCAAATTGGAGCTTTAAATCTTAAAGCGCTCGGGTGACATGTTCTTCACTCACACCCACATGATAATGTATGCTCCCGGAGGATGTGTCGAGTGGTGAGAGTGGTTTGAAACGTAATGGGCCGGTGTCAAAAAGGGTGGCAGGATGACCTAGTGATTAAAGGCACAGTCAGGAAAGGAAGCAAAGGGCGCACTGCCAGGAAAAATTAAGATTCAGGATTGGTACCTGCCTTGACTTCTAACATGTTGACTGGTCTTTAAAAAGAGGGAGTAACACGGGTGATTATGTTATTAAAGGGGCACTCCAGCAATTGAGTTTCACACTACTCTAATTATGGGGGCCTATGGCGTCCCAGTGGCTCACTGAAAGAGCACATACACTGCCTATAAAAAGTATTCACCCCCCTTGGATGTTTCACCCTTTTGTTGCTTTTACACATGAAATCATGGTCAATTTAATTTGGCTTTGTTGGCAAGAATTTGCGAAAAACCCTCCTTATTCTCCTTAGACAGCCGGCTCTAGGCAGATTTAAACAAGTGCTATACTCTTCCATTTCTTAATGATGGTTTAACTGAACTCTGTGGGATGTCCAGTGACTTGGACCTTTTTTGCCATCTCCTGACTTATACTTTTCAATTATCTTTTCTTTGAGTTGTTTGGAGTGTTCTTTTGTCTTCATGTTGCAATTATAGCAGGAATAGTGATGAACCAGAGACTGGAGCTCCCAGACACATGTAAAAATTATACTATAACCACTTGACACACATCAGCTGCACTCAGGTGATCTCCATTTCACTAACTGTGACACAGCTGGCATCAACTAGCTTTGTTGAATTAGGACAGTTACTCTGAAGGGGGTGACTATTTATGCAATTATTTACTTTAGCTTATATATTTTTAATTAATTGACATTATTTTTGTAAAAATCTGTTTTAAGAGGGTTTTTTTCATTCTTGTCAAAAAAGCCAAATTATATTGGCCATGATTTTACTGTGTAAAAGCAACAAAAGGGTGAACATCCAAGGGGGATGAATACTTTTTATAGGCATTGTACCACTGAGTCCTTGTTGCAGCGGACCCAGCCTCGAATCCGGCCTGAGGTCCTTTTGCTGCATATCTGCCACTCTGTCTCCCCCTTCAATTCTCTCTATCACTTTCCAATAAAGCATGAAATATATATATATATATGTATGTATTTTAAAGACAACTTATATTCATAGGCCTATATAAAACAAATATGGGGCACTGAAAAGAGGCAGATTTAAAGAGAAATGATTAGACTTGATACAGTAGCCGAGATATCCAGACTTCAAGTTCCTTGTTTGAGTCAAGACTGAAAAATGCTGAATACTTTACTAATGCAACTTGACTGAGTAATAGTTGTGCCAATATATGATAAAATGATTTGTGTCTAGGTTTGTCCTGATAATATTTTTTGTTAAAAGATATATTGTCCCAGAAATTGTTGTGATAAACAACATTATTGTAATTTTTAAGACCAATTTATGCAACTTATATAATGAAAATATGATAGGATTATAATTGCCCTTTTAAAGAGCAACGCACTTTTATTTCTTAAGAGCGGATATTACAGTAAACATGTTATCAGAATTATTATTTCCATTCATTCAGATTAGGCGCTGCATCCAGGGAACATATTATACTCGATTTGCAAGCTCTGTTTTGAGTTTTTTAAAATTAGAAAAAGACTTACTTATTTGGCAAGCATGCATCTAATGTAGTATTTCTACTTCCATTTTTACTACTTTTATTTTTCTGCTGTTCAATTATATCTTTTACTCTTTATAAGTTTGTATGTTTTTATTTTGTTTTATTTTATTACTGTGTTTTGTTTTTAATAACACACTGTTAAGCACTTCATGTTGCCTCTATTGGTTTTAATGCCATACTGTGAAGCACTTTGAGCTGCATTTTATGTATAGAAGGTGCTATACATATAAATGTATTACCATTACTATAATAGTTGGCAAAAACCCTGCTGTTTGTTGGGCTAAAGTGTTGGTGACATTATTAAGTAAACAAACCCGCATGTAAACACAACGGGCGATATCGAGGTCAGCCAAAAGCTCTCTAATTAGCACATTATATCTTAGTGTTTAATACAAAAACCGAAGTGCCATATTATTTATCGGGTTGGATCGCCTCCTTGAGTATCCATTGTTTGGTAAAAAGACTCTAGAAAGTCATTCCCCCCCATACTGTCAAACTGTCCATTGTAAACGTCAAACTTTTCTATAATCCTCTCATTTTTCAAACTCTACGCCTCCAGTTTACGATAAAGGCTTTATGGTAAAATAATGAGCTCTTTATCGGGAGCCAAGATAACCCTGATGACATCAAAAAGGGTTATTTGCTTCCAACTTTGAAAGTACATTACTTTATAGGACTTTTCTCACAGCAATGATGAGTAAATTGATCTTCACGTGTAAAATCAATGGAGTGCCTATTTAATGTTTTAATGCTGTTGAAGGTGTAAAACAGGCCTGTGATCATTTCTGAAACAAAAAAACAAAAAAAATTCAGTTTAAAGTCAAATCCTTGAATTGCTGTATGTATTCTATATATTTACGTGTTAAAAATGACTTTTTAAAAAGTGGGAAACTTCATTTCCCTGCCAGATCCAGGGTTACTGTTCTGTAGTTAACTCTGATCTCTGCTCTCCCTCGAGGACAATATGTCTGACTTTCTCTGGAACAAAGAGTTGATCTGACAAGACAAAATCAGCTCATGTGACTCAGCTGTTTTTTAACGTTTCAACTATACTACAGCTTTACCTATCAGGACATTTATCCTTACTGATGTCATGATGCTGAATGTGTCAGATTGACATTCAGATATTGTTGCATTTTCCCTGTTATTATCCGAGACAACGCCACATCTCGTTTCAAGCAAACCGCTCAGGAGAAATATATATATATATTTAGATAAAGCGAGCAATAGCTGAAGCTTTGAACATACGATATAAATAAGCAGGATATTTTTGGAAGCCTTCTTCCTCACATCATCCTTTCAGGTGCCCTCAAACAAGAATTACTTGTGAAAGTCAAAGGTACTCTTTGACAGAAGTACAAGGTGCAATGTTCAATGTGCAAAGACGGCAAATGTCAGACGTTTGTTTATGAGGAAAAGTAGCGGGAACATCAGTGTTCTTTTGCTGCTTCTCCGCTGCAGTATTTTTGTGCTGGTATTGAGGGAGCACCGTGGAGCTGTTGGGATCAAATGAGGCCCCTTTTCAACGTGCATCGTGAATGGCGTATTAGTGACACTTTGTGATCACACACACCTGAGATGCAAAAGACATGAGAGCCCTTGACGTTCTTGCCAACTTTTTTCCTCCCCCTCAAGTGTATTTTCTACATGAGGAGCCATTTCAAGTGTTTATCCCCGAACAAAAACACAAAGTTGGAATTGTGTTGGTTGTCTGGAAAACATGCATTATGCATAAGCCAGCCACAATAGTGCTGTTCTTCTGACATCCTCTGCTGCATCTGTAATCCCGAGCAAGTATCACAATTTACACTATATCGTTAAGGTCTTTTAAAAGGTAATTAGTGGTCTTTGTGACACTATGTTAAGGTTTAATACCGACATGCTTGTTTACATACTATCAATTAGGGGCTGAGAATCAGAATGCACGACTTCACTCTGTGGTCTTCTCACTAATCACTGATCATCCCGGATCAAAGAACGAGACAGACATTTGTTCAAATTACCAGTGAATCTGCAGCTCTGGGACAGAGAGAGAAACGTGGGAGTCTTCTCTCTCATGCATAACCTTATGTACACTGTAAACTTCACTTTCTGCAGATAATATTTCCCTTCTGGAAAATAATATGTAAATGTGTGCATTTACACACACACACACAAAAAAAAAAAACACAAGTAGAGATCTCACATTTCATCTGCCTAAGGTGTATCAAATTCTGCCTCTGTGCTGTTGGGTCTATCAGCAGATGAACACATGGGAGAATCTTCCTCTCGCAGTATGCAAGCCTGGGAGTAGCTGACATTTCAAGCGCTGTGTTTGCTGTGAATGTGACACACTGCAATAAACACAGGAAGGTAAATACATTCCAAGCGCGGAGAGAAATATCTGTAAAAACCTATTGTTTTTATTCTTCCAGCTCGCTCTAAAACCTGCTCGTTATCATCTCCATTGCTGTCGTCATCATGTCCTCGGGCGCCGAAACCACAACTCAGCCTCTAATATACACTACAGTTGACCAGCTGGCCACAAGATTGTTAAACTGACTTTTTGGGCCAAACAAGACTGTGCTTCACTCTAATCCGCCTGGCCCTTGTGTGTGCTCCTTGGCCTGAAAACGGGACATGTTATCATTTCTCCTCAGACCGCTGACTAGCACTGTCGTCCAATTGGAGCAGGATCCCTGGGCCCCACAGTGCTCCAAGTAATGCCACTAATGAGCATGAGGAGGCTTGGTAGCAGGGATCAATGTTCTCAGCTGTGAGTCGAAGAACCAGCTGCCCTAGCCCGACCAGCCGGCTGCTGCCCTGCATGCTCCACAGCCCTGCTGACACCAGCACTGCTGAGACTGTCTGGGTGACTCTGGGCCTACGGGTGTAGATGTTTCTATAATCACCTGTTATCTCTCTCAAACCAGCACCTGAGCCACTGATAGTGCCACTGCTCAAGCACTACAGCAGATTTCATATGCAGCCTTCTTCAGCTGCAGAACTCTGCTGTCGGCTGTCATTATACCCAGAACATATTCTGGCACATTTGCTACAGATGTATTAAGGTAGTTTATGATACAATATTTAACCTGTACGGGGCTTTCCCTGCCATTATAAGGGTTAGACGCAGTGCCTAAGCACCTAGCTGTATGAACAAAAAATTATGTGGAGAGCATCTGGACGAGCCGACACACTGCAGGGAGGGCGTGGGAGTAAAGGTGCGGTAATTTATCTGTACAATATTAAAATGAGAGTGAATCATACCAGTCATTCCATTACGACCAAGCCAAATAGAAATATTTTTTAAGTGTTTTAATGGGTTTCACTGGCTTGCCTCACGTGACTGGAGTGTCTCAATCCACCCTGACTGCAATGTCACATAAACCCTACGCGTTTTTACGCTCCAAGTCTATTGTTGTTGCCTTCCGTAAATGGTAATCTGTTTAGACGGCTGTTTTGATCACAGGAATATCCTGCTGTATGTGTTTTCAACATTTTGACCATGTCCACATTGCTTAATCAATGTTCACCGATTTCCCTCACTCACCACAGTGGGTGGGGAAATAATAAATTAATCAATACATTAAAAAAAGCATGTATTGTGTGTTTATTTTTTCCAATAAAATCAAGTTTGGGTCAGCAGAATCTGCTCTTTTCATTTACAGAATAGTATTTTACAGGGCAAGCTTTGCCAGAAGAATCAAGTCTTCAGTCCAAGGCTGTGATATGGGTAAATAATAAAATAATTATTTCACTAAAGCAGGGGTAGGCAACCTGCAGCTCTCAAGCCACATGTGGCTCTCCAGGCCATCTGCAGTGGCTCCCTGTGGCTGTGACAAAAAATATATATATATTTACATTTTCATTTTCCTTTCGCCTTGGTGTAGGCCCAAAGCAACTTGTATTCTTCAATTGTAAAAATGTGAAGCTTATATACTGCAATAAAACATTTTTTTTTAACATATTAGTCAACTAAAATGTGCATCATGGTTTACAAAAATCTTAAAAAGTCTTAACCTCAAAATTTTGCCAATTTCAAGCCTAGTTTTGAGTTTCCCTAGCTAGGCTAGCTTTTGAATCCAAACTTCAAAATCATATTAATAAATGCTCATTTTGACCAATCAGTCATGTTGGTAGACTAATTAAGACTTAGTAGGCTATTTTATTTTCATTCAAATAAGGTTTGCTGCTCGATTCCGACAATTTTTCTCAATGGCTCTTTTGTTACTAAACGTTGCCAACCCTGCACTAAAGCAAGTTAAAGTGACCGATAATAATCGTTCAACATCAAACAACAACAGCTGCACAGCACCCAAGCCCTGGATTAAATCAATGATAATGATTTGACAACCTGTACTTTTCTTACTGCAACATGAAGAGCACCCTTTTTATTATGGCTCACTGCTCACTCTTTTGCTGCCACACTGCTCACCTGAAAGCTATGCTGTCACTTGCTGCAACTGCTTCTGTTGTTGTTGATCATTAAGCATTTCAAAAGCCTCACCTTCACCACAGCATCTATCTATCTATAGGCTCTGGGTCTACCTCCCCCCCACAGGTCCCCACTGCCTGCTGCCCTGAGCTTTGGGTTTTCTTTTGAGGAGTGAGCTTAGAAAATATCAACAATATACGTGTGACAGGGCTGACAGATCAAATCCCTCCAAATAACATACATGACCATTAAATCTTGGTGAAATCAACAATAGGAAATACAGGAGGTTGGAGTCCACAATATAAGTATATCATTTCCACACTGTAAACCTAGTTAAATTATTATGATTTAAAAAATAAAAATTTTAAAAAGTTGTTAAAACTGAGAGAAGAAAATAAAGAAAAATGTTGTATATATGTATAACATCTATAAATAAATATATTTTATTTTTATTTCATCCTGCATCCCAATTGGGTTAGTGTCCTCTCTGCTTAGCAGCATTACAGCATCCAGATTCTCCTCAGTGTTGTCTTGTGATGTCTTCAAAAATCAATAACACATCAATAATGCATTAAATATGAAAACTTAATAAGTTCATTTCTACTGACAGTTTTGACACACGATCTGAAAGACTTCATAAGGAAAAAAACACGTGGAAACATTGACCTTGGAAGAGATATATACGGTTGATATAGTTTTCCTCACAGTTGCATCATTTGCTGTCCGGGGTATTTTGCAAAAAAACAAATATGTGACTTTGAACACAGTTTGAAACCGTAAACAAACGATTTGTCACAATACAATGTAAAAACAGCCACTTGCATCAAGGCCAATTTCAGAATGGATTAAGCATCTTCAAGTGCCTCTCAAAAACAGATTGTGATTTCGCTGTGCAACACTGCTGAGTCATCCAGCAGTTCAAGCGGCTCACATAAGTGGGTGGATGTACGCTCCATGAGTGGACTCTCACATGGAAATGAGAGAGCAAGAGAGTGAAGCTTGAAACTGTGTGTGACAGTAATTGCGATGTCAGGTCACCTTTGTTCACAACATTTGTTTAATTGTGTAGCATGTTGTGCTTGCCATTTCATGACTGCGTTGCTAACGTTTGTTCATCATCGCAGCACATAGATCATTAGAGAAATTACAAGAGCAGATAACAGATCAGAATCAACTTAATCTGTTCTAATAGGAAGTGCCAAAATAGTTGTCTCCTAGATAAATGCTAATTAAAATTACAGTTGTTCTGATTCCGATACCAGTATCGGAAATTGCTCCGATACTGCCAAAAATTCTGGCATCGGTATCGGCGAGTACTGAAGTCCAGACACCAATCCGATATAACGTAATTTATTTAATTAGTAATCTATTTACTGGTGCGCTCCGTTAAGCTAATATTGTGGCTGTACTTTAATTTAAATATGTTCTTAGATTTATTTATTTAAGTTGCTGTTGCACTACTGTTCTGTATACTGTTTTATTTAAAAATAAATGGCTTGAATTTGCTGTATTTATTCATGTTCTACAAAGGGTTTAATCTGAGCCAGGCTTTACCACAATGATAATCATATCACAGTCATGCAGGTGGAGTATGATATTATCTTTTATAACATACTGGTATCGGATCGGTACTTGGTATCGGCCGATACCCACAGCACAAGTATCGGTATTGGAATCGGTATCGGGAGGGAAAAAATGTTATCGGAACATCTCTACTTAAAATATCGTAATTAAGTTGTGTTTATGTCAGATTTTTTTCTGTATTATTATCATTAGATAAGGGTGGGCAATATGGCCAATCTTTTCTATCACAGAATATATATATATATATATATATATATATATAATACGGTAACACCTAAAATGTAATTTAACTATCCATCACAATGGAATAATTTATTTTATTTGGAATGTCCGTATAAACAAAAACAGTGGCCTCACATGAGACACTTAAGTTAAATAACAAAGATATATTTACTTATGTATTTATTTATTTATTTCATTTTTTTAATTCATTCATTCATCCATCCATTAGCTTCCTAGCAGTGTTCCTTGTGTATTTACATCCAAAAATTCACATTTTGTTCAAAGTATGTATGTTTAGCTTCATTATGCTACTTTTTATCTGCCACATAATATCATTTATGGTAGGTATCTCCTTGTTAGGAGAAGAAGAGTACTGGCACAGAAGCTAATCAGAGAACGACAGTGAACGCCAAGTTAGTTTGGATCCAAGACTAAGTCACACAATAACACAAACAAACTAATAGATTGTGGCACCAACAACTCCTGTGTTCTGTGAGGTAAAATCACTGTTTTTGTCAAAGGAGTCTGGTGGCTGTGAGTGAAATGGACGCATTTGTATAGCGCTTTTCTGGTCCTACTGATCCCTCAAAGCAATTTAACAGTCGTGCTGAAATGGAAACACTTCCACAGACCAATCCCACAAGAAAAAGTAGGTCAGTTAAAATGCATCATTGCATTACATACATCAGAATGACCAAAAAGAAATTACTTTTCTATAGATGAACATGTGCAGTCTGTGCATACAACCAATTATAAATTATAGATACACACAGCCCAGCCCTGAGAGCAGCCTGACAAGAATTAACCAGAAACTAGGACTGAACTCAGACAATTACAATAAACAAATGGACACGTTGGTGGATTCAACATGCAATTTTAGGTGTAGAAACTACACCTACATGCATGCACATTAAAGCAAAAAGACAGCCTGCACAGTTTTGATTTGGGTCAGTTATTAGTGTATCAAATCAGTGATTAGGTAGATGCAATGTGGGTTTTTTTCACTTGATTTAAATATAGAATTGCTAATCTCATGCTTAATTTTATTGCATTGTTTTGCATTTAAGTTATTCCCAAGCTCCTGGCCTACCCCCCTGACACCCTCCATACCCCCCTGACACTCTGCCAGTGAACAAACAAAACAAAATTATTCATCGACAAAATTTTACCCGTTTATCTGCAAAATAACTGTGATGTTAGTTCAGAATAAACAAGGGAAAGAGAACTAAAACATACTCAGAAAAAAAAACATAACAATAACAAACACTAATACAAAATAGTCACTGCAAATCAGGATAAGGCGACCAAATGTTGTGCCAGCTGACTACATAAATAAACCAACAAGACACTTGTATCTACATAGGTTTTAAAATGCCACAACTATTTGTTTCCTGAAGCCCGCTGTACTAGATTTATATCTAGCAGGAGTTTAAAGGAATGAAAAAATGTTATGAGAGGTTTAGACGTCATGAAACAATATGTATCTAGAAAGTCACCTCCATCGTGGTAAACAGCCACGTTAGTTGACATTTCCCATCCATTGATTCCCATCATTGGTTCAACCTTTTGGAGTGCTTTGGTCTGACCTACACGGGCTCCACAGGGAGGCACAACGCCACTGAGCCTTGCACAAAGCGGCCTCCTATCGATCAGCCCGCGCCTAAAAATAAAGCCAGGGCTGCAGTGACAGAGAAGCAAAGAAAAAGCCCTTGTCTGCTAATCAATGGCGACCTAGAATTTTATGTCCCGAATCGATAAATCATGCTTTTCTCCCATGATCTAATGATCTCTTGGATGTGTCTGTCTCTGACACTCATGAGGAGTGTGTGGACAAAATGTCAGGTGGAAAATGTGTCATTTTTGTTTGGAGTTTAGCTATACTGGAGGGCAAATTACTATTTTTTTTGCACTGGAGCTCAAATATAAATGGATTTAGGGATGTGTTAGATTCTTTCCCTGAGCTTTATAACAAATTTTCAAACAGATGTGACCTTTCCAGGCAAAGTAAAATTTAATAGGTTCTGAGTCCACTTTAGAGTTTTGAGGTGTTAAGTGCCTACTGGTCATTCTTTCTTTATCTGCTCCTCAATAAATCTCTTTTTTCCCTCCCTCTCCCTTTCCATTATTCCCAGTTTCTCCCCATCTTCCTCTATCTCTTTCCCTCTCCCTGCATCTCACAGCAGGAGCCCAGCTCGCTCAGGGCTATGCGCTAACTCTCCATATTTCTCTCTAGTGAATATTTTATCTCGCCTTTCAAGTATCATTTTCGTACTGAAAGAGGGCCTGTGTCCCGCAGTGGTTTTACCCGCACCCTTTACACTGAAACATCTCTGTTTCAGACAGGGTGACAATCTGTTTGCACATTTCAGGAGGGCTTTTGATCAGAGAATGCAGATCTGGATTATGAATTTTTATCAACAGGAAGCTCATGAAAAAGGCATGAAGCCAAACTGTGGTCATCTGGCACAGAGCCACAGATGACAAGCTTAAATTTAAAATGCTGTTCATATTTACCGTGCCCTCTGTGGCCCTGCAGATAGACTACTATGGAAAAACTCATTATTTCTTCCTCTGTTTCTGTCCGTCTCTTTCCATCTCCCTCCCTCTTTCTCTCTGCGTCGTTGCTCAGAGTGACAGTGATTTAAGCTGTCAGACATTTCAAGGCCCAAAATTCTTGACTTAGCGACTCACATTTAGGGATCAGCCGATCCCACTTGTTTGCATTTGACCAATTTATATCCCCAAGCTGCATTTCCTGAATGCATGATTTTAATAGTCCAATCCATTTTTTTGCTGATAGCAAAGAGGTGAAATGAAAAAAGTGAGATTGAGGAATATGCTAACGTCAGTGATTACGGAACAATGGGTAAAGGGAAGGGAAGGGGACAAAATCTCAAGAGCAATCTATAGCGTATTCATAGAGTTATATTTAAATCAATATATGTGTTTATTCGCAAATGTTTTATTCATCGGGCACATTCTCTATGGAAGAGAGAATAAGCAATAACCTGCATTGGCAGAGCTTCGGCCGGTGCATTAATTCAGCTCGACACTCTCCTGTGCATGTGTGTTCGTTTGAGTGCATGTTCATGTTCATCCCACCATGAATACATGCTGGGATTGACATGTGTCAGTATTGTGAGGGAGTAAACGTCACAAACCTGCAGCTCCTGATCAGTCATAAGTGCTCACTGAGATCGCATGAGGCCTCCCAGAACTTCAGCATATATTAGGATTTCCCATCAATCTTTAAATTACACCTCACCGAGATGACCTCTAAAAGGGGGAGAGACAGAAAGCAAAAGAGACAAGAAGAGAGGAACAGAGAGGAACAGAGCGAAAGGAAAGTCAGAAAGCGAGACGGCAGCAGTGACGGTGACAGAAGCAGTGACATAAATAAGATTTGGGTTAAAAAAGAGGAGCAGAGACATAAATCATTTAGTTTCCCACCACTCCAAGAACTGATAAATCACCCATTCAGCATTCTGTGCTGTGGCTAGCCAACACACCAGATCTGGGTTGGGATTCAGCGGAGACCAAATCTGGGTTAGCGAGTGATTTAAAAATGCTGAAACCACTGGAAATGGGCCTTTGATAGAATCACATGTTCAGCACTTACTTTAGGAAAACTGGGATACACACACTGTCTTACCATAAACTTAGAAGTCTCTCTGAAATGGACCTAAATGGGGTATTTTAGGTTCATTTACTCAGAAGAGCAATATAATACTCTGCTCTGTGGCTGAAGACTCTAGCTCTTGTGTTTGCTGACATTGGCTGCAGTATCACACAGCCCCACCACTGTATGTGTACAAGTAATACTAATAAATACAAAAACAACCAGAGTCCATAAGCGTTCCTCTTTTATTATCTTATTAAAACCCAATACATACAAAGTAAAGTTTTTAAACTGGCTGACCTTCCCTTTGATACAAACTCAGCTTTGATGAAAAGTGGCAAAATAAAATGACCATATAGCATCATGAAGAAACTAAACAAGGAAAATATTTCATAATGCAAATAATGACATTTCTTTGCATGTGAATTACTTGCAAAATGCCAAAGAATATATTTCTAGTCCATATTATATAAAGACATATAATATGGACTAGAAATATATTCTTTGGCATTTTGCAAGTACTTCACATGCAAAGAAATGTCATTTAAACAAAATTCAAATAAATTGCATGAGGTGTGGTCTGAGCAAAAGGCACGGTTAACACTGATCATATAGATTGTATACATTAAATATTATTGAATAAGTTTATAAGCAATTTTGATAAAAATCTGGGGAAGTGATGGGTGTTTTAAGGTGGAAAAACAATGTTATATGTATGTTTTTGGAGCTGTTGGTGTCTCCAGGTCACCAAACACAACATTTTCATTAAAATAATATGAGAAACATACTGAGAAATATATAAGCTAAGATCTAATAAACCAAATGTGCATGACTTAAGTGTTAGTGGCAAAGAAATTATTCAAAAACTTAACTTCGGCAAAGTAGAAAGAAGTTAAAAGTAGCATTACAACCATGAAAAATGTCCCATACAGAGTCGCACAGGGGGGTATTCCAGAAAGCAGGTTCAACAACCTCTGAGTCTATCCCTGAACTCTGAGATGACTTACCCTGAGATGGGAAACTCTGGGTATCCGGTTCCAGAACAGCTGATCTGAGTTAGTTCAATCATCTCTGAGTATGTCAGCCTCGGGTTACGCGCGTGCACAACCACTATAAAAAGCCATCATCAATGGAGCCCCGATTCCACGAGTCACCATGACAACGGAAAAAAAACAAAGATCGACCTATTTCACCGCGGTAGAGTTGGAGATACTCATGCAGTCCTACGGCGAGTATGAGCACATATTTCGCCGAAAAAGTAACACGGCTGCAGCAGCGAAGGAGAGAGAGACTGCATGGGAGAAAATTGCTGCCCGAGTCAACGCGTAAGTTTGAATGTAACACTGACGTAACATTTAACCGTAAGATCGTAGCATTGCCTATAGTTATGATCATAAGTAGGAATTAAATCTAATTTTCATTTAGGTGCAATCCAACAGGAGAAAGGAGGACTTGGAGGCAGTTAAAAATGAAACATAAAAACATTATTCAAAAAGGTAAGACATATTTTGCTAGGCTATGATTGCACCTCACTTAGATTTTTATTTTATTTTTTTAAATTGACTTAGGCTATTAAACAAAGTAAATATTAATTCAGTGGCTACTTCAAATAGTAATTTAAACCCATAACAAAATGTTGTTTTTCAACGTCCTCTCACTTAATACTCCACTTAGTAGATTAACACTTTATACACATCGAAACACATTTATATTTTATATCTATTGAAGTTATTTAAAATGTGACGCTGTAGCCTACACCAACGCTCATTAAAATACTAATTAAAAACAAACTTTCTGCTCAGCCAACAGAAAGAAGGCAGAGGCCCGAAAAACGGGTGGAGGGCCACCTCCACCACCTCTGACAGAGGCTGAGGAGCTGGCCCTCAGCCAAAACAGGGGTCGGCCTGTGGCTGAGGGCATCCCCGGGGGAAGCTCATCTGAGCCGGTCATCCCCCAGGACAACAAAGTGCCTACATCAGATGCAAGTATACACTTACATACATACTCTTTTTAAAAAATGTAAATATATAGTTTTATTTATATATTTTTTATTTTTAGCCTGCTTTTTAACAAATATATATCCACCCACCCAACAGTTGCTATGCATAGAGTTTGTTCCGATGTGAGTGCTCGTCCGCGGTGTGTGAGGTTGGTGATGTATGGGCGGAGAAGGTTATTGAGATAAATGATACTGTTTGATGAAAAGCGGTAGCGTTCGAAAAGAAAATCCTCTGGAAATGATAAAACGTCTAACCTGGGTCGGAAGATTCTTTCGCGACGTAAAACATTTCTAATCAAAACGGCCTCGATGTCGATCGGATTTCTAAGAAAGGGGCAATCCATATCTAACCGCTTTCTTCGTGTGGGAGGAGACAGGTAGAAACTCTGGGGTTTTTATAGTAAACCTGCAGCGAGCAGGTTATGTTCACAGAGTACGTCACCGCAGTAACGGACCCAGAGTTTAAGTTACCTCTCTTTCTGGAACGGATAACCTCAGAGTTTCCCTCATCTCAGGGTTAACAAGCTCAGAGTTTTCACATAACCCGCTTTCTGGAATACCCCTCAGGTGAACAGACGTTACCTGTTTCTCCAACGAGCCGTTGTTGTTGTTGTTGTTGTTGTTCACGCTGTGAGTGGAGAAGCTTTAACGTTAGCTACGTTTGTTCATCCCAGAAAGAGCCACTTTACCGCGTTGTCCTGCTGCTTTCATGTTTGGTAATCCACTCTGGAAAATGCTTGAAATCCAGATAGTCTATTCTTGCCCAGGTATTACCCCCTCCGGATAACATGGGAAGCAAAAAAAAACTTCAAACAAGCTAGCAGTTACCGTTAACTGTTAGCATCTTGTCCTAGACAACCTACGTTAAATCTGGTTATTTTTACCAGAGGTTTGGTTTGTAACAATACCCGGAAGCTGGTGAACACCAAGTTGTTTAAACTGAAGCTTTTCTTCAAAAGACAGGCTTTTAAATGTTTCCTGTAGAGGATAATCCATATATCTTTAGATGAAATATTAAGTTTGACAGCTAGCAGAGCCGTAACTGACAGCTACGAGCAAATGACGTCAGTAGTAGTGTTTGGCAAGCAGCCAATCATATTGCGAGTAAACAACGCTTGCGTACAGTTGTTTTACAACGCTATTGCAGCAGCAGGACTTTTTTTGTAATGCTTGATGTAATGTGTATAATATATAACGCATAATTCAGAATTATTTTAATTTCAAATTATTCATTACCACTAAAAACACACTTTTTCCTGATGCCAGCAGGGGGCAGCGCTTGTCCCAAATGACCCCCAAAGTCCTGAATACAAATTTACCTTTACACCAAAAACACTGACACGGAAAGCAGAGAAGCTGCACTGTGACAAAAATGACACCAAACATTTATAAAAGTAGCCTACCCGTATAAGAACAAGTAGCCTAATGTTAAGGCTTATCAATAATATGTTATTTAATGATTAACCAGGGGCCAGTGCAATACAGGGTTTCAGTACCCATCCCTACAAAGAGTACAGCCATCATGACTTAAAAAAGAAATTAAAATGAATCCACTGGCTTTAAAGCTATATTTCAAAGTAAGAAGTACTTTGGAACCTTCATGGAAATGTAGTGGAGTCAATGGCACAATATTTGTATTTCAAATGAAAGGGAGTAAAGGTAAAAGTGTCCAAAAATGTAATATTTAAAGAAATATTACAGAAAAATGTACTAAAGTACAATATTCAAGTAAATGTACTTTGTTACTGTCCACTCCTGCACACCAAGTCGTGGAGAAGAGCAGCAAGTGGCAAGCTGCCATGCAACATCCATGGAAAGCTGCAGCAGCCGCTCCGAGTTGTAGCTGTTTGATTCTGCAGCAAAGTGCGGCCAAACAAAAAGTTGGGGATGGTTTAACTGTAAGTGTCGAATTGCGGCCAGAGAATACCTGCAGCCAATCTGTAAACAGTTTGGTGACATGTTGATGTATGTTACAAAGAATATTTTCCAACCTGAAAACACCTCAGCTGTAGCTTTTTAACTGCCAAATACATATTCCAGGGCATGATGTAAATGTGTATAAAATGTATAATATTTCCCTCTGAATGGGTGTTTTAGTTTTTATTTAGAAGTTACCTTCAACCACTGCTAAAAATAAAATACTGTAGAAGGACAACTTTGATGATGAATTGCAGCTCCTTTGTTAGAATTTTCTGAGATATTAAATGTTAATCACTTTAATAAAAGGACTTTAATCATATAATAAATAAATACAGCAATAAGAAATAATGTTACCAGGATTATCTTCATTTAAATCATTGGCACCCCTAATAATTCCTAAATCTACTGTCCACCTGCTCTACAGTTGTGATCCTGTCACCCAGCCATCATATTTAGTTATGTCATAAGAATGGAGATCTTCAGTCACATCCTATCATGCAGTACAAGATAACTGCTGAGGCTGTGAAAACCATCAACATTGGCTCCACACGGACACAGAAAGATTACAGCTGATATCTGCTAAAACCTGCTGCTTGACTTGACACAAATCCAATCTCTGGGCAGTTCTGTAACTGTGAGCGTACACTAAAGTTATCAAGGCTCCCGGCGGGGAAGCCAGCCCACGCCTGATGTTCCCAGGACATTGTGTGGAGCCGGACTGGACCAGCGATGACAGATGGGCACTGAGATACCAGAGACCCACGTGGCAGTCACTTTCCCCCCACAGACAGTGCGTGGTGACAGCAACGAGCCACCTATAAAGCACGGGGGAGGAGACGGGGGAGGAGAAGAGGGAGGGACGTGTGGAAAGAATGATGGGTAGGCGATACAGAGCTCGGCAACAGACTTATGAATCACCCAGGGGTATCAGTCACATAAGTCACGGCCAGAAACTGCGGAGGAGAGACACTGCCACAGGAGAGGCGTATCATGACATCCAAATTGGTGCCATTTGCAATTTTGACCCCATTTAACCATCTTTTCATTCTAATCAAGTCTGACTCAATGTTGACAAATGTTTTACAGTAGAGTGACTTCTGTCAGGCATCGGGCTACACAAATCTTTTACTTAAAGCCATAGGCGCCTAATCTTTTCAAGCGCCCACAGGGAAATCATACTGTGGGATGACATGATTGGAAAAATACTTGTGTCTTACAATGAAGATGAATATAGGGTTGGCCACAAAGAGATGGATGGACACAAAGTTGAACTTTCTGAAGTTGTTTTTGCACTTAATATTTTCTTCAGCAACTCACTGAGGAGCAACTTGAGATGTGAGCAAATGATCCTTATCGTTCGCTTTGTTTATATATTTTTATTTGTCAATATGTTACATTTTGTGGATAAGTCTGCAGTCCGTGGCCTAAAGGTTAGGAATCAGGCTTGTAACTGGAGGGTCGTCTGATTCGAATCAGAGGATTGACAGGTCAAGAACTGAAGTGCACTTGAACAAGGCACCTAACCCCCCCACACACAGATCTCCGGACGCGCAGAAATGTGCTGCCCATTCAGGGCTACCCCTGACCAAAATGGGGCCCTAAGCAAAAAAAGTTGCTCCGCCCCCGGCGTTAACGGACATTGACAGCGTTAACGGCGGCGTTAATATGGCCCAGCACTAATTTCAACAAATACCCACCTTCAAGAGAAGCACGAGTTTCCTCTTGTTTTGCATTTTTTCCCCTTTTTTGCCTGACTCGCCATGATCACGTCTTCACCTGCAGCACATGTGCATCTGACCAGTGATTGGTCAGATCGATTGCTGTCAATCATTGCAGTGGCATGCGTGCGGTGTCAGATTACCAAAAAAAAGGTCTCTTCTCTCTCTTCTCCTGCGTTGCGCTGACAGCTGATCTAGTAGCGAGCCCCATGGCTGTGCATATGCGCATCCTTTGTGCAAAACAGGGCCCCTATTGGATCGCGGGGCCCTACGCACTGTGCATGTTTCCTGCGTTTAGGCAGGAGCGGCCCTGTGCCCACTGCTCTTAAGCTTGTTTTGTGAACTGGTGTCTAAAAAAGGATGGTTTAAATGCAGAGTTTGAAGATCCCCGTTATGGGACTAACAACGGAATCTTAAGCTTAAGAAAGTACAGCTTATGGATGGATTAATGGATGTTTATTGTTGTTTTTTTTTTTTAATATCTGCACCTTTACTGATGTTTTATGTTTTCACTCTTTGTGTTTAAGCTCTTTCCTACTTTGTACTGACACTGATGGACAACAATTTATCCCATTTTGTCTTTTGTTATCTCGTCCTATCGTATGACTGATACAGTATACTGTAACAGAAAAAGAATGTTTACTACATTAAGACATAGTGTCCACACCCCAAATCATGCATTTTACACTACTTTTATAAATCTAAACAGAAACCGACAGCCTAAATTATGTAGTAATTTGCTAGATTATGCATATTTCTAATTTTGTAATGTATCATTTAAACCTGCAGTGCAGACTTTTTGTTTTCCCCCTCTGGCAGTGAGTATTTCTGCATTAAAGACGGCTTATGTGCTTATGACATATCAACCCATTCTCACTCCCAGCTCATTGCATATGGATGCTTGGTCAGGACCTTGGCAACACTTTTTGAAGCACTGGGTAGCCCAAAGCGTCAAACTACAAACCTCCACAATGGTCACAGTTTTACACATGCTGAATATGAACAAACTACTGATTAATACAAGGAAACATAGATCATGTTTTGGGTTGAAATAAGTATGTTTGTTGTGTAAATAAAGTATCATATGCCTGCAGATGAGCTCGCTGCATCTTGCATCTTCCTTTTCCCCTAAAGACTTTTAATGTTAACACTGCCTTTGATTAAATCAAATCATTAATTTCCTACACTGCTCTGTAACTCTTATTCCTGTCTTTATATCTATTTTAGTCCGTTCTTATTGCCGTTCTCTTGGCTCTTTAATTACAGTTTTTAATTGCATTTAAATGGCCTTTCATGTAAAGCACTTTGAATTGTCTTGTTGCTGAAATGTGCTATATAAATAAACTTGCTTTGCCTTCTTCTGCAAATTATTAACAGCCACATTTTGAACAGGCATACTGTAAATCCTTGTATTTTATAAATAGCAACCTGTCCAAGAGCAGTACGGGAAAGAGGCCAGACACTAGAATCACTGTAGCACCCTGCAGAATACACAGGGCTTTCCCTGGCAGATATGGGCTTAATCACCATTGTTGAACTCATTTGGCAAGTGCTTGAATGTAACAGAGATTCATTTATATATAAAATCCAACAATCGGTTTATAAGTAAACAGAAGGTTTCCACACAAACATCCTGAGAGTTTTGATGGCAGTTCCCTGATGCTTTTTATAGTATTGTTGTTTATGGAGGATGCAATTTTCTGTATTTTTTAAATGCATGCATACCTGTCTCATACATTATTTGTTTTCTATCTTTGTAGTCCACACATGGGACTACAATACCCTCAAGCATGAGGAAATAAACTATTTTTTTTTATAGAGGCTGATAACTGCGATGTAAATATGCCTATAAGTGTCCTTGTGGCAAAAAAAATATAATAAAATAGTCCAGTAAAGTTCCAGTATCTCTGTACTTGAATGTGAATTTGTTTTGCTACATTTCAACCACCTTGCAATCCGACATTCAGCCGCAGTATCAGTCAACCCCAAAAGCTTCCAAAGCTGCTTATTTTGTAATGAGTTGCTGCAACTTGCTGGTAATAACCTGTGAATGAAAATGATTTAAAAGACATAATTGCTTTGTGAAAACTTCCCCTGTAGCTGCCTGCATGCCACTATTGTGCCAAATAAATACAGAAAGTTGTCAGGCCATGTATACTGTATGAATGTGAAATTATTCCTTATTCATTACAGACTGAGAACGGGCATCCTTAGGGTGCTTTTTCAGGTTTAATAAAAGTGTCCACTGGCTCTGAAAAAATATGCTTTAAGATGAATGAGGGGAAAAAAGAGGAAGTGCGGTGCATCCTAACTCTGCAATTGCAGCTTTTCACATTCCAAAGTGTCAGCATATTCACAGTGCTAACTCTATCAGTGTGTTTTATTGCTACAAAAGCTAGAACAGACCTGTGATAGCTTATCATTACACCCCTTGAATGATTTCACAGCTCATAGATTCATTTGGTCCAGTGAATAATGTCGCGGTATGTGCAGCCGTGCCAATAAAATTCATGCTGAGGCACACAATCCAACATTAGTGAAGTGGATACAGGAGTCACAGCATAGTAATCTCCCATATGAGTGTGTTTGTGAGATATGAACAGAGGGGGAGGGAGTGTGTAGTATTCTGCAATGATCACAGAAGTGTCATGCCACGACGGCTGCCAATGAGTCATTATTCACATAACAAACTAACATGGGGGCCTTCTGATCATGTGCTGGTAAAGATTTCAGTGAGGGAGCAGGGCGTGCGTCGGCGGTTAGAGAGCGCTTGTTAGCCAAGACAACAACACTTCATTATCACTGAGTGAGACCACAGCCCAGACACTCTCGTATTTGACACTGGGGAAGCAGTCATCATCGTGTTTATCTCTCACAGGCATACTGATGTCTGAATTTTTTAAATTCCGAGCAGCAGACATATTGGAGGGGACTTCACGTTTGACGGAAAGCCGGGCAGTTTACCAGGGCTGCTGCTTCAAGTCTTTCCATCATCAACACTTCCCCAGTTTTTGACAAGATGTCTGAAAGCAGACGAAAGCGTCACTAGCTGTTCGTCTTTGTCGTCTGAGTTATGAGGAGCAGTTTCTCAGCTCGGGAGCTGTGCTGAGACAATTTTTTAAAATTTCCACATCACTCAGCAGCTTGCTAAGCTTCAGCTGAAAATATGACAAGCAAACAATTCACAAGAGAAGCATAATGTTAGAGAGGCTGTAATCAGTATTTATTATATTTACAGTGGGTGACAGGACAGCACAAGAAAGATTAGCTGTAGTGATGAAACAATGTATGCATTTTCTATTAGCTCTAAGCATTTTAGCTTCTTTCAGCTCAATGAGGGTTGAAAAGATTGCTGATCTGGGAGTCAGGGCGATCCAACAATAAATCCCCAGAGTTGAGGTCTGCATTGCCTGAATTTGAGTTGCTACTGCCACCAACTGAAGGTCAGTCTCCAGCGCTGCTGCTGGTTCTACTCCTGGATGCACTAGCTAGCTAATTCTTGTCTCGTTAACCCTTTGATGCACAACATGGGTCTAAAGTGACCCGACTAAGTTTTTATATTCTATATATTTGCAATAAATTAATTTCATCATTTAGTATTGCAGGTTTTCCTCAAATAACTTGTTTTTCATCACCATACATCCTAATTTTTGACCCATGTTGTGCATTAGAAGGTGTTTATATGTTGTCACCAATTCACCAATCACCAATTTAAAACCTGGCAAAGAAGACACAAATATTAACTATCCTATTTTGTTGAATTGATGTTTTTCCAATGGAAATTATTATTTGGTGGCTCTAATAAGTCTCAATTGTTAAAATATGTGATTTTCCAATGTAAGCTGGTGGTTCTAACAGCTATTTTAAAGTTAAACCTTCAAAATAAGACAAACATAGTTATACATTATACTCAAATTGTTAATTTAGTATATGACTTTTTGTATACGCTTCTAATGCACATGGTCCTTTTTGACCCATGTGTGTAATACAAAAACTATTTTTCTTCATAAAGTATGAAAGGAAAAATGGATATAATGATCTGATAATCTGTTGTAATAATAAAAAAAGTTTTTATAATATTCAAACACACGGCCAGCATGAAATAACATAGGAAATGAATGTGGGTCATTTCTGACCCATGTTGTGCATTAGAAGGTGTTTATGTTGTGCATCAAAAGGTTGATGCTCTGATAAACATTAAATCCCTCAAATTCAGTAACCCATATCTCTATTATTTCCAAGCTACACCGGCGCAGAGTTGGGGTGATCCAAGATTAGACCCCAAGAGGTGAGGTTTGCATTGCCTGAATTCAAGTTGCTACAGCTGCTAACTGAAGGTCTGTCCACAGAGCTGCTGTCCACTGTCCTCCCAGGTCCCCAAGCTATTTCTTGTCTTATCCATGCTTTGATAAAACAGTAAATTCCTTGATCCATAATGGTATTTCTTCCACGCTACTAGCTGTCATATTTCATAGAGACAGACCTTCAGTTAAGGGCTGTAGCAACTCAAATTCAGCCAACTCAAAGAGGTCAAAAGGGGTTTGTAGGCAATGGCAGCACTGGGTCTAATCTCTGTATGACAGCAAGAAATTGGGGCAATTAAGAATCAGTCAGTGGATGTGTTTTTAGATTGAAATTCTTGGAAAAGCAACCAAAAATTGCATGCTGTAAACATGTCGATGAATGATGAATGGTAAACAGTAGTAACTGTAAGAGCCCAGCTGAGCACAGTTTCAAAATAATCAAGTTTCTCAAAGCAACTGACAATTTATCACTCTAGTTTTAATTCACAGACATTTCATCACTTCCATTATTAATTCTTGAGCATTTTCATCACTTCTTTCATTCATTATTTGTTCTTCTCACCCCCGAGGCCACTTTCCTTAAATGATAAATGGCAAATTTGTCTTTTGAAAGATGAATGTAAGAGGGGGAAATAATGAAACAAGGCTCTGTTTTTATCATTGTATGAATGCTTTAATCAAATCCGCTTTAGGTGAATCAAATCACCTTATAATTTATTACTCTATTTTTCATTTCACACCCATTTTCATCTCCATTTTTATCAATTACTTTTTGTTTGGTCTCACTGCCGTCATAGCTTTGCTTGACTGTTTACCTACCCGCTCTAACGTGATTGGTCAATACTACTCGGAAACCAGAACGCTTCTGATCAACTTATCCTTGTATATTCTTGTAATTCCTCTTATTTTTCTTTATTCTTCCTTTCTGTCTCATGATTAACACCCTTCCTACAGCTCATTCTGCATCATTTGCTCCTTTATTTGCAGCTTTTCAAGCAAAAACCATCATCCCCAAGCCATCACACTGCATTTTCATCAGAAAATCGTTTGTATTCATGTCTTTATAAAACTTGATTTTTTATTTATGAATGCTTTTCAATTCAAGGAATGCATTCATAAAACATGTCACGATTAAGTGAATAATCCCTGGTAGGTGTGAGTACTTTGTTAATTTAACATTTGGCCAGTAATCAGGATGAATCTGTCTGAATTTGACTGCAGGGTATCAGGCCCACACTGAATTCACTGACTGCAGAAACAGAAATGTGAAAGTAGCATCTTTATAAACTTTACTTTAACTAACTAATTATGCACTGATGATTACGGATTCATGACTGTGAATCCAATCTTGTAAAAATGCATGAACTCGAAATATGAGCCTCATTATAAAGTCATGACAAGTGCGTTTTTTTTTTATCTTCATACACTATGTTGTATAAAATGTTTAAAAATGAACAGGCTGTAAGCAGTGGTGGAATGTAACTAAGTACATTTACTCAAGTACTTGAGTAAATCTCCGTGCGCAAGGCTTTATGGGTACACAGGACGCACGGAGGATACACACATGCATCCTTGGAATTTGGGCAAAAGAAGGACTCTGTCCTCTGGGGGATCCTGGACATTGTGAGAGTCCTTCGGAGGATGTTGATGACGTAGTATCCTTCAAACCCAGGAGGATTTGAGGATCCTTCCTTGACATTGGAATACAGCTACTGTCTCCTTTTGTCCTTTGCCAGTTCGTCTTGTCCCATGTCAGAGAACCAGTGCTTTGTCCATGTCATTGTCAGGTCTTGTTGCTTTGCTACTTTGTTTTTCTAGAGTGATTTTCTGTTTGTTTTCTTATTCCTAGTGTAGCCTCATAAGAGTGATTTTCTCTTTGTTTAATAAAACTTTATTTTTGAAACACTTAGGTTTGGGTCCATTGTACGGTCGTGACAGTTTCCATCAACTGGTTTTAGAGCGAATAAACAAAGCTGCATAAACTCACTTTGGTCTGTAGATGGCAGTGTAATGTATTGCTGTAGGCTAATCCGTCAGGAAACAGTAGAAGAAGTAGAGACAACAACAACAAAAAAGAGGTGTCTAATCTGACAACTTTGGCCACCCATGAGAGAAAATTGAGAGAAGTCTTCAGGAATTGGATTTAATTGTGTAACTTATAATTTTTCTTTGTCAGAGTGGAAACAGCTGATCAGTCATGTGAGTTAAATGTTCGTACATCAGTACTTATTCGGAAAAGGCGTTTTGATCTCCCGTTTAGCGTATAAACTATTTTTCAGCCAAAGCCACCTCTGACTGTAAAAAACTTTTATACGCTTTTTCAAAAGTTTAATCAAATTTTGGTGTTTCCATCAAGCTTTTTCTCATGCAAATCTTCAAAATGCACATAGAAATTTGTTGATGGACGTAGGGACAGAACTAACATACGTTTCACGCAAGGCCGGACCAGCTAATACAAACATTTGTTGTTGTTTTTAACAAAGAACACAGAAGCTCGGATTAAAACACACAGAGAGGGAGTGTGACTTCATTCTCTAATTAGGACGCCATTATTCCACTTCACCTTTACATAGTAAATAGTTATTTACTGTCATATGAATGTTTTGAATGTTGCATACAGCCTCTTTAAGTAAAAGATTTGGATACTTTGTCCACCACAGGCTGTATGAGCTCTGTAGTGCTGAATGAAAATGGTGATTCTGTACAAACAATGCTGGTATCATCACTCAAACATGTAAGTGCCTCATGAGTAGTTGAACCCAGGTCATCCAGCTGAAGGTTATCACGTTCAGTCTGTCACCCGGCTGCCTAGAGTACCTGCTGCCGTGAGGTTAAAATAAACACCGGGTTATTCAAATGTCTGCTCTTTAAAACGGGATCACAAAGCATCAATCAGTATAACCGTTTAATCTTTGATCCTCTCGAGATTCAGACAGTAATTTTAATAACTGTTTATTCACATGCAAAAAGATTGTGTCTCTGCTGCATGCTAATGGGAAGAGAATAGCAACTTTTCAGATTCATTCTGATAGCAGACAGAAGCATAAGGGGTGAATTATAGAAGAGGACGAACAGGTTTGTATGTGTGCACAACTATCTGCACATGTGCATCATGAGTGGCTACGGGGTAATTTAAAACCAATATTTGATAAGCATTTTTGCTTAGACGGTTGTTTTTCGACATGGGTAACAGGAAGGTGTGTGTAAGTATTTAAAGAATTGGGGGTTTTCTACAGCAGTATAAAGTGGATGTGTCATCTACTATAAACCACAGAGAAGTCTCAGTTGTAAAGGTTGGTTGTTCTCGTGTGAATAAGGAAGTTAAGGTGCTTTCTGATACCGGCACAGGGCATGAAAATGGACAATTCTGTTTGTGCCACATTCATTTTAGGAAGTCATAAATCGTATTTGCAGTTATGGGATTCTCTGCAGCCTTACATTTTCCCCCTCACACTGACTACAGTCGAACCATAAAACATAGCAAATATGTTTATACATATGCATTAAGAACAGCAAGAACTGGTTCAGAGTCTAGTTAGCTCAACCCCACCCCCAAACAGTGACATGTTGGGTTTATAAATACTTCAAATGATGTTCACATATCACTGAATAATACCTCCCAGGCTCTGTGCATGGATTTTGAGCTTTAAAATTTGATTTTGCATTATACCTAATAAAATATGTAATGAAAATAACAGGACACAGCTTTTAAAAAAAGCAGATTCTCATTTCCAAAAGCTTTTACTCACTTCTGTGTGGAATTAAAGTGGTAAAAAGTGGTAAATCTACCCCTCTATGATAAACTGCATTCTGTGTTGTGCCAGAATTGAATGCTTGACGAGTAGCAACAGTAAATAAGGGCAGCAGGGTGTTGTGAGAAAATATAACAACAATTTATGCATTTAATTAAATAGAGTATGTGTTAAACAAGAGGAAAAGCAGTTATGATAATTCTTGACTTGTGTTGAGCTAAATGAGTGTATGTTACACGGCGAGAGCTGTAACCTGATATACAATGAGCAATCACTGTAATAACCAGACTAAAAGCATAAGTAGAGAGAGAAAAAGTATGGTAAAATCTTGATATTTTGTGTAAAAAAAAAAAAAAAAAGCTTGTAAAAAGATGTTTGTGAAGGTTATGATAATTAAAAGTATGATTATTTTTTTAAAAGGAACTAAACTGTCATTCAGCAATATTGGTAATATATTGGTGACGGAAAACAGGAAGTCCTAGCACCCAAATAAGGTAACAAATAAGGTAACCTGCTGACACAGGCATAAACTGGAGCCTGGTACCGAAAGCCCCAAGCAAGCAGCTGGAAAGTACCTGAAAAATCCCCACCATTAAAATCAGATGAGAACATGCACAAAGTCTTTCCCTAACTAGCCCATAAAAAACACCACTCTTGCAAAGAGTCAGAGGCGGTTCTTTTTGGTAAAGGTGGGCGTAGAAAGCCCACCAGTGAGAGAATGATAAAAGGAGGGTTGTATGGTATAAAAGCTGATGTTAACAACAGAATCTTTACTCTGTTTTGGTTTGAACCAAAGGGCTCACTGCGATTTTGACCGTTTGACCTTTGCAAGAATAAAACTCCACTGCTTGGAACTCTGAAGGAATCTCCTGCAACTTTTTGCCTCTATCATTTTGAGTCTTAGTTTTTGGGGAAGATTTTGGTGCATGTATTTTTGGCAAGTTGGGCGGCCCTCAGCCAACTCTATCTGGCCCAAAGGCTTTGAAGCTACTTAATTTGCCACAAAAGCGTTTTTTCTCCCCGCTGAAAATCCGGGCACTGCTCTAGCTGGGAGTGATTGACCATTTTTAGTTAGCCTTCCTGTCAAGTAAGGCCTTCTCGGTCAGGTGTAGGGAAAGGTGGATTGATCAGTGGATTCATGTCCCGTATGAAACCAAAAGTAAAGATGTTATACTTAGATGACGTCACTTAATCTTCCAGTATCAATGTCATTCTCGTAACTACTTTATGTTATTTATGTGCATTGATTTTACTTTTTAAACTATCTAATCAGGAACTTTTTAGCTCTAACCTTAGAGAAGTAGTTTTGTAGCCTAAACCAAATGAAACAGCAGTTTTTTCTGAGTTGAAACCAAAAGAAAAACAAAACTGAAAACGAAATGTAACATAAGAGCAACCAGCCATTGAATGGGCTGATAGCGGCCTTCTAGAAGGTAAAGCAGGTTCCTTACTGCTCATACCTATGGGATGATAATCGCTGATAAAAGCCTATTCAATACTACCATAACAGAAAAATAGCAGAAAATCACTAACAATTTCTCATTGGTTAACTGAGTAATTTACTGTGAATCGAGGGTGAAAACATTTGGATCAAAATTGCGTAATGTATCTTTAATATATGCTGCATTGTGTTGAATCCTGCCAGCTGATTTTCTTCAGCACTGGCTGGAAGGTTTGAATCTCAAATGAGTTACAATGAAAGAAAACTAAACAGTTTGAATAGCCCCTGTGTCCTCTAGTTGCATTTGATGGAGAGGGGTGAGATTATCAAAGCAAAAAAAACCTTGTAATTTACAAAGAAAGATAAATGGATAAAGCAGTGGAGCATGAGCATCAGCATTCATCATTTGTTGGAAGATTGTCATCTTAATTGTATTCTGGTTTATTCCACATAACAGAGAGAAGTGCAGCTAAGCAGCACCAGGCTCTAAATTTTGTTTTGTGTCTTTGTCTGAGAGATGAATAAAATATCAGAATAAAGCTCATTCCAAGAACACTTAAGTAGTTACAGATGTGAAAAAAGATTACCAAAAATACCAAGTGACCTATCGTAGCCACTTTATCTCTATGATTAGGGCTATTATAAAAAATGTGGTTACTATGGAGTTATGGGTCAATGTAAGGCATTTATGTTAAGTAACCAATCATTACATCTTGACATCTGATTGTGAAGAAGCTCAGTATGGAGGAGGGCAGATGCCAGAATAAAAATACATAAATATACAAATTACTCACTAAATGAATGAATATGGTTTTACATGTACCAAAATAATATGAAATATACATACTGATATTAATCAGTTGATACAATTTTAGTTTAATATAGTTTTAACTTGTTTCTTTATTTATATACCTTTTGTATTACTTATTATAAATTTCCTTTTGTTTATTCACTTATTTATGTATTTAGTTTTTAATTAATTAATTAATTAATATACTTATTATTTCCCCTTCACATTTATTTCTCCAAACAATTTTTTTTTTAAATTAATTTATTTGTAAATGTTTTTTTAATTATCTATTATGCATATAAGTGGACTGTCATTCAAAGTGTTTCATGGGGGCCTTATAATTAATGTCTGCATATATATATATATATATATATATATATATATATATATATATATATATATGCAGACATTAAATGAATGTCACTAAATGAATGAATGAATATGCCTTTACATGTACCTAAATATATTTTTTTTAAACGCTGATATTAATCAATTGATAAAATGTTAGTTTAATATAATTTGAATTTGTTTCTTTATTTATATACCTTAATTATTAATTATTATAATTTCCTTTTTATTTATTTATTAATGTATTTTAGTTTTTAATTCATTATTTTTTTATTTATATTTTCCCTTCGCATTTATTTCCCCAAAGACATTTTTTCTGAATTAATTTAATCATAATTTATTTTATTATTTATTATGCAAATGAGGGGACTGTCATTCAAAGTGTTTAGTTAATGTCTTTTTTCCCCATACTATTTCTGGCACATGTAATGGCATATTCACTTATTTATCAAGTAATTTATTATTTTATTTTTTTATTTTGGCACCTTCCATCTAAAAATAAACCCCAGACACAGATTTTTTTGAAGGAACTCATGATAGGAAAGTCGATTGTCCCTGTCTTTGATGACTGCTGATATCATATGTGTGCTTTTTTGTTTCAAGGCGGAGACAGTTGTCATCTGTTTCTCTTTCTGTCTCCTGCTGCTGTCAGGACAAGCTGATTGATACAAACTGGTGCAGCAAAGGACTCTCTAACAGGCAGCGCCGCCCGCCTGCTCCCCGTTCTTTGCTCGTGACAAATGTAGCCTCTAAATGGCTGTGGCAGGCTCTGATCCTGCAGGACCCTTCATGTTTCGTATGAGAGTTAAATTTTTTTCATTAACTCCAGGTGCGCTGCCCCATCTTTCCCCCCTCTGTCATCGTAGGCCAGAGCAGCACAGCCCACTCCGAGCAGCGCTTTCACTTTCCGCTCTGTTTAAACCGAGTCCAGATAGGCGGAAACAAATGACAGACAATCTCTGCCCTACTTGCAGCTACACCGCACGGGCACGCACAGCACACAGACAGAGACACATACAAGTGAAGCCGCAGAAGACAACCCACTTTGGGAAAAACAGGGCTGAGGGCCAGTTCTGAATCTTCCTCTGGCTGTCCTTGACGAACCTCCGGGCCAGATCCTCCTGGGTGGTCTAAGCAGCGTGGAGCTCTGAGAAGATTTATCTGGATGGTTGACAACTTCTGCACCACTCATCCAGGCTGCTCGTGTCCCCACAGAGAGCACATGTCACAGCCTAAAAAGCAATGCTGCTTGACAATGACATTGTGGGGTTGTTTTTATCTGGTATTCACTTTATTTTGGAGCGGTTCTGAGGAAGTTTGGAGGAAGTTCAGTTTGAGCTTTTACATTTGTTTGCCACTTTGATTATAGTTGGAGATATTCCATGTGAAACTTTGTAGGGTACTGTTTGTTTATTTGGATCATTAGCTGCTGTGTTACATACTGGCAATACAAACACCACATGCACAGTCAGTAATGACTACACAACACTCAATAGTTACACCTATACTGATACTGACCTAACTAATCAGAGTTACATAAAGTTCATATGATATACATATATACGGGGCGGCTGTGGCTCAGTTGGTAGACCGGTCACCCACTTATCGGAAGGTTGGAGGTCCCAGACCATGGCAGCCTACATGTCGAAGTATCCTTGAGCAAGATACTGAACCCCATATGGCTCCCAATGCTGCGTTCATAGTTGTCTGTGAATGAATTCCCAATGGTGGCAGGTGGCACCAGTGTGCCCTGGTAGCCTCAGCCACCAGTATGAATGTGTGTGTGAACAGGTGAATGAGCGTAGTCTGTAGTGTAAGGCGCTTTGGATAAAAGCACTATATAAGTGCAGTCCATTTACATACAAAAGTACTTCATTCATTCATTATCCTAAAGTGTTTATCCGCACTCGGGTTGCGAGTCCCAGCTGATATTAGGTGAGAGGCGGGGTTCACCCAGATAGCCAGACTATCACAGCGATGACACGTTAGTCGTGTTTCAACTGAGTACTGTCTGAGTATTTTTTGGAAAGCAGCGTGTTTTGGCTATACCCACTAGTTCATTCCCCTCGGCCTCTGTTCCCATACAGGTACTTTTGTAGCGGCTAACCAGTGGAGTTCGAAGGTGACAACAGACCAACGCCACAAGCAGTGTTGCCAGCGACTATTCAGACCCCTAAGTGACTCTTTTTCAAAAAAAGCGACAAGCAAGCTACAAATCTAGCTACTTTTTCTGGTGTTATTATAGACTCGTTCCCACTCTTTTTAATAAGTAGGGCCGTCCCAGAGCACTCACAAGCGGCCCAGTCCTCCTGCAACAGTCTCTCCTAGCTGCAGTAAGCAGAGCAGGAGCTGTTAACCCCTCAGTTTGAATGAATCACAAATGCGTGAAATTGCTGCTCAGTAGCGGCTCAGTAGTGTAAGCTAAACGGTGTGCGGATCTTCTCTCCCAAGTCACACCCATAGCGGCTCACTAAAGGAAACAATAAGAAACAAGAACTACTTGGTCCAAACCGTGTCGTGATATCTCGTCAGAAAGTGGACGAGATAACACTCAAAAATTAGACTCAATTTTATCAAGGAAAAAAACTGGCATGGTCATTTTCAAAGGCATCCTTTTACTTCTGACCTCAATATATTTAAATGAAAATGATTTCTCTGGGTACCCATTAGTTTCCCCTTTAAATACTTGCCCACGTTGTGCAAATGTCATGCAGTTTGAGGCAAAACCATGTTGATTCTCATGCAGTACAAATGTGTGATTTTTGCCTCTTGCATTTAAATAATTCTGCATACTGGGGTCCCTAAACAGTTATGGAATTGCATAAATTGGATATTACTGGAAAGCTGAGACTCCTATAGGTTTAATGAGCCTTATTATATTAATGTGTGATGATGTTAGTCCCCACAGTAGCATTTCATTGTTTTTGTAAAAACTTGAACTCACTGTATAAAATGACCTGTTGTGACCTCTAGGATAATCAGCCTCATGAAACTTTACAGCCACAAATAAGAGACCTAGAGCATTCAGAGAATGTATGGCTTTCCTAGTTTATCCTAGTTTATATTGACAAAAAGGGGGTTTCTCAGCAGTTTTCAGAAGTCAATGTCAAAAATGTTTGATACCAAGTTACAGCATGGATTTTCCATGGTGTTCCTCAGGGTCTGGTTGTCTTAATGTGGAATTTTGTAGGGTTGTTTTTTTTTGCCTTTTTTTTTTATCAATTTGAATTTTAAAAAAATAGAAGGTAAAATTTAGCACCAAATCTGTGTAATAAACGGTATCTACCCAAAACGTGCTACAACAATGAATCATAACTGAACATAGAAATAATGTCAATTATAATCTTCAGGTTCCCATCTTCCAGATGATGTACACTACTTCTATGTGACACATACTGTTGACCTGCTTTCTCCCCCTAAATATCCCTTTATTCTGTATAAAAGGGATAGAGGAAACATGTGAATGAACTAGATTTTCTGATAACCTTTGACTGCACTTGTGACCTTATTCTGTAGTGTCAGCAGATGTTGAAGACAGGAAAAGAACATTTAGCTGTCTTAGTGTTTTCATTAAAATTTAAAAAAAATCCTTTTAGACGACTTTGTTTTGTTCTTGAGTGAAGCTGTGTCACCAGCTAGATCCAGCTGCATTTTTAATGTGTTTTTCCACTTTCCACTAATATTTTGCCCACAGTAAACAAATATTAAAGACACTTTTCAGTGCTGCCTAATGCAGTGACAATAAATCAGTGCAACAACCAGGGACAAAACAGTGTTTTATTACAACCCAGAAGGTTTTTATCAGAAGTATTAGCGGAGAGCCCAGAGGAGGCTGTTAGATTTGGTCCCTACAAACAGAAACAGCCCTCCAGCCTCATTACTGCTTGTTTTTAAATGTGTTCCTGAGCCATCTACTATCAACAAAAATGTATTTTAGGAGATTATCGTTGCACCTCTGGGTCATTTTAAACCAAATAACTGCTCACAATTATGTTTTCCTAATTATGATTATTTCATGATTACATTACAGAGCTCCCTTGACACAGCAAACACAACACGGTCTCGGGGCTATTGAGGGAGCGAGGTGACAAGTGTCACTGAAAGCAATTAAAAAGCTATCAGAGAGAGCTGAAAAGAAAACATTTTCTATTAGATTGCAAAGTTAACCACTGGCCTGAGCCAAATGTGGCCACAGGAGCACTAAGGCGTTATTACTCTCTGCAGGCGCTGTGCTGCTTTTCCTCCGTGGTGTTGATGCTAAAGTGGGCTCAGTAATGACCACAAACACCACTTTGCACTGCTGTTACGAACAATAGCACATCAGGAGCGGTTGTCTTGACTCGACTTGTCATTGTTCACATGGGCTCTCAAAGTCTTTGGTGAATTTTTGAATGCATTATTTTTCTACAGTGCAGGGATGAGACGCTACAAACAGGCTACAATTAGGCTCCTTCAAAATAAAGTCTTCGCGCATTTGAAAGAGTGCAGCCACGATTATTATTTCTTTGAAGCTTTTTTATTGTGTGTGCCATTTGTAAATTGTTTTGGAAAAAAATGTCCCTAAAGAAGAAAAGTCAACACACTTGTGAGTGCAGCAAGTTCTCCTAAATCACCTGTACAATCAATAAAAATAAAAAAATCTGTTCATGTAAAAATAGTTTTTAACACTCCAAATACCCCCGAAACATATTTCACTCAGATTTAACTTTACATTTTTTTCACCAGCTACAATCACACATCACAGACTCTTACATCAAAATGTAGCTGATTTCTGTCAGTTGAG
This sequence comes from Centropristis striata, assembly GCF_030273125.1. Taxonomy (NCBI): domain Eukaryota; kingdom Metazoa; phylum Chordata; class Actinopteri; order Perciformes; family Serranidae; genus Centropristis; species Centropristis striata. The sequence goes on from NC_081539.1 coordinate 12,004,118, forward strand.
TAGAATTAACCCTCCTGTTATGTTGCAGGTCAAATTGACCCATTTCAAAGTTTTAAAAATTGTTAAAAGTATTTTTTCAGTTTATTTGTACTTATATATATTAATATACCTAGACATATATACGTTCGGGGTAAAAAAACAAAAAAACAAAAACAAACACAGAAATTAAAAATTAAATAAATAAAATACAAAGTAAATAATTTTTTTTTTTTTAAATGGTAAATAAACGTTATTTCCTTCTAGTGGGGGTTAAGAGCACTTCTAAAACTTGCCAGACTATGTGTTGTGGTTAAGATGATCAATAAACGGCTGCCAAATTCTATAGAACTTTCCCTCCTGATTTTTCAGTAAGAATCTGATTTTCTCCAGCTCTAAATGTTTCATAACATCTGTCATAAGATTTGAATAAGTTGGGGCTGTCTTTTGTTTTGGGTTTGACTTTCATTGTGGAGAAATAAAAATACTGAAGTGAGATGAATAGACTGAGAATCATCTCTTATTTGACAAAACAATTCTTGATTGAACACAAAATGCAGTTCAACAGTTAAACTGCAATACATTCACAATACCCACCATAACGCAAAATGCTGAAAATCGCAATAATATTGTTTCATGACTCAAGTATCGGGATAAAATCGTATCATGGAGCCTCTGGTGATTCACACCTCTACTATTTTTTGTTATTTTTATTGAAGCTCCTCTCTATCTTGCTTTCCACTTTGTTGCTGTAATACTGGAAATTTCCCCATTGTGGGACTAATAAAGGAAAATCTTAGCTTATCTTACATTTCAAACATCTCTGACTCAGTTTTATAATACGTTTAGTCCACTCTTTTACTTTCAATACCATAAAACAGAAATGTTACCCTTACAACAAATCTTAGTGACTTTTAAATGTTTTAACATTGGAGATGAGCGCAGGTGAAACATTCTGATGTTACATTTTTGTTTCAGTGACCTTTAGAGGATGAGAAAATAATGCCCTGTTCTCCCCGAAACCTTTAAGGAGTAACTATCTTTACATCATTTCCATAGTTCAAAACACAAAGATTGAAGATTGGCTCGTTGCGGAGAACTGGAAATTAATTTATTTTAAATATTAATGGACTTCTCTAATTAATATACATGTAGCTAAAAGGGTATATGTGACTTATATTTGAGGTTTAATTAGGGTTTGGAAACACACTGGTGTATTAAATTATTCATTGCTCCTTTGGTGGCTGATATTATCGGATTATTATTATTACCCTGCGAACTGCGGGGGTTATAGTGTCTGTCTTCTTATCTCGTGGTTTGTTCTGGTTTCTGTGCTAAACACATAACATAATTGATCAAATATTCACAAAACAAGAGAAGAGAAGAAGGAATCAGCACAAAATAGCACAGATTCAATCAAATGTGGGCTGCAGACGTAGTTATAATCAAACATGAAATACATCCGCAGGAAACAGATAGAAGACAGGTAGCTTAGCATCAGTCAATCAATAGGTCAATCAATTAATCAATCAGTGAAATGCAATCCTGCCAGCTCTTGTTATTTGTGAATTATTTGTCATTTAGTACCAGATCTGTGATCTAGTTTAATATCTAATAGTAGGGTTGGGCGATATATATCGATATAAAAAATATATCGATATATTTTTACATGTGATATGGAATTAGACCACATCGCATATATCGATATAGTTCAATTTTTTACTTTCTTCATATATAAATGCTCCCCTGTGTCATATTTAGTTCTTTTGTAATGTTCGTTATTCTTTTCTCATATGAATATATTTATTCCAGAAAAAGATTGGCCCATTTTATTTCATAGGCTATTTTTATCAAACATATTTTTTTATTTAAATGTGCACTTTATGGAGCTTTGTTTTATTTTTTTTGAAAAAGGGTATTCCTGTTGTTTTACAGTATTTATGTTCACTTAAATAAACGGTTACAATAAAACTACTTGTGACATGTCATATTTGGCTTTGACCTTAAATTAACATTTTCTCTTACTTTGCAACAAAAATATCGGGATATATATCGATATTCAGCATAAATATATTAGGATATGACTTTTGGTCCATATCGCCCAGCCCTAATTAATAGATCTGATAATGTGTCACAATCCATCCATTTAAAAGCTGATATCCAGCCATTTTCCATTGTTTTCTTGATAATAACCAAAATCATTATCAAGAAAACCATGGAAAATATCTAGATATCAGCTCTTACATTAAACTCTTATGAGCTATTATTGTTTACCATATTTGTCCAAACAAATGTACCTTTAGTTGTACCAGGCATTAAAATGAACATGAAATTGATGAAAACAAGGGTGGTCTAAAAAAAATTTCCATGACTGAACATCATGCCAGAGGAATGAGGCAGAAAGTGATCTGATATCTATATATGATAATACATCCGGTACAGTATGGACTACATAAACACAGCCTTTCCCTCTGAGCTTGTGACCCCACCCATTAAAAATGTTCCTGACATGCCCCTGAAAGGATTATTGTGCAAAAGCTTAAATAAATCCCACTTTCTCCGCTAGAATATATATCGCTTAGCTCCTCAGGCACCGGTAGTATTTCCTGAGATATCCCGCCTTTTTTTCCTTTTTCTTTAAAGGGTTAAAGGGATTCAGAGATCATTCCCACAAGCTCACACGTCTCTGCAATGTGTTGCCTGAGCAGCTAAAGGTCCTCACATCAACAGTGTGTGTGTACATTATAAGTGTGGCTACTGTACCATCATTAAAACCCAGCTGGCTGCAGTCACTATAAGGGGGTTTGGGAGTAAGCTTTGGACCTGGCAGGCCAGTCACGTAACGTCCCTGAACATCTGTGTGAAGGGACTAAGGATCAGATTAAACACAGGCTATGAGGGCTGCCACACAACAACATGGTCTCACAGGAATCCGTGAAATAGCCACGGATTTGCTTAACTCAAAATCCATGGAATAGCCATGGAATCACTCAAATTTCCGTGAAACTGACACGGATTACGCTTCAATGCAAGTTAATGACAGTCATATCCTGTGGCTATTCCAACAAAGTGATTATGTACATTCACTGAGTGAATATTTAGAAAATAAAACATATATTTCTCGCTAGAAATGTGATCAAAATCTATTTTTATGCAGAAACTAAGTCAAAATATTGATTTTTTTCACTAAAAATGAGAGAACTGTCCGCCATGTTTTTTGTTCTGACCGCTGGGACCTTAAAAGTCATGTGACTTGGAACAAACCAATAGGAAAAAATATTAACTTGCATTGTAGCGAAATCCGTGTCAGTTTCACGGAAATTTGAGTTATTCCATGGCTATTCCACAGATTTTGAGTTAAGCGAATCCATGGCTATTTCACGGATTCCTGTGAGACCAGGTTCCACACAAACACACACACACATGCATACACACTAGGGGTGTGCCATATCGTATCGTTCACGATAGTATCAGTATATTTTTTTTATGGTTAAAAAAAATGCATATCATGATATTGGCAACATTCCTACTTCTTGACATAGTGGCATAAGGTTGAGTGTCTGTCATCAGTCAGTCAAACCCAGACCCACCTCTCTGCCCTCCAAACACACTGCTGCATTATGCCGTTCGTTAGCCACGAGCTAACATTAGCAAACAATTAAAATTGTTTTAATCACAAAAAGCTACTTACTCTCTGTCGCTAAACACATGCAGCTTTCAAAATAAGAGCACAGTGTGTTAACAGAATCCACCACAGAACTTAGAAGAATACTGTCAAAATAAGATGCCTTAAAAAAAACATACAAGAACCTTCTCCTTTACAAAATGTCATTAAAATATGCCCCTAAATGGTTATTTTAATTATTTGCTCATACTCAAGAGTCAAGAGCAATTTTTTTTTGTATTTGGCAACTGTTGAGATTTGCACTTCACGCTACATTTCAGATTTTTGTTTATTTCTACAGACTAAAAAAATTATATTTTCTATATATTTTCAAGTATTTTGTAATATCGTCAAGAATATCGTTATCGCAAAAATATCCTGCAATATCGTGATATTCTTTTAGGGCCATATCGCCCACCCCTAATACACACACTGTACACTCTCCCCTGTGTTGATGAACCTGTTGTCTTTCTTGTCTGTGAAAGCTGATTTTTAAGCTCTTTGGGTAATCAGGTTTGGAGGATGGAAATAGCCTGCGGCAAGTCAGTGGGAGTGACGGCACACGTGTCACCTCCCGCAGAAACAGTTGTGTCTCAGGTACTGTAAGTCACCCTGACCCCCCTGAGGGGACAGGTCCCTCCAGTATATGATCACGACCCGGGCAACATCATTAGGCAGCTGCTGTGTGGCAGCAGATCCCCAGCAGAGTGATAAGCAGAAACACTCCAGCGGGAAATGCTTACATTGCACTTGGAGGTGACAGGGATAATACGGGCCGTGCACTTGTTATTCTCTGCAGAGCTGTGCATCATCTGTACGCTTCGGCTATAAATAAAGATTTGTCTCAAACCGAGAGTCTGCACGAGGCGCTGAGCTGCAGTCAGCTTGAATTCCATGATTTCTAATTGACCGTTTACTAAACCTCTCGCAAGCTGCAGCAGATCCGGGGTCGGGGAGTTCGAGAACACAAGTAACAGGATATAAAAAATATGAGTCAGTCTTCTGTTACAGTGTAAATTGGAGGTATTCTGAATTTATTTACTGTCTTTGATAACTTGAAGGGATCACTTTTCTAGGCCGTTTCTTTGTCAGCAGGCAAACTGGAAAACTCCTCGTCAGACTTTAATGAAACTTGGTGGAAGCATGGGTCAGTTCATTTCAGAGTGGATCCAGAAAGGCAGTTACACAAATTCTTCCTTTGCTTTTGATAAAATTGTAATCTGGTAAGCGGTAAGCGTTGCATCAGATTGCAATTTGGGAGTTAACGTAAACTTACGACAACGAGAATTGAAAAAATATTTTTGTTAACTGAAAAATATTTTCAATGTTTTATAGATAACTGAAACTGTCTTGTGTGTTGATAAAACTAACTAAAATTATAGTGAAAATGTCCTTCGTTTTCATCTTTGTCAACATTTTCCGACCAAACAGCTGCTGGTTAGTGAACATGCAGGAACACGTTGGTAAATATGTTTATTGAGGCTCGAATGTCTATAGAACTATTTAAATCGATTGCCCTCAAAAGGTTCAGCACTTCACTTGAACCAAAATTCAAAACACCTGGAGCTGCAAGAGTTTATAACCTTATTGGGGCTAAGATGGATAAGGCAAAAGGAATGAAGGCAACATTTATTGTGACTTTTTTGAATCTCGCACCCAACAAATACCCCAATACAAAAAACTAAAACTAACACAAAAATCAAACATTTTCCAAAAAATAAATACTAATAAAAACTAGCAAACTCACTCTTAAACTAAGAATTTGAAAACAAAAATTCACAACGAAATTAAAACTAATGAAAAATCCAAAACTCCTATAATCTTGGTGCATACCACTAAGGATGAGTCCTTGTGGCAGCAGGCCCGGGTTCGATTCCCGCCCGAGGTCCCTTTTCCCCCTCCCATCCTCTCTGTGATATGGGGCCTACCAGTGGTGGAATGTAACTAATTACATTTTACTCAAGTTAGTATGCTTAAAGTCAATTTTAAGGTAATTGTACTTTACTTGAGTATTTTAATTTTATGTAACTTTATACTTCTACTTCACTACATTTTGAGGCAAATATCATACTTCTTACTCCACTACATTTAGCTGACAGCTTTAGTTACTTTTCAGGTTGAGATCTAACATGAAAAACATGATACATTTAAAGTGATTAGACATTTATTTCTCCATTGGGAAAATTAAAATGCTGCTTATATAAATACACCAATTATAATAATGCATTTAGTCTGAGGCCATGGTTCTCTGCCAGAAAACGGTGGACTGCCCCCTCTGGGTGGGGAGAGAGGTACTGCCTCAAGCGAAGGAGTTCAAGTATCTCGGGGTCTTGTTCACGAGTGAGGGTAGAACGGAGCGTGAGATGGACAGGCGGTTTGGTGCGGCGTCAGCAGTGATGCGGGCGTTGTACCGGACCGTCCTGGTGAAGAAGGAGCTGAGCTGGAAGGCAAAGCTCTCGATTTACCGGTCCATCTACGTTCCAACCCTCACCTATGGTCATGAACTTTGGGTAGTGACCGAAAGAACAAGATCGCGGATACAAGCGGCTGAAATGAGCTTCCTCCGTAGGGTGGCTGGGCTCAGCCTTAGATAGGGTGAGGAGCTCAGACATCCGGAGGGAGCTCGGAGTAGAGCCGCTGCTCCTTCGCATCGAAAGGAGTCAGCTGAGGTGGTTTGGGCATCTGGTAAGGATCCTCCCGGGCGCCTCCCGTTAGAGGTGTTCCGGGCACGTCCAACTGGTAGGAGGCCCCGGGGAAGACCCAGAACACGGTGGAGGGGTTAAATCTCTCTCCTGGCCTGGGAACGCCTCGGGGTCCCCCAGGAGGAGCTGGACGTTGTGGCTGGGGAGAGGGACGTCTGGAATGCCCTGCTTATCCTGCTGCCCCCGCGACCCGGCCCCGGATAAGCAGAAGAAAATGGATGGATGGATGGATTTAGAATATATATGTATAACAATCTGAATGGGTCCATTCTGCATAACGAGTACTTTTACTTTTCATACGTTAAGTACATTTTGATGCTGGTACTTTTGTACTTTTACTGCAGGACTTTTTCTGGTGAAGTAATGGAGTAATTTCACAGTGTGGTATTATTACTTTTACTGAAGGGATCTGAACACTTCTTGCACCTCTGGGTCTAGCCTGAGCAGAGGTCTGGACTATGAAGCAGGATTTAACCTTCAGGCTTTCTGTCCCATGGCGGTGGTTTACTTCTTACTGGGGTAAATCTTCATGGTAATTTATGCTGCTCCGGGCAGATCATGGTAGAATTTTATTGTTAAAAAGCGGGAAATAATATGCAGAACTGGCTGTGCAAAAAGATATATTAGAAATTCTACACAAATACTATTATACTCCTCTTTAGTTATGGTCCTGAAAAAAGATCGAAAGTGTTGGAAATTTCAGTCAGCAATCGTGAAACTCTTTTATTAGACTCACCTCACTTATCTCTTCTTGGTAATAAAACACCTTTTCTGCAGGGGGTAACCAGAGCACAGTTTGGGTTAATAATATTAGGCATCATTAATGCAGCAAGATGTGTTTTGGAGGAAGATTAAATACCAAAACTCTCTAAATTAGTCAAATTAAAAATGGAATGGCTTCTCTTTAATGCTAGATAGCTAAAATAAACAATATAAAAGGGAAAAAGGCAAGCTTAGGATCGATTCTTCTGGAAAAGGTCTTAAAAGTTTCGACATTATCATGAAACTGCAGGATTTATTTTAAGGATTTTATATTATTGCATTTAATTGTGTGAGTTTGTGTTTGGTTTATTTGGTTTAAGTTCCCCTCTTTTCAGGTTTGCATGTCTCAAAAAGATGATTGTATGATATATAATAATACATAACATGAATGTAGAATGGAAAATTGAAAATGACCAAAAAAAGCAATTTAGACCTATTATATGAGGCAGAGAAAAAAAAAGATTTAGGATAAAACCATAGACTGTATAAAACACCTATTCTGCAGGGGGTAACCAGAGCACCGTTTGGGTTAATAATATTAGGCGTCATTAATGCAGCAAAATGTGTTTTGGAGGAAGATAAAAACACCAAAACTCTCTGAATTAGTCAAATTTACAAGTGGAATGGCTTCTTTTAAATGCTAGATAGCTAAAATAAAAATATAAAAGGGAAATTGGGACAAGCTTAGGATCGATTCTTCCTGCTTGCTGCGGTAAAAGGTCATAAAACATTCGACATTATCATGAAACTGCAGGATTTATTTCAAGGGTTTCATTTTATTGCATTTGTGTGCTTTTCTTGGCTTAATTTTCCCTCCCTTCAGGTGTGCATGTCTCAAAGAGATGATTGTATGATATATAATAATACATCACATGAATGTAGAATGGAAAATTAAAAAATGACAAAAAAAAGAAGCAATTAATGAGCTATTATATGAGGCGGAGAAAAAAAATAATGATTTACAAGGTGAATGCATTATTAATAAGCTATTACCACATTTTAATTAACTCTAAATAATTTGCCAAACATGACGCATTTCTCTTTAATACTCCCAGTTAATTACTTAATCACAAGCATGTTTGAACACATGACGGTTCTCAAACAACAAATGAACTAAAGAGGTGATCACAGCTAACAGAGATGCAGATATTTCATCTTTATAGCGTGTTTGGAAAGCGTAACTGCCCTCTTCTCATCATTATTATAGACAACATGTGTGCATGACAAGCGTACAGTACGGGGGAGGGATGAACTGTAAACAGATGTTATCTGCAGATGTGATTATTTTTGTGGTGTAGCTGTATTTGTGGTGGCCTTTAATAATGTATAATCACAGGGGAGCACTAATGGAGAGTCCAGGTTTACATAATGATGCATCAAAACAGAAATTATGATAAAAAATGTGATTAAAAAACACCAAACTGTACCCATTACGGTTTATTTATTTGTTATTGAAATAATCACTTATCTATGGCAGCATATTGGGGCCAATTATGTAAATAAAATACAGACCCAGTGAAGGGGGGTAATATTTCAAGAAAAAAGTAGCAAATTTATGAGATTAAAGTTACAAATCTACAAGTAAAAAAATCTGATTTATGAGATTATAGTGGCAAACCTACGAGAAAAAAGAAGCAGATTTATGAGATTAAATGTTGCAAATCTACAAAAAAAAATGTTGCAGATTTATGTGATTAAAAGTGGCAAATGTACAAGAAAAAAGTAGCAGATTTAGGAGAAAAAAGTCGGAAAAATAGGCTAGTGTTTTGTTTTTCAAGGTGCTACAGCACCACGTTTCATTAGTTTCTACCCGCAAGATGTCTCCCGCTTTTCCATACAAAACACGATTTTTCGGACTTTTTTCCTCACAGATTTGCCACTTTAATCTCGTAAATCTGCAATGTTTTTCTCGAAATATTACCCCCCTCCCCGGTCCGTATTTTTATTTATTTTTTCATACCTGTCCCTAATACAGCGTGGTAGTTATCTTTATTTATTTTTGGTTAAATTTGGTTATTTGTCTTTCAGAAACACTGGGCGTCATGCAGCAAGATTTTTTGGTAACACTTTATATTAAGGTCCTTGTAATAACCATTAATTAACAAGTAATAAGGCATTGTTCTCGCTTTAGATCCCTTTAGCGGCAAAAAGCATAGTTAACTGTTAACAAGTGCATAGTTAACTTATAATAGATGAACAAAAGATCAATAAAGGCATGGCAAAGACATAATGGGTGGTTTATGGGTGTTTGTAATGCTAATATGAAGAATTATAAGATACTCATGAGGCTTTTATTAATGTTCTTATTATACATTTCTTATAGCCTGCTACTAGCTGTATTATAATGCCATTATTAACACTTATATAGGCTTATAAACGCACAGTAATGTTAATAAGCATCTTGTAAGGACTTACAAGGGCCTTATTACTTGTTAATTATTGGTTATTACAAGGACCTTAATATAAAGCGTTACCAATTTTTTTTTTTTAAATAATTACTTTTTTAAATTTCGGTTTCAAATGTCTCTATATGAGACATTTGGGCGTCTTGCATCTTTGCCACACAATAACATGAATAAACTCCACAAAAAATAAGAGTCAAACTTGCTAAACTCATGTCTGCCTCTAATGTTTTGTTTTTATCTTCTTTGCAGCCGACAGACACCATACTGTGTGTGTTTGTGTGTGTGTGTGTGTGTGTTTGATGTTTCCTGATGCAGAAGTTGTAACAGCTTTTGATGGGCATCTTTGCACACAGTCATTTCCACACAACCCCGCAGAAAAGTTTTCCAAAATGTCAGGTCAAAACAAGCAGCAACAAAGCACCATCAATCGACTGACGGGCTGACAAGCGGCTATTAAACCCAGTTGAACTGTTGACGTGAAGTCACGGTGCCAAAAATAGTCTGACGGGTCTACGAGAAATTATCTAAATCCTGCTACTGCTGCTGACGGAAATGCTCACAAAAGAGGCGTTCACTGGGGGGAGGTGACATCTGAAAAAGGGCAAATTTGCCGACATTGTTTGTGTAATTAGGCATCGAGGTATTCGTGGCAGCAAACAGATGGACTCCAGCAGCTGCAGCCATCTATCAGCCGTAATGTCAAAAACACTGCAACAAGAATCTGAGAGAGAGAGAAGTGTGGGATGGTTTCCATGGCGTGCGAAGCTAATCAGCCATTTCTCATCTTGTTGAGTGACACAAACTGAGCAGAGAGAAGTGCAGGCTCGAGGCATTAACCGAAATAACCATCTATCTCTTTACCTTGACCCCTACACGGGACCCTACACCATTAAACACCTCCCTGTGCGAGTCAGAAATGAGATGATTACTATCTCGCCTTAATATGCCATTTCAACACGAAGACAGACGTCAGTGTGAGCAGCAGAGTGTAATTGCCCTTGTCTAGTGCGCAAGATTGTTGGTTCTACGAAAGAAAAGAGACAGCAGGCCTCCTTCATTTGCCACGCGATGAAACTCATTCTCAGAATATACAGCGAGGTAATTGAGCGATGAATTACTTTTTGCATCAGCACCACTCAATGACACTGATTCTGATGTAGTAATATATTATCTCCCCCCTTTGTGGTAATTTATCCCCGAAATGACATCCAACTGAAAATGAATATTCTCCTCTTTTTATCACCTGAATAACAACTTTTCAAACTTTTTTTTTTCTCAGGCTGTGTGAGGGTCAGACGTTCAGAAACATGACTTTTTATTATTTAAAGTCACGTCTCCGAGTTTGACTTTTGAGCGCCGTCATTCCCTAAAGAGAAGAAATAAATGAGTTTCACATCAAGTAATGCAATCAGCCGCGGTTAAACCTAGATCTCCAAAAAAATTTGATTACATCTGCTATAATTGAGTAGACCTCTGCCTCGGATTTAAAAAGAAAAAACACATCTATATGTGTGATAATTGGAGATAGATGGAGAAATAGATGTCTTGGTGGAAGAAAGGGAGATTAAAATGCACATCAGATGGGCAAAAATGATAGCAGTCAACAAGAAAAAGAGGACAATCTTTATTTCTTTCAAACCTGTAATAAAGTGTGACAATCTCAACCCAAAGAGGAAGTTTGGCAGAGAATGGTAGGCAACTACAAAGACCAGAAGGCAAGGCGAGGGCATGGTTTCCTTTAGTGCAGTTTCACAGTAATAATACAGAGAAACTCTGTATATTTAAAACAACAGGTGTGCTTAGGTTGAGGCGCCTAAGTCGATCAAGTTACAAGATTTACTGAGCTACAAAAGCACGACGAACTGAAGAGTAATGAGTCTTGAAGCGATCTTATTACCGAGCTACACTTTTTTTTAAAAGGATTACAGAATGGAGGGGAGGGTTGAGGATTACCTTTACACAATACAGCTCAAAACATTCATTACTATTTGAAAATATCTTAAATCAAAGTCCACTTAGTGGTTTGCTCACTCCTCAGGGAGTTGGTTCAGTTGTCAAAATGTGAGCATTAATACGGAAGAGGATTGGGGCCAAGTAGGAGGGGGAAAAATGGGGATTTTTTTTTATTATGCAGCTCGAGAAAAGTTGAAAAATCAAGAACAAAGTCAAAATGATGAGAATAAAGTCGAAATACGATTCCGAGAAAATAGTCAAAATGACGAGAATAAAGTAAACTTTTTGTTTTCGGTAAAGTTGGAAAGATAGTCACAGATTTGTGTCAACAAGTCATCAGAGGAACATTGTTTTCCATCAGAACAGTTAGGTAGACTGCAAACTCCAACCTGATTTTCATCAGTGTTATAAAATACAGTAACAACCACAATATTAAAGGGTGTAGTAGAACTAAAATCCCCCGACAAATAAGTTAGACATTCTATACTATTGTTTTGGGGAAAATATGCTTTTATGTAATTTATGTGAATTTTAAAGACATATATTGAATTATATATTTTATCTATGTATTTTCTCAACATTGTATTTCCACATTATTCTCGACATTGTATTTTGACTTTTTTCACAAAATTAATAATGATTTTTTTTCTCCTACCTTGCCCTAATCCTCTTTCGTACATTTACAACAAATCAGATGCCAAAAAAAAAGCAGTAGGCAAACAGTTGAAGCAGAATCAAGGTTTGGAGAAATGTAACAACACCATGCAGCAGCCGATCACGTAACCGTAGCAGCATGAATTACAAATAACCAAATGCTTTGTTTAAAGTGTAGTCACTCAGTTTGTCCTTGTGTACCAATTTAAAACTAGCATCCTGGTTCAATGTATTCTCATCAGCTGGTTTATATGATTTCTTACAAAAACGTATGCAGATGCTGCTTTAAACACAGCTGCCTTCCCTAGCATACATGCTACCTGTATAAGAGCGAGTAACGCAATGTAACTGTTTGTTTAATCTGCACAAGAATGTGTAAAAAAAACACTCTGTTGTGGTTTTACTGGGGTTTATGTGCCGGTTGTGGTGACTTAAAATGTCTTCACCGTGAGGTTAATTCAGTTTTTGTATGGATTGAACAAAAGAGATATAACCTGAGCTTTAGAATAATAATGTTATTCTCTTTTAACAGAACCGGACGAGCCGTTCCTCCCTGTTTATGGTCTTTGTGCTAAGCTAGGCTAAGCGAAGCTAAGTAGCTGCTGGAATTAGCTTAAAATTTTCCCCTTCAGACATAGACAGAGTGCCGGTGACTTTCTCATTCACTTGGCAAGAAAGTGAAAAAGTGTATTTCAATGATGTCAAAGTTTTAAGGAAAAGGGTTAAAACATGATGTTATCTGCCATCCTGTTTATTGAAAGATGCAATGTGTAACATTTGTATTCAGTGTTTATGTTGTTTTCTTGTCTATGCTCTGCATACTTGTTAATAGTGGGCAGGGCTGTATTGGGAAAAAAGTTGATATTCAGGCATTTTCATGCACCAATCATGAGCAGTGTTGGGGATTACAAAGTAACACTTTTTAGTTGTATTGAGAAATGCGTCGTTGTAATGAGTTTTCAATAAGCAATCCTTTCCCTGCTCTTGGTTGCCACAAAAAAATCCCTGCTGTATTCTAGTGGAATTCATCTAATCTTAAGGTTGTGTCAGTGCTCATGTAGCCTTTATGTCATAAAAGTAATTCAGCGTTGACCTGGTTAACGGATGCATGTTAAAACATATTGTATCATATCTGAAGACTGTGTTTTATTGTTTTCATAAACGCGCAGTTAAATTGCAAAAAATACATCTTGTATGAATTTGTAAGGGTTTATGCACGAGTCTTGTTAACCTCTTGAATCATATTAACTTTGAATCAAACATAATCGAGTTGTAAAGGCGATATTGTGTCATTTATCCTGTTATTAGCCGGCACAGTTACAGATTATAGGCTGTAAACGAGTCTCGACAATAATGGTAGAGTCATTCAATTTAAGTGACACAACAGTGCTCTGTAGTTATTTTTTCAGTTACGTTTTAAGTAACTTTTAAGAGTAACATTACCCAACACTGGTCAGGAGTAAGAATGTTGAGTTGCTTAAAAATGTGCTTTTGTTGCAACAGAGTTTTTGAGCGTTAAGGGGTTTACCTTCATTTTTTTCTCCATTAGTCACAAATATTTAATGTATACTCAAGATAATGCAACGTGTTCTCAGGTGCTTTAACATGCTTCACTGACAGAAAGGCCTCAAATCCAACAAGGTGCACTCTACTGTGCATTTGTCATAAAAATGGGATAACACTGGGTGCAGCAGATTTAAGGAACACTTGCTCTTTTCAAGAAACAGGATGGCCACTTGAATCCGAGAAGAAGCCACAACGCCTACTTGATTTCAGGTATTACATACACTTTAGTTACAAGGGTATGAAAATAGGATAGAGATGGAGTTCAATGCTTCTAGGAAACTAACAATAGTGACAGAAAAAAAGATGTGAAACTAAGTAGTAGGAAGACGGGCTTAATATTTTGTACGCTCAGTGTACGTCTCAGTGCATCGGGATTTAAACTTCAACCTGCCTGCTGAATTCAATATAGCAACCAGTGATGGAGGACAGATTGAAATATGGAAACAGACAGAGCCAGTCTATCTGAGGAATATGAGTTGTTAAAAGCTGCAGGAACTACTGATGCATGTTATAGCTGTCTGCTGTACAGGTGCAACCATATCTATACTTGGAATTTTGAGCAGGTTGCTCATGTTGGATTGAAATGAAAAAAAAAGTATTTGCCATATTCCAGTATCAGATGGGCTGATACCAATTACTATTCCAGCTTTTTTCATCAACTCTCTTCATATATGGACACTAAGAAGCAGCTGGCATGAGAAATAAGTAGAAATGCACGACTGTCTCGGCACCTTGCACCTTAAGAAGAAGAAATATTATTTCAGGCAATAACTGGCAGTGCCTGATCAGTCCCGGCTGCCTGATCTGTTGTGTGCATGTGCAAGAAAGTGAAATCAAGATGGCTCAGTTGTTCCAGCTGTTCAAGAAAACAATATGCATTTAATTCAGAATGTTATTGCTTTTTTATTGAAGACTTTTTTTTAAAACAATGTTAGCAAGCTTGCCAACATTGGTCTGGTGAAGATCAACTTTTGTTTTTAGTGATAAAGACACTTTTACATGATGGAGCTTTCCTTTCATAAGGGGCAAGCTTAAGGCAACATTATGAAACTATTTTAACTATAAATGTAAGCTTCAAAATCAGTTTGGAAACTGGGCTATATTTTATGTAGTAAATGTTATCTGGTTTTCTCTCTGATGTTCCCTGGCTGCTCTGCCTCAGCATTCGATGATTAAAGTAGTTTAATGATGGACAGAAAGCTTTGCTTGTCGCCAAAGTTAAGTTAACCTCCAACTTCTTCTGACTGTAGGTTAGCTGCAGCCATTTAGCTCAGTTAACAGTGCTGCCAAGGCTGCTCTGAGCACCGCAGGACTGTTGGTGTTTACACCACTAGCACAAGAGCTTTAGACCGTTGAAGTGGAGGTTTTTGGGGTATAAGGCGGGAATGAATGCTGGCAGGGAGCATTGCCACAACACGAGCAAGGCAAGTGGACAACAGACTCTGGTTTAACAGCCGGCTTAACGCACTTAATGGCAGAGACACAGAAACCAAAAAAGACATTACATTGGAAATCAAGAAGGGAAAAAAAGTGACCGAGCAAGAGGCCACTGAACAAAAGTAAATCTTAGTTTGGCTTTTAGAGAGCTTCCTGAAAAAGGCTGCAGACAAACACTGAGCTGGTCTTCTTGGCTTGCTTTGTCTTGTGTTGCTGCACTTTCTTGCTGATAGCAAGTTGCTGACTTGCTAGTGTTTTTAATCATAAGTTATGTAATCATAACTAATGCACAAGGGGGGGTCCCCTAAAAATGCAGTTTTAATGTGTATAAGAAAGTAAAACACCCATTTCTGGCTGGGCAAGATTAGCCATACAATGCTGTGATCACATGGTCATTACGCCACTTCCCACCATCAGCCTTAACTTGTTACCAAAGGTTTTGGCAAGTTAATAGTTTGTTTATACAACAGACTGCATCCAAAAGACATTAGAACTTGTTGCAATAACTTTCTCTATTAAAAACACACCATTTTTTTCCAGAGCTTGGAGTTGAAGTAGCTTCGCCGTTAAGTTTTCTTCCCATTTCTGTTGAGAGCTGCACATGCTCAGTACAGATCAGGCAGCTGGGTTCAAATCAGTCACTGCTAACAACATACAATAGAAAAAGCGCAATTCATTTATGGCAAATTTTCCTTCCTGGGCACTTCCTTTGCTCTCTACACATGCCAGTCGCTACACATAATAAGCCTACACTTTGGATTGGAGGGCAAGGGTGAACAAAATGTCTCATGTTGTACTGAGTTCGAAGGCATTATTAAGAATATTATAGTAAACTGGAATCAAAAAGAAAAAAAGATACGAGAAAAAGAGGATATAATGGGGCATTTAAGTGGTCACAAAACAACGAGAGAAAGGGCCACATGTCACATGGAATAAACCACCGGTTGGTCGAATCGTAATAAATAAGTGGTTTGTTTGGTTCACAGCCGCCCCTCCTTCTCCTGAACATAACGTATTTACGCTCCATCATTAAAAAGGCTGTAAGTTTGAAATGTGATCTGATGGCTTCACTGAGCAGCTGACCTCAAAACACAGAAAGATCGCCAACCGTCTGTGCTCGAGGGGCTTCGAAGGGGGAAGTGATATGAAAGACAAAGAAGCAGAATAGTAATACATTGATATGTCTTTGAGTTTCATGTCACTGCATTTGACTAGGCCTATCATCCTCTACCCGGCGGGAGCCCCTGCGTTAATCGGTTTTCTTCTCTTCGGGACCTTTCTCTCCAGCGTCGTCTTCCTCGTTCTCGCCCTCTTCGGGGCCCTCCAGCTCAGCGGCGCCTTGCCTCTCCTCCTCCTCCTCGTCCTCCTCCTCTTCGTCAGTCAGGCCCTCCCTCTTGAGCGCGTCGATGTCATCCGTACCGTCATCCGACTCAGCTGTGCAGATGCCATAGCACATCAGGCTAATTACACCCAGCGGTAGGCCGAAGAGGAAGCAGCCCAGCAGCGGAGAGCTGCGAAACACTGACTGATGGAGGAAAAGAGACAACAAAAGATGAAAGGGAGACAAAGAAGGGCAAGTGTGAGGGAGAAAAAACAACACAAATGGAGTAAATGAGCATGGAGACAGAACAGAAGAGAGGAATTTTCTTTCACAATTAAGTCTTTCACAGGATGAGTTTAAGCTTATTTACTCTAACCGCTACAAAAACATGCTCTCCACTTTCTTCTCTCTTCATGCAAATATACAATTAAAGCCATTGTTATGTATAAACATTAAGATCCATCAGAATCTCTTCCGACACCTTCTTCTTTCTTGTCTCATTCAAGCGTGGATCGGTAACCGGGCGAAGCCTCGGGGCCGGCTTCACTGTGTGACAATTAGCTTGTGGTAATTTGATTAATTGCATATTTGCTTGGTAATAAGCAAGTGAATAAGAAGTGAGAAGAGCCAGAAGGCAATTCATAGCATTCATATTTAATAGTAACCTAACATGACTGAAGTTGTGCTCTGGTTGCAGCTAACGAGAATTCACTCTACAGCTGCAGACACTCAAAATATATCATAACATATTTCCTTTGCAAAAATGCATCCTCTCAATTAAAGGAACAACCTTTAGAAAACCCTATCAGGAAGGAAGTTACTGCTTTTATTTTGGTTGTCTACACTAGCAGTCAAAAGTTCTCATTCAATGTTTTTTTTAATTATTATTATTATCAAGATTATAGATTAATGAACAATGGAACACATTAAATCAAACAAACCAGAATATGTTTTATATTCTAAATTCTTCAGAGTAGCCTTTAACATTTTTGCTTTGATGCTCTTAAACGCAAGAAGACAAGAAATTCCACAAATTTCTCTTGAAAAAACTCTTAACATGACGCCCCTGTTAACTGAAACCATTCCAGGTGACCAGCTCATGAATCTGACTGAGTGAAGAAGAGAAGTGTGCAAAGCTGTCATTAAAGCAAAAGGTTGATACTTTAAAGAATCTAAAATATCAAACATATTCTGGATTGTTTAACACTACACAATTCCGTATGTGTTCTTTCATAGTATGTCTTCAGTGTTAATTTACAATGTTGAAAATAATAAAAAATAAAGACAAACCATTGAATGAGAAGGAGTCTTCAAACCTTGACTAGTAATGTATGAGTAAGGTGGAAACAGACAAAAAAACAACTGACCTATCAGAGCTTTGTAGGATGTACTACAGGTGCATCTCAATACATTAGAATATCATGGAAAAGTCCATTTCCAGTAGTTAAAGTCAAATAGCCCCAACCAAGTATTGAGTGCATATAGATGGACATACTTTTCAAAGGCCAACATTTCCATATTAAACATATTTTTAAAATTAGTATTTTGTAATATTCAAATTTTTTGAGACACTGAATTTTAGGCCTTCATTAAAATGTAAGCCATAATCATCATAATTAGAAGAAATTAAATAAATTAAGACATGAAATGTTTCATTCTGTGTGTAATAGATCTTTATAATGTAGTTAAAAGTTATTTCCACTTTTTAAATTGAATTACTGACTAATTTTTCTATGATATTCTAATTCATTGAGATGCACCTGTACATAGTTGACTAGCTACTTCCATGAAATATAGCATCAGAAAAATAGCCACAAAAACAGTGACAAGCATGGAGATGGTCAGTCAATTAAAAAAAAAAAAAAAGGTAGATCCTCAATATGAATATTGCTTTGATCTTTGGAGTTGGGGGTAATAATCCAGCAAAGCAGCACTGGCTCTGGGCAAAATATAAAAGTTGCCATGTGCAGGCAAAAAGCATGCAGGCACACGTGCAGAGAAAGTGGGTAGAACCAGAGTTCAGCAGGGGCCAAAAGCTAATTTTTGCCCCAGGCTTCAGAACGTGTTAATCCGTCCCTGACCTTATTTCTTAAGTTCACACTCCAAACAACAAACACACCAACATTAATCCCTTTCATTCACTTCTCTGAGTGCCTCTTCTGCAGCACACATGTGGAATGAGTATCTGGCTGTTTAATAAAAGTGTTACATCTCTGTTTACAATACTAAAGAGCCTCCCATTAGCTATTAGTGAGAGTGATTTCAAACATCCGAATTAGAGATCCAAAAATATTTGCGGGAAATATTGCAGACAGGCTTTTATGTTTTTAGCAGAGATACTACATTTTATACATTCATTTATTCATTCATTTGCATTACGCCATTAAGCCTCGCGAGTGTGTTTAGAAGGCAGGTCGCAAATCATTTGCAGGAACCCGGGCAGGTTTTAGTATTAATTACATTTCTGCCACGTAATTTCAGGATGTCTGTATTATGTTTCACTGTTTGTGTTTCTCTCTTGTAATGCGCTGTCTTGTTTGCTTTTGTTTTGTTTTACACTGATGACCATACTGGAGAGTTTTAGCCTTTTATCTAGCATCCTTTGGGTTTTCTTGTACTTTCAGATTGTGCAGTTTGAACTGAAATAAACAAAGAAATCTCAAACTTCAAACACAAGCAGAGGTCCACCTTGATACAACAGTTTGTCTGAAGATATTTTCTGTCTTCCTCGCCTATAATAGGCTCACCTCCCGCGACTACACACTCCTACTGTAGCCACATGTCTGTAAAGGCTGCATGCACACACAGTGGGACTTATTTAAAGAGTGAATTACAAATACTTTTGTTTTGCAATGCTTCAGCAAGGGAAACTATTCTAGATTTTTTTTTCTCTTCATTTACTACCTGTAGATTGCAGATTCATTATAATTTGTTGACACTAGAAACACCTGATGATGCATCAAAGAGTAATTGTCAATCATACAGTGTCACAGAATTACACTCACTAACAGTAATGCAGCATTTTTCTCCCTCGCGGCCTCATTTTTTCACTAACTGCTGCAATTTCGCAACACGGTAGACCTAATTTATGATGGTATTTCGATCCAGCTACAAAGTGCTACTATAACAAGTGGTCCATGCCATCCACCGAGCTTATATACGGTAACGTTACAACAATGCACTCAGAAAGTTATTTTTGGTTTGATCCTTTTGACCCTGGATAACAGCGTTGGGCTGCTCCACAATTGAATTCACAGAATGATGTTAGCTACAGCAGCTGTATGGGTATTTGACTCATGTAATGGCCTGAAAGCATGTTCACTGGCAAGCACATCCTGAGGTTACTCCACCTCACTCTCCTCTGCTATGACACTTCACCTGGAGGAGAGCTCTGGAGACAGACATCAGTTACCAGCTGTAAAAAAACTGAAACTCCAGCACTGGCGGTCTCTGTAAGTCGGGGCTCTCAGGGATCAGACCCACGGCACTGCGGTTTGTGCTGGCTGAATTACTCCCGTCCCAATTTGCAGAAGGTCCATGAAGGGATCAAGGAAACCCCAATGGAAGCTTGAAATTATGTTTTTCTTCACTTCACAGGACCGTGTGTCTCATTTAAGGATTTGCACCATCCAGATCCAGTAAAATCTTTAATTCGGTGTTCCTCCTACTAAGAGCAGTGGAGGAATATAACTAAGTACATTTACTCAAGTACAATTTTGAGGTACTACGGTTCAGGCCATTTGTTTGTTTGTCAGCAGGTGTGCGGGGAAACTTGTTGCCTGATTTTCATGAAGCTTGGTAGAAGGTTGAAGCATGGGTCAGGTAAATTCAGAGTGGATCCAAATCACAAGGCAGTTACACAAATTCTTCAGTAGCTTTTGATGATTTTGCAATCTGGTGGCTTACTGCTAGTGCGCATACCACTAAGGATGAGTCCTTGTGGCAGCAGACCTGGGTTTGAATCCCTCCCAAGGGCACTTTTGCACCATACGTCTTCCCCTTCCATTCTCTCTGCAATGTGGGGCCGAACCAGTGGTGGAATGTAACTAAGTGCATTTACTCAAGTACTGTACTTAAGTACAATTTTGAGGTACTTTTACTTCACTTGAGTATTTCCACATATGTGATTCTATATTTCTCTGCATTTTAGGGGCAAATATTGTACTTTTTGCTCCACTACATGTAGCTGACAGCTTTAGTTACTTTTCAGGTTGAGATTTAACATAAAACATAATCAATTTGAAATGATTATATGTTTATAAATTAAACCACATAAAAGTGTAGTTAAAGTAGTTAAAATGAGCCCTACCTTGACAACATTAAACGTTGTTTACATAAATGCATCAATAATAATATCTCAATAATATATTAGAATTTATAAAACAATCTGAGTCAGGCCATTCTGCATAAAGAGCAGACTTTTGATACTTTAAGTACATTTTGATGCTGATACTTTTACCTTTACGGAAGTAAGATCCGAATGCAGGACTTTTACTTGTAGTGGAGTAATTTCACAGTGTGGTATTAGTACTTTTACTTAAGTAAGAGATCTGAATACTTCTTCAACCACTGACTGAGACCAACAGTCGCATGAAAATTCTGTAAAAAAAAAATGGCTGATCTTCAAGCTGTTCACATGTCGCAGAGACAAGACAACAACAGGTTGTAAGTAGCAGTTGAAAAAATTTAAATAGTCCAATATATATATAGCATCTGGAGCCATCTTTTTGTTTCAATATTGGTAACACTTGTGGGTACGTGGAAAAATGTTTTATATATAGATTTCATTTTATTCATTTTGTTGCAGCAAAGAAATTTAATTTGCAGCTTTTCTGTTTGATTTTTGCATTAGAACTGTGTTATAATGCATAAAAGACATTTTCCGGTTCTCTCTACTTCTAGTCAAGACTGTGCAGTTTCCATAGAGGTGCAGGACTTATGTACTGCAGTAAAAAACGACCCTACATTGATGAAAAGGGGGCAGAAGCAAAAAAAAAAAAATTCTCTGAAACTGCTTGGGGTTCAGAGGGTTAAAATACAGTAAATTCTCAAAGATCTCATTCACATCCATGCCCTGAACCTGCATATAAAATGAAACATTATTTGTGACATGTACCACTCGACTCGACTCCTGCGGGCACAAAAATGCCAGAGTCACTGAAGGACAACTTCTTTCTTAAATGATCTCTGTGACAAATGAGTCATTTGGCCTTAATATAGCAGGATACATCAGAGACAATGTACCTAGAAGGTAGTACTCGGTCACAACTTTCTGTCAGCTGCTGAGCTGCGGAGAAGAGAAATATTCATGCTCCCTCCAGTCATTGCCACGGGAAGAAGGATGGTAATTGCCGGTGCTGTGTGATGCTGGATGAGGTAGAGATGGGTATGCTATGCTAACACAGCTGGCTATGAGTCATTGCACCTAATGTGGCTGCTTCCTCATGCTCCTTGTCAGACGTGCATTTAGATAGGCTCTCTGAGAGCGAGGCGGTGGCTGCTGCCTATCTGCTTTGTATCATATCATGTCACTGTAAGCAAGAGCGGTCGTGGTGATGCATGCAGCTCGCTGAATTTAGGGAAGCACAGAGAGAAAAAAAGCATTTCCTTTCTCTTGCACAGAAGCCTTTCTCACGTGGATTTCTTACTTTGGTGCAGTTCCTAATGAGAAACAAATAAAATACTGCACACTTTGCTCCCACACAGCCCGAAGAAAGAAATCTTTTTGTGCTTTAAAATCCTTTTCTTCTAAACTTTCAAAGCAAACCTGACAGCTAAAAAGTTAAACCTCCAATAAGAATGTTTCTACAAGCCTTTTTTCTTTCGTACCTCAAGGTTAACATCCAGAAGTCAGCATACCCTCAATTTCCCTGAATAAAATCTATAATTTTCCTTTAGGAGTTCTCTACGTCCCTTTCAGGACATTGTAAAGCTTCACCTGTGGTTACAAGACAACCGGCGCATTACAACACAGCTGTATTTACATTCCTATCACACCCTTGCTATAAAAAAACACCAGTTTCCCAAAAAGAACCAACTACTTAAAGTAAAAGTGGGAGGAGAAGCAAGTTCAGCCTCCTGACCCTGTCTACTCCCTCGTCCCTCCTCCTCCTCCTGTTTCTCTTTGCCCATACTGTGTTTACTGCCTGCATTGCATATTCTCAGTCACACTCCCTGTCTTGTCCTCTGAATGTTGTTTTTCTCCCACAGGGAACGAGCCGGGCACCCAGGCATTTGTTTTACAGTGTTGTACAGACCCTGGCGCAGGTTGCATACAGTATGCGGTGTACAGTATTTACCCTAAACTGGCAGTCAAGGTGACGCGCGGTGTGAAGCATAGCAAGTACAAGGAATCATTATGATGAACTGTGGAGGTGAAGAAAGACCAAGGCTAGAACAGATGTATATACGTGTTAGTTGGATAGCAGGTCGCTGTGTTATTCCAAATCAGCTAAATTAGCCTGAAACTTATATAAAACTGACCTTAAAGCTGCACTAATCAACATTTTTTACGCACAATGGAGAAGTGCTGATGTGTAATGTGAAAAGGCTCGGTCATACACAATCCCATAAAGATTTATCACACAGGTCAGCAGGTTTTCTTTGGTCTACGGAGCATTTTAGCGACTTTCAGCTTGTTGTTTTGATTTATGACCCACAATGTTACTGCTTTTGGGCACCATCGGTGCTCGTTTCCAAGATAAACGCACTGTACAATGCATTTCCAGCACTTAATTAACTAGTGTGGTATTAAGTAGAGGTGGGGGAAAAAATCGATACAGCATAGTATCGCGATATTTTGCGTGGCAACATTATTTTGATTTATTCGAGTATCGACACTTAGCATTCCCTCAGTATTTGACTTTTTTCCCCCCCAGAGGCCATAGTGGGCTCACTTTTAGGATCATACTGGAGATACTGGTATCATTTGAAACTAGAAGATCTAGGAATCTAAGGAATCTATAGGCAGGATATCTTGACTGTTTATGTCTTATTTTACTTTATACATCGTTGAGTACCCTAAAAAAAAGTGCAATATAGATAAAATGTATTATTATTTTTTTATGACAGTAGGCTAATGAGAACTATGTCTATTTCTTCCAATGGTCATATCATGTTTACATCTTGCTAATGGGCATGTATTAGTATTATGCATAGTATTTTTATTCAGGCATCATCACATGCAACTGTAAACAGTACCTTACAGTCCATATACAGTCATATTAGTGCACTTTATGTTTTATATTTTTATTGAAAACAATGCTGCACTGACACTTAAAAAAATTATTGTACTGACACTTTATTTTTACATCTTTGATTGAAAATAGTGCTGCTCAGTTGGCAGATCATCTGCCCCATGTGTTGAGGCTGTAGTTCTCACTGCCATTTCCTGTCTCTTTCAACTCTCCTGTTCAATAAAAGGTGAAAAGGCCTTTTTTTCCTCTATTTGCTGAGTTTGTTGATTTTTAAAAAAACTTTATTGAAGGTTTGGACAAATAAAGTCCAAACGTCAACGTCTCATGAAAGCCACAGGTATAAGCTCTCAAATACTTTTTGAATTTCATTTCTATCTGCTAAAGAGGCTGAAAAATCTTCTGTTGAATTTCCAGAAAAACTTCAGGTTTTAGGGGGTTCTTTCAAAATCGCCCATAGGTTTTCCAGGCTTTTTTTTTTCAGGCGTTTTAGGCCTAAATGAGTTAAAGAGCATAAAACTTACCATAATGGTGGATCTGGCATCAAAGCCCACGCGTTTAATCCTCTGAATGAAGCCATCACCTCCGTACGCCTGTAGAGAGACACATCGTTTAATAGAGACAGAAGCTGCTGTGTCTAGTCTATTCCAATTTTATACAATTATGCAATTCGATGCAATTGTTTGGGGACAATCCCTATATAACAAAACAATTACCAAAATGTCAGAAAAACTTCTCAAACTGCTCTCACAGTCCACAGTCTAAACCTCAGGTATCATATGGTCAGTACATCCCTGACATTTAAAATATTGTTTCATTAACCGCCTCTCTGCACAAATGATCAGATGTGCTGGTTTGTTCGCTGTCCAGCAGTTCTCCTCCGTCTGAGCTCATTTGTTAGCAGCAGCACCTGGGCAGTCGATGGGTGATCTGTCCCGACGCTAATTCATCAGGATGGCCAATTAGTGCGCTCTGAGTGAGCAGGACTTCTATGAACGAGCCGAGGGTCGGCACGGGATTTTGGGTGGAAGCAGCTGTTGCACAGATTTATACTTAAGCTGTGAGAGGACTGCATAAGTAGTTTGAGAAAGTTTTTGCAAACACAAAAATGGAGCTGGAGTTGTTCTTTTTTTAATTGCAAAGGAGGAACTTGACAAACTGAAGCCAGCTTATGTAGCACAAGATCAGTGAGTGTGGAGATACTTTAGAAAAATGTAGCAATTCCCTAAAAACCTGCTGGAGAGATGCCTGCCAACTCTGGCTGGTTCATGCTTCATGCAGGGCTAAACACGCCGTCTGTGTACATTAATGTTCACGCTTTATAAGAAAAAAGACTCACAAATTGAAGAATTTTAGTCATGCTTTGCAAAGAAAATCAGCTCTCCACATTCTCCAAAAATCGATGACAAAAACAGCTTTTTTGCACCATGTGCATTATTTTAAATTGAATTCAATGCATTTAACACATTCTATTCTGTGTATTTCCGCATGAAGAATAAAGCAGCCTTGAGGCACCTCGTGGCAGACATGATGCTGAGGCGCTCAAACTGTCCAGGCTTTGGCTTCAACTGGACGGCAGAAACATGGAGGTTTCTGTTGCTGTTTATTTGGTGGCAGGAGGTTTGTTTTGCCAAGCAAAAAATAGCCCAGACCTTTCTTGGAAAAAAAAAAGGACAGGACCTCTGGCTGTTTGGCTTATGGTTTTATACATCTGGTGACTTTAGTGTAATGCAGCAGGGGAAAGCAATGACATTTCTTTTTTAGATTAGTATGTACACGACAATTCGGAGTCATGTAGTAATCTCTGTGTTTGACTCGGGGAAGAATTATTGTAGATAATCCATTCAGGAAGGACAGCAATGTGAAATCTAAACATGCAAAAGGAGATTGCAAAAATACCTCATCTGCTGACAATATTTTCCAGGAGGAATTAAAATGCAAAGCAATGTGGTTGATTAATGAAGACTACTGGTGTGATTACAATGGTACAACATGAGGGGAAGGGAGGGGAAAGGGCCATGCTGAGCTGAATGCACAAACAGAAAGCAGCAGAGGAAAGAGGAGAAGGTTTGGACCTGTGCAGAACCGTTCAGAACGCCGTTGATGAATTGGACCAGCTGCTCCAGGGTCTCAATCGGCTCACTGGGCAGGAAGTACTGCTCGTTGGATGTGTTGAGGATGATAACGGAGGGCACTGTCACCTCACTGAGGAGAAACAGGAAAACACAGCTTTTAATCTTCTTAACCCCGGCGTCTCGGACTGCCATTATCAAAGTGCATCATTAGATGGGAACAAATTGTCGTTTCTTTAAGGAACAAATTGTAACACAGAGAACACAATAGTGAGATAAACAAACCCTTTGTACTCGGAGCAACCTAACTTTTCCCGTGGGGATCACTTCAAAGAGAGGATTTTTTTTTTTTAGTCTGAGGAAAAAGGCGATGCAGCCTGGACTGTTTCAGAGTGGCATTTCTTCTATCTTTTATGCATACAGTGTGCAACTCAGGGGCTTTATGAGTCTCTGCCGGTCACAGTTAAAGAGACCTTTACAAATTACAGCTGACAAGTGAATCGCGGGGAGTCCAGAAGAAAGCAGCTCTGCATCCACACTGACACTTATACAAAAACGCCCAGTGCTGCGTTCCAAAGAAACAGAGACTTTTACCCTTTTTCCATCAATATGAGCACATATATACGCATTTTTTTAAAATACAAAAGACTATTTTCCCATTGCCAGTAGACGAGTGTGCCTTACTAGCTCCTTTCTTAGTATTGTTTCATGCCGGGAGATTTACGGCTCTGTAACGTCTTGCCTGCACTGTGAAAGCACCCGAAGTTGGATGCAGGGATCAAGTGATCCCACCAATTTTGCGCCTCCAGAGGGAGAGGCGGAAAATAGGTGGGACCACTATGAACAGGCCATCGGGGCGAGGCGGGGTTTTTGACGTCGCACTTCACGTCTAACACACGCCTCCCACTTGGTCCGACAGTCATCTAATCATGTTCGGCAGCACAACAACTGCGATAGGACCACACTATGAAAGGGCCTTCTGTATTTTTTCTGTCCTGTTAGTCTTTGAGGTCACAAATGCTTCTTTCGGGCGCCCTGGTGGCACACCTGGTAGAGCGCGTACCATAGAGGCATTGTCCTCGTGAGCGGGCGGCCCGGGTTCGAATCCGACTCGGAGCCCTTTCCTCTATGTCTTCCCCTCTGTCTCCCCCTTCACTCTGTCACTCTCAATAAAGCCTTGAAAATGGCCAAAAAAATATCTTTAAAAAAAAAAAAAAAATGCTTCTTTCAAATGCTACTTTCCGGACTCTGTTAACAAATTGCTCAGTTGAACAGATCTGGGTTCCCCGTTACGCAGATGATACTCTTAACTAAATCTTTAACGTGTGACTTTGTATGACTCCTAAAGGAAGTCTTTCATTTCAGCTTATGTTTATTTTTAAAGGTGCTTCATCGATCATTCAAACTTAATCTGCAAAGCACCTTTCATACAGGTTAGTGCAGTTCAAAGTGCTTCATGGATGACTGATGAGCCGAGAACAAGACAGAACAAGAGAAAACCACAGAAGAGAGAATCGCTATTTAAAAACTAGAGAAAGAAAGAAAGAAAGAAAGAAAACATTTGAGAGTGATGAGAACAGTAATCGTAGTAAATCTGAGTGAAATAAAAACTAGATTACAAATTAGATTTTTTTTAAAAGTAAGATGTGCAACGTCAGCATGTCCACACATTTTTTTTACAACATGCAAGTTAATTAGATCAGAGTTCTGCTTAGTGAAACATGACAAATTTATCAGAAGAAGCCAGTAAATTGTGAAAAGTCTGTTTGATAAATTAATTTACATTTTAAGAGGCAGATAAGGCAAATAAAGTAACTGTTGGAGGACGACCTCCAGCAACATACAGCTCAATTTAACAGAGCCAACTTACCGGTGAACATTTACTCCGTCTAAAAGATCATTTATGATTTCTTATGACCTATAAACAGATGCCAACTCATCCACAATATGATTTCATAGAATTTGTTATTATTTAGCTCCATTTAAAGTGAATTGTTGACTTTTTCTATTCAAGCTGCTGTTTTTTGACTGAAGTACTTGCCTTAATCTATATCTATATTCTAGTACTTTCTTTGTTCTTGTGCACCAATACACCACAGCAAACTCCTTCTCAATAAAAACAGATTCTGATTAGAATGGAGTCCAAGATGATGCTCATCTGCCTTAAGTATGCAATTTAAACATTTAAAAAAAAAAGTTTATTAAATTAGATTTATTAAACTAGACCTCTACGGAGTGAAACATGATGACAAATAGCAGAAGAACTAAATAACAGTTGTTATTATGTTTATTTTTTGTCTATGTACAAAACAATTTCTGCTGCTACACTAAGTATCTATTTTTACAGTTTTTTATCTTTATATCTTTATACTTTATTCCAGGATACAATCACTGTGAGCCAAATGCATCGGATTTTCGTGTCTATTAGAGGTGGGAATCAGCAGAGGCCCCATGATACGATTTATACCGATACTTGAGTAATGATACGATATTATTGCGATTTTAAGCATTTTGCAATACGGTGAGTATTGTGATACAATATATAGCGATTTAACTGTTTAACTGCATTTTGTGTCCACAAAATTAAATTCAATCAAGGATTGTTTTGTCAAAAAAGAGAAAATTCTCAGTCTATTCATCTCACTTCAGTCTTTTTATTTCTCCACAATGAGAGTCAAACCCACAGACTGACCAACAAAGTATTCAGTCAAATTAATTGAACTGATATCAAACATGTATGGACGACAACAACAGCAGCATTTTCTCAAACTTTTCTCAACTTTAAGCTTCACTGCTCTGAATTTTTTTGAATGAAACATAAAAAAGCCTAACTTTGCAGCGTTATTTCGACAACTTCCCGACACAATATCCTGACGCACATGGTGCCTTTAGATTCATTAGATCATCAAAACAAACAAATACAGCCGATTGATTTTAACCTCCAACTTTGCAAATGTTGTAAACTAAACTGTAAAATAAAATACAACCATGGTGCAAAAACCAAATCTGATTTTGAAATTGATCTTCTAGATTCATATGATACATTCATATATCTCCAGTATATTCCTTAAATTGAGCCCACTACAGCCTCCGGTAAAAAAAAAACTAAAATGGCAGAAAATACTGATGGTTGGAATGCTAAATATTGATACTTGGCGGCCATGAATCAATATTGTGATACTATGCTGTATCGATTTCTTCCCCCACCTCTAGTGTCTATGTATAATTGAATGACAATAAGGTCTGTCTAAGTCTCTAAAATATATAAAAAAATGTAAAAACTTTACTCTTTACATTGCACTGGAAAAAGGGCAAAAATTTGCGCAATGTTTCCATCACTGTCGATCGGAGTTGCAGCTGATAAATAATCCTGTCTGCTGAAGAGTAATTTGTCCCGGGAATAAATGCCGATTCTAACCTTTCCCACTAAAGACATAAAGCCCGAGGTTAGTGGGTGTTAGTGGGTTTTTCGTCCAGTGGGAGACGGAGTTATAGACACCTCACGCTCTCCGGCCCGCTTATTTCGACAAATAAGCAGAGGAATTACAAAACTCTGCGAGATAACGAACAAGGTCATAAAAACAAGCAATCCCTCTTTCACATGTCTCGCACAACACCAAACCCCTGGCTTAGATAAGGTATCCTGGTGCTCACACACACACAGACACACAGGCACACCAACAGTCCATCACACCGCTGCCACCTCACATCCCTGCAGTGTTACTCAACCCGGCAACAAATTGCACACACACGCACACGTATCCATCACTGTCCCAGTCCACCACCCAGCTGAGAGCCGGCACACACACACACGCCCGTGCAGTAGAGTCATCAACGCTTCACTCTGCTCTACTCTGTCCAGCTGAGATCTACACACACACACACACACACACACACACACACACACACACACACACACACACACACACACACACACACACACACACACACACACACACACACACACACACACACACACACACACACACACACACACACACACACACACACACACACACACACACACACACACACACACACACACACACACACACACACACACACACACACACACACACACACACACAGACACACACACGAGTGTGTAGCTCCTCTGACGTGCAGCCTACTCCAACAGATGGCACCCATTTAAAATAAATATGGATTAGCCTATTCACCTCCGTGAGTAGAGACTACTGGGGGTTTGCCGCCCATAATGAAGGGTCGTATACTGTACTCTATAGAATTACAGCTGGCAGAAAACACACATTTAAGTCATTTCCATTTCCGGCTGCCAAAACCGGCTGTCATGCTGTATAATTATGGCTAATTATAGATTAATTAAATAGAGGGATTTTATCCATGTTTATTTAGATTATTAAAGGGAGCAGTTTGACATTTTAGTTAATACACTTACTTATTTTCGTGCCTATTGTTAGATAAAATCAACACCATCTGTGCTTTAAAGTATGAGGCAGTTTTTTTTCCTTGTTTAAAGAATAATTTTCTGGTGGAAAATGCTTGTTTGCCTTCCTGCATCAACTTAAATGGCATCAATAGTCAGGTTTCCATTCAAATTAGTTGCAAATTTTTAAGAAAAGTAAATGCAAGTTAAGGCTTTATGCGATTATCAGGAATATAATCAGTATTTTCATTCCACTTTGTTGTATTTTGCTTTATTGACGGTTTCACCAAGTATGAACACTTTTTTTGCAATAAGAAAATTTAAAAACAAGTAGATGGAAAAGCACCTATTGATACCACTCTCATGTGGAGCTACAGCTTCAGCCCATGTTAGCATGAAGACTGGAACAGACAGCGAGCTTCTCTAAACTTAAAATGACGCCTCTATGCCTACCAGCACCTATAAACATCACAAAATGACTTGTTATATCCACTTTGTTTACAATAAACTGAAATTAAAAAAACAACATGTGGTTTATGGTTAAAAATCTCCTGGTGAACATGTTTTGTTTTTTTAAACTAATTTTGAAGCAAAATTTTGAAATGTTGCATTAAAGGAAATGGGAATTGGGGACGTTACCAAAGCTGCATGCGTACTTTGGTCAAAAGGTGACAGTGTAATGTATTGCTGTAGGCTAATCTGTCTATAAACAGGAGAAGAAGTAGAGATTGCACAAAAGAGAAAAAAAAAAAACAGAGGTCAACTTTGGCCACCCACGAGAGAAAATAGCAGGAATTGGATTTAATTGGGCAACTTATAATTTTATATCAACAGCTGATCAGTCATGTGAGTTAAATGTTCGGCAAGTCAGAACTTATTTGGAAAAAGTGTTTCCATTTCCTGTTTAGCGCTTAACTATAAAAAATTAAAAAAACACCTCAAGCGAGCGCAAAAACTTTTGCACATTTTTTCAAAGTTTTATTAAATTTTATTGTTTCCATCAAGCCTTTGTTGATCGAAAAACTTTAGCTAGTGATAACAGTGTTTTCATGTCACTCTCAGCAACAACAAAAAAAACCTAAACGTTGGGACTTTTCTTTAAGATTCATGAGTAAACATGGAGAAGCAGTGTTCTGTTTTTAATGTACCATACTATATGTCAAACTTACAGAAAACTGCAGGAAAATCTGCTGCAACTCTCATTTTTTAAATTCAAGACTTTTCTGTTTTTACAGCTGCCATTTACTCAAATCACATAATCATTCAGAAATAATTGTTTTTGGGGCCGGCCTACAATCATGCTTTGTGACATCACAAATAATTTGTAAGTCAATCCTGGTCCAATTTACAGTGTACACAAGTGTTTTATAGAAACTTGAAGCTGCTAATGCTCATACACTGAGAATTGGCTTTACAATAAAGTAGGAGACATCTTCTGTCCCGCAGGAAAACTTGCATTTTCATAGATTCTGGAATTTTTAATGCGGTAGAAGCAATAGATGCGTTTTTGAAGATTTTAATGTGGAATTTTTTTTACTTATTTTTGTTGAAAAAACACATCAGACACACTTTTTTGGTTATACCGTATGTCTCAACAGGTCTGGAGGGAATCTTTAAAAAAGATGAATAAATACGTGAAAGTGAAAGAAAATCCAGGTGAAAACTGGTTTTGAAAAACACCATTTGCATTCAAAACAAGATTCAGCTTAGCCATTTTGAGGTAGTTGGTTTTTTTTGACTCACAAAATGGGACTCTGACTCATTATCAGCAGTTCATTAGTTCGTCTTCCACAAGTTTTCTTTTCACTTTCTGTTACCAGAGGCAATTCTGGGCTTTAATTATTGCAAGAGGACTTAATTAAAAACTGTAAACTGTGATAATAATTATCACAGTGTTTCCAGGAAACGCATTTTGGATGCAAAAAACCTGGATGACGATCGATCTGCTCCTTTATCTAAGATTAAAAATAAAAAACCTGGTATTTTTTTTACGATAAAAACATTAAAAACTGAAAAACAAAATCACGGACGTAAATGGAAATCCATTTTATTTTATGTGTGAGCTGAGACTTGTAAAACATTGTACTATTTCCACAATAAATTCATTGGAGGTTCCACAAAAGCAACCTTTAGTAGACAAATCAAATGACTTGTTTCTAGTCATTCACTTCTATGATTACAGATCTTTTTTAGTCACCTCACATCTCTAAGTTTTCACAGCCTACAATGCATTCCATATAAAGGTTTAGCAATAATCCTGCGTTTAAACAGAGGCAGAGACAGCCTCGGGCTTAGAGTGAAGCTCATGTTGTATGTGTGTGTGTGTGTTCAGTCTATGTGCCTCTGGTGAAAGCAGGGGCAGCCTTACGCCAGACAGACCGCTGCCAGAACACAGTAATCGCTGTGATGACAGAAAGGGGGATAAAAAGCCATCAGATTTATTTCCATGGCTCTCCTAAGGGAGAGAATTAGTGGACATTGACAGGCCAGGATTTCATTCCTCAAAGGAGGGCAATTAATCCCGCGCTACAGCGGCCAAATTCAGCCCCGTAAAACCGGGCAAATACATATTGTATCAACTCATGCAAAATTAGGAAGGCTAATCACCTCTTTCATCCTTAAATATAAACACTGCCTGTCTAATTCCAGCCGTGCACCGGGAGTTTGAATGCCGCCGTGTTTCCAATACGACTTCTACTGTACTCACTGACACACTTTTAATTACAGAGGACTTAGGAGACCATGTCTGCTATAATCTCCCTCATACAAACAATAATATGCTCAAATTAAAATAACATCCTGCAGGGGTCTATTACGCTCTGAGATTCCCGCACCAAACACGCGCAGCATTATACAAAGACACACATAATTAGACACTCTAACATTGGTGGATACATAACAGACACGCCAACTGCTACAGCCCTGCCGGCCTGTAACGCTAGCGGGGTTCTGTCTAATTAAAAGTGTGGGATGTCAGTTGCGGGGCCTCTACGATCACGACGCACCAACAGGAGCAGAGCTACAGTAGCAGGACTGTGTGCATCATTAGCGCGGCTCTTTGACAAGCTATTAAAAACACATGACCGCTATAGATTTAATTCCATGCATAGCCATCTGCAAATTCCTCATATATTCCTCTCTCCGTCCTGCCCTTGTACGAGCAGGATCTTGTGTGCTTTCTCATGTGTGGGAGATGCTGGGGGGGTTAAATTTTCCAAGCGCACTAAAAAAGAAATGACAGTCTGTCTGTGTAATTGACTTCTCCACAAGAGAGCATCGTTAATGGCAGAGGCTGGCATTACAAGTCAGGCCAGACCTGGATAAGTAGCTGACAGAAGGTAATATGAGGTAGACGGAGTAGGAGGAGGATGACATGAGAAGAGAAGAGAGATAGAGAGAAAGAGAGAGAGGTGGGCAGGATTTGAGACACTCACCCCATAATGAGGCTGTTAATGTAGTCGTTCCCATCCATGTGGCCAAACTGGAAGTCCCTGGAGATGCAAGACAAATCAGTGGCATGAGAAAAGGAAACAGTGCTTTAAAAAAAAAAACAACATACAATACAGCAAAATGAGCACTTTTTTTCTGTCTCAGTGGGCTGCTTAAAACTGGGACGGTGAGTGGAACTGCATGTTTTTCACTGGGATTTTTGTCACTGCAGAAAAAAATAATTTCCCCAAAGCTCCGTCCTGTGCCGTCTCCTGTTTCCCCTCATCTTTTTCCACCACAGAAAGGACTCAGGTGATTTATCTAAACGATAAGGCAGGAGGAGGAATTCAATTTGTATCTCATTGTGCCGCACTATGTCTGAGCACAGTGTATTGTGGGTAGACGAGGAAAAGAAGGGGGGGGGTGCACAAGTCCAGGAAAAACCAGTGACTTCCACTGAATGACTGATTGTGGGGGCCTCTACATATATATTATATTCATACTGAATCATAGCTACATCTTGCACGTTTGTCCCCCGGGTGCTGCACAATACAGCCCGTGCTTATATCAATGACATGATTATGAAGAGACTGAACTATATAATAAATTCAGTGGATGCAATATAAAATCAACCCGTGTTAGTGATAATATTGCTGACGATAGAGGGCCGAACTGGGAATAAAGCTCATCAAAAAGTCAGTTTATAACTTTTGCGCTGAAAGCTGCAGCGGTGTGAGTTGTGACTGATGGGAGGACAAGGCACACAACATGTGATGTGCAATATGTAATTTTCTGCCGCTATGGGATCATGGGAATTCAGTGTTCATTGTTCAAGAGGGTTTTATCGTGAGCTGAATTATCCATAGAGTTATCCTCTTCCCTATAACAAATGAACCTGGTGATTAAAGCTTGTAAAAAGCATGAATGAAGCAGTTTCACGCTAAAATTCAGTGTTTCTTCGATGCTGTCTGGCGGACGAAGGATGTCCCAGAGGTGCCGCAAGCTGAGCTGCTGCTAATGTTTGCTCAGCTTGTTTCTCTGATAACTTTTGATCCAGACGCTCAGGACGTTTTTACTGAGGGATGAATTATCCGCAGAGGTCTCCTCCTCTCCAAAACAAACAGACCCAGTGATTAAAACAAGTAAAAACACGAAAAAAAAGCAGTTTCACCTTAAAAATCTGTGTTTTCTCAACACTGTTTGGCAATCAGCTGCTGCAAATGTTTGCTCAGCTTGTTTCTCTGATAACTTAAGATTCAGACGTCCAGTGACTAAAATCTTTCATTCAGTTAAAATATTTAGTATAAACGGCCAAGATCCTAAAAACGTATTGTAAAAATGTACCTTTAAACTGAATAAAAAATCATTTTATGACAGTTTTTGGCAGACTACAACACAGCTGCAAAGGGGCTATAACTCCAATTTGATTAAAATTACAGATTTCTCTAGATTTGAAAATTGTTAGAAACATTTTAGATAATGTAGGTACACAACTCAACAAAATAAAGTCATGGAAAAAAAATATTAGACCACCCTTGTTTTCTTCAGTTTCTTGTTCATTTTAATTAGCCATTTTCCATGAATTTCTTTATGATAATTTTGGTTAAACCATTGAAAGTGGCTAGATATCAGGTCTTAAATTAAACACTTACGAGCTATTTTTGTTGTTATTATATTTGTTCAAAAAAATGTACCTTTAGTTGTACCAGGTATTAAAACAAACAAGAAATTGAAGAAAACAAGGTGGTCTAATAATTTTTTCCATGACTGTATGTAACAGGTCTGGTTGTTTTAAGACATTTCAATGCTGAAATGTTACCTTTAAATTCCCCTTTAACTGTATCATCAATACTTTGTCTATAATTTAAATATTTACAGGTCTGTTTCCCATGTATGTCCATGTTCCTACTCCCACAGACTCTTCTTGGCCAGACCACTGAGCAGACCGGCCAAGAAGGGGGGGCAACCAACTGAGAAGCCTGCATGAGTGAGAGGACGCATGGAGCAAGAATGCACCATTTCTGGTAAATACTTTCAGATTTGTCCAGAAGAGCGTTTGGGGTTTTAACTTTCCTCTGAAGATGGGTGAAGTGTCTTTTGCGAAACGGACAATCAGTCGGTGAGGTCATGTAGTTCTCATGAAGAGTGTTTTCTAACAAGAGATTCCAACTGAAATAATAATATTCCAAGGAAGGAGGATGTGGGGGTGAATGACATTAGCCACAGCCAAATTATACACGATGGTTTGCAATACACAATAATTTTTCATGTCAACCTCATCAAGGGGAGGCTTTAAACTCAGAGATAAACTCTGAAGGGATTTTTTAAAGTGGGGTTGTATGAGGTACTCGTTTGTCTCTTTGTCTCTGGTCTTAAAATACGTCTTGGGTGATCGGATACAAGCTTTCAGCACTAAATACAAGGATCCAAGATGCATTTTGATCAGATCACTCAAACCACTTGCAAAGTTGGTCCAGGATGCATTTGACCACAAATATAATGTAAGTAATATTATGTCCTGATGCGACAAGATTGATTCCCGACAAGGAAAAAGCGTCATCAGTGCGAACAGCATTGACTAAATATCTTGTAAACGAGCTTCTTGTTTGATCTCAGTTTAAACCTGATTTCTTTTTAGTTTAGATTTAACTTTTATTTCACATTTATTGTCATTTTTATCTACCCAAGATCTTCCTTGTTGTCACTGTTCTGGTTCAGTCTGTTAAAAATAAGTTTAATAAGTCAAGTTAAGTTTGTTATCTATTTTGTTCATTGTTTTTCTTATATTATCCTATATTGTGATTGTATTTGTAACTCTGGAGCAATCTGGAACCAGAATTTCCTTCAGGGTTAATAAAGTTCTATCTTATCTTAATGAAATCTAAAGATTAAGAGGTAAAAATGAAACACCAGAATACGTTTTACATTTTGTACGTCCAAGACGCATTTTAAAACCAAGTGTAAACCGGGTCTATAGTACTTTGGTGTTTTAAAGGGTTAGTTTGAATTGACCAAAGTCACAACAGCACAAACAAACTGATTGAAGCAGCAGAAAGGACTCAAGACATTCCCATGTTGTGCAAGGTAAAATTACTGTTTTTCTGAAAAGGAGTCTAGTGGATTTGACAAGACAATAAACCAAATCTGTGCCCCTATATCCTAAAGACAACGGTATTGCAACTCCCTATATTTTGATATTGACCAGGTCTCTATTGACAGCTTACAACTGGTACAGAATGCTGCCGCCAGACTCCTATACAATCGTACTAGCATCTGTGCACTAGCTCCTCTTTGTGTTTAAAGCCCTGCATGGTCTCTCTCCGAGCCATACAGTAGAGCTAGACCCCTCAGATCTACAGATCAAGGCTTGTTAACCATCCCACGATTTCATCATAAACTTTTTGGAGAACGAGCTGCAGAAAGACTCTATGATACTCTTCTTCAAAATATAAGAACAGCAGAATCTCTTAATTTAAACTCGTTTTTACTCCCTTCAACCCTGTTGAAATGAGATGCAATCTA
Source organism: Centropristis striata (assembly GCF_030273125.1). Taxonomy (NCBI): domain Eukaryota; kingdom Metazoa; phylum Chordata; class Actinopteri; order Perciformes; family Serranidae; genus Centropristis; species Centropristis striata. Next base: position 12,041,179 of record NC_081539.1, read on the forward strand.
GATTGATTGGCATAATTACATAATGCATGTATTTATGTTCTTTTGTCTTATGAAAATTACTTTTTGCTCAATTATGTTGTTGTAAAGCACTTTGGCACAAACCTAGCTTGTTTTTAAAGTTTTTTATAAATAAATGCGACCTTGACCTAAGCCGATTTCAACACAGCACACACCCACTAACTGACGAAATAACACACACACACACCCACACACTAACTGACGAAATAGGGCGCGAACACACACACACACACACACACACTCACACTAACTGACGAAATAGCGCACGCGCACACACACACACACACACACACACACTAACTGACGAAATAGCGCACGCACACACACTAACTGACGAAATAGCGCACACACACACACACACACACACTAACTGACGAAATAGCACACACACACACGCTAACTGACGAAATAGCACACACACACACACACACACACACTAACTGACGAAATGGCACACACACACACACACACACACACGCCCTCAGAGAGCTGAGATCTGCATTTATTGTTCTGTCAAAATGCTACAAATGGTGGGTAAGCGCACCACCACGACATGTTGCGCTGCATCAAACGGCATCAGCTCATCCGAACGTCAGCCATCACTTATGATCTGTTGACTTGATGCGCTGCCGCCACCCACCACCGGGGGCGTCGCTCGAGCCGCGACTTGTAATTACAAGCACCGTTTAGGTGTGTCAGAACACTGCAGGCAGCTCTGATCTCAGTGGGGATTCTCAGACTCGAAAGTCTTCAAAAAACAGCACAGAGTAGCGTGGCTGATAGTAGTCCAATTGATGATAGGGATCTGTGTAATTCAATCAGTCCTAATGGGAATGCCTGGAGAGGGAGAAACACTTTGATCATAGCGGTTTGAGATACACCTCTTCAATGAAAAGCAGAAATCCATCTGATGAAGCAACATGGTCAATGCTGGGCCACAGTGAGGAATTTAAGCATAACATAATGATGAAAATGTGATACTTTTTTATATGAATATTAATCCTTTTGAGGAAATCCTCTTGTCGCCTCACCGCCCTGCTGGGAGTGATCACAGATAAGGGTCAGCTACTGAACAGCGACCTTAAAGCTGATTTGAATTCACGCCACTTCGGTGGTGCACGTTCACTGTGACCTGGGTCCTGCAGCTGAAGGATGACCTACCTACTGTTCCCAGTGAATCATCCTGCTGCACACACAGCAACTGTCTCTGGAGCCATATGTTAAAGGTGTAATGTGTAATTTTTCTGCTTTAAAACGACTATGTTATGCATTTTGTTGAGTTGTTTAAATTCTGAATGTTTACAAAATATTAAAACCCAAATAAAACATTTTAATCCTGTTTAATTTAGTCACCTGTAAAAGGGGTCGAATCCTCTTTGTGCGTGCATCAACATTGTGCTTATCTGCCAGAAGCTATCATCCGTTTTTATAAAATTTGTCCATCTTTAAGCCATATTTTCAAGATATTATTTTGAGATGAGATTTATTTTTTAAGATGATCCCTGCCCGAACTGCAAAGGTCTATTGTTGGCCCTTTTTCTGCAGCTCAGAGTCTCTCAATCAAAATAACTAAAACAAACAAAAAAGAGCATTGTGGTCATTCTAGTCAGCAGCTCCCTGCTAGGATTCCTTCAGTGTTCAAGGTTCAGGAGGTTTTTACCAGGAGCTGAATTATCCAGAGTCCAAAAACATGCACTTAGGTTTAATTGGTGACTCTAAATTGCCCGTAGGAGTGAATGAGAGTGTGATTGTCCGTCTCTATGTGTCTGCACTGTGACAGTCTGGCATCCTGTCCAGGGTGTACCCCGCCTGTTGCCCAATGTCAGCCGGGATCGGCTCCAGCCCCTAGCAACCCAACGCTGGATAAGTGGTTGAGGAGAATGAATGAATGAATGAATTATCCTCAGAGGTCTGCTCTACAAAACAAATGGACCAGATGATTAAAACCAGTAAAAACACTGAATAAAGCAGTTTCATGTTAAAAATCAGCGTTAAAATCAAGCCGGTAGAGGGGCGAGAGCTGGGCTGCTGCTAACAGGAGCTCAGCTTGTTTCTCTGATAACATCAGATCCAGATGTCTGATGACTAAAGTCCTTCCTCTAGTTAAAAAAGGAGGTTGGTGTAGTGGTTACAAACACTCTTCTGTGTGGAGTTTGCATGTTCTCTCCGGGTCCTCCGGCTTCCTCCCACAGTCCAAAAACATGCAGCTTAGGTTAAATTGGTGACTCTAAATTGCCCCATAGGTGTGAATGAGAGCGTGAATGGTTGTTTGTCCCCATGTGTCAGCCCTGTGATAGTCTGGAGCCCAAAGTCAGCTGGGATCGGCTCCAGTCCGGTTAGGACGTGGTTGGGGATAATGGATGGATGGTTAGAAAAAACCCACCAAAATCCTAAAATTGAATGGTAAAAATGTGGCCTAAAACTGGATAAAAAGTCAAGTTTCGACAGCTTCTTGGTGATAATGAAAAGGGGATAGACACCACATCAAAATTACTGATTTCTCCAGGTAGTAGTACTATCACACTGTCTATCTGGCAGGGGGCTAAATTATGCTCCAATTTGACAAGTTGAAAAAAACTGAAATTGCCATTATGAAAATGATGTATTTGGTGGTGGTTTGTGTGGAAGAGGGGCTTAATTCGGAAAATTTTGTTTTCGTCTATAATTACTAATGGCTGGTCTGAAAACAAATCACATGATCCCACACTACTTTTTATCCAACTCCATCTTTTGTTAGTTTTGATTGAGAGACCTCTAGCAACGGAAAATTACATATTGTACGTTCTTGCATCCTTTCGGTTTTCCACCATCTTTCTTTCTGACTTTTTGCAGAGAAACTAACAACACTACAGGTCTGAAATTATACATCTGAAGTGCATTTCCTTTTTTGTATTCAACGCCTTGTTTAATTGGTTCCCCTCCAGTAAAAAAACAGGTCGAACAAGGCGGTGCGTAACACAAACATCCCATTTCCAGTTGTTATTGCACAATTGGAGCCGGAGAAAAACAGAAAATTATGCATTAATACAAACCCGAGCTGAGTTCCTGACTGACAGCTGAAAAGAACACCTATATTTGGAAGCTGACATTTTGCATAATTACCTTTCTACTGAACCTCGACGAAAACAGACGTGCCCCGACAAAGGCATAAACTTGCTTGTGAATAGACAGGCGGCGCTCCCCAGTGAGTGCACCATCCTCGAATAAATGTATAAATTGGATATTCATCTTTGACCTCATCGTGCATCCGTGCCTTACCTGTTAAAATGTTCTCTGTATTCCTTCGCCACCCTCTGAATCAAGGTCTTTAATCTAAAAGCAAATGAGAAGAGAGCGAAAACGCCACATGAGTCGGAGTCCAACCTTTTTTTAGACTGATGCCTGTAATTTGTGGGAAGATCTAAACAATAACAGCAAGTCTTATCTTTATTTGAAAGCCGTGCACTTGGGCACAGCTTTAGTGGTAACCAATGTGAGTGTGTGGGAGTAGTTTATATATACGACCGTGCTTTTTAATTTCAGTGTTCTTTGTACCTGCCACTCTCCTCTGTGGGGTCCTTCTCATCGATGACTGCAATCGCCACCAATTTGCCTGAGGTGGCAGACAGGGATTACAAATCACAATCACACACACAAACATACACACAAAAAAGAGGCTGAGAAGACAATGGCAGGCAGATAAGAGGCTCTAAAAGGAGACGAATCACCTCTCAACCGCGGGAAAGAAAGAAAGAGGCAGCGAGAGCGCTTTATTCATTCATCACTCAAACATTAAGCTAGCTTAGGCTTTCTACTTGGTTGAACAGGAAACAAGTGGTCACTTTCTGGTAGAAGAGCTATTTCAGTGCCATTCAAAACCCAAACCCACGACATGACAAATAGGTCTACTTAAAAAAAAACTGTTACACAACTTAAAAGGTCTGTTATTCAGACTTGTATTGGTTTGAGGCTAGAAACACCTTGTTGCTGGGATGAGAGTACCAGCCTGCCCCCTGGTGGTCACTGTTGGTGGTTATGTGGTGAGGTTGAGGTTATGTAAAGGCAGTGGACAGCCTCTCATCATGAGAAGAAATAATGTTTCACATATACAGATTGTGGTGTAAAGTGTGGAAGAGGGAAAGGAAGTGAAGCCACAGAAACTATCTTTTAAATGTATAAATGTGTTAGAGGTCAGTGCTACTGTATATGAGGATCCTTGCAGCTTTCCCACGTGCAATATTCACCTCAAAGTATCATCCCAAAATGACTTAATTGCATTGTTCTGTGTGTGTCAGAAAAAAAGAATGCAGTGAAGAACAGTTTATGTATAATTTGCTTTGTTTGCTTTTCTTGATTGTAATTCCATCTTTGAAAATGTGCATAACTAACCTTTGTGCCTCGCTTTAAAAAAAACTTGCTCCAATGTCCTTTGAGGACAAAAATGTCTTTGAAGATAAAAAAAAAAAACTTCCATAAAATTATGTATTCATATTATTTGCCAACACCAGTCCTGATAATCACTACTAAATATTACATTTTTATCCCTTGAAATGTCAGTTTGTTTACATAATAACAATTTTTTTCCTATGAAGTAAATGCCAGCATTAGTTTTAAAAAATCATTGATTTTGATGGGGTTGGGGGTTTTTTTTGCACTTTTGGATTTTTACCTTAAAAGGACTTTTACTTTAAGGAAAAAAAAAATGTTATTTTCCACATTTACTGACTTTTTTTTTTTTTTTTTTTTTAACCAACTTCAGTCTTGATCAGAACCATAAAATATCAATTCATTTTCAGACTTTTAACCCTTTAGTTTGTTTGCATAAACCAATGTTTCTTTAAAAAAAAATCTACAAAAATGTGAACAAAAATCAAATTTCTTGCTGTATACTAAATGCTAGTATACTGACAGACTTTTTACAGTCTATATCAGTGGTAAGCTACAACATTGATTTTAATGTACTGCCTCATACACTGCAGTGCTGTGTAATGCAGCATCAATAACCCAAGTGGAAATGTTTGTTACCTACACTTTTCATTATTTCTTGATGTGATAGTAACATGTATTTACTGTGCTTTAGTATAATACTTCTACTACTACTCTCTTTTAACCCCCATGAACCCAACAGCCCATCAGCAGGTTAAAAGGGTATGTTTCCTTTAACAAAATAACCCAAAATAAAACCTTTTATCATAGCCACCAAGTGTGTAAAAAAAACAAAAAAACGAGCATTATCATCAAGCATCAAGTTTCTATTTGGATCATACTTGATGAACTCTTATTCTACAGTCAAGGAAAAAATATTAGACCACCCTTGTTTTCTTCAATTTCTTGTTCATTTTAATGCCTGGTACAACTAAAGGTACATTTGTTTTGACAAATAACAATAAAACTAGCTTATAAGAGTTTAATGTAAGAGCTGATATCTAGTCATTTTCCATGGTTTTCTTGATAATGAATTTGGTTATTAAGAAAAAATTGAAGAAAACAATGGTCTAATCATTTTTTTCCATGTCCCATCTACACTTTTGACAAAAATAAACAGTTTGCACTAATCACATCCTGAAAAAAAAAATGCTGATAAGCCGTGAATGACTCATCTGAGGCTAAACAGATGCTTCAGCTGTTCACACAGAGAAGAGAGGAGAGGTTCTAAGTAGAGTAATGTAAATAGTTCAATATGCATAGCATGTGGAGCCTGCAGTTTGTATATAGATGTTGTACATACAACCCACACAACATTTTCGAGTTCTCCTTACTTCTAGAAATACTTCTAAAATGGTGCTTTTTCTATAAGAGGTGTAGGCTTATATAGTGCTGTGAAAAACAATGGCACAGAGAGTAAAATGTGACAGCAACAAAAAAAACAACAACACTCAAACTGCTTGGGGAATCAGAGAGGGTTTGAGTGTGTTGTGGTTATCAGACACACTATCCACTCTCCCCCTGAAAAACAGCCTCCCAATGTCCCCACAAAGAAAACAAAGCTGTTGTACTGTGAATCTGTCAAATAGATTTTGTTTTCAATACGCCACTTATCCTCGCCTCTGTGTGTCCTGCCCCCTAAAGTTCTCACCCATAAATAGATCTAAATTACAGCTTGAGTCTATTCATTGATTTCGGTCACAGTGGTATTTAAACACGGGGACACAGACTTGTGTGGGATGAGGCTTTTACAGCATTAAAATGTCACTCCGGCACCCCACAATGAGCCCAAGGGCATGAAACTTGACACGTTCGCTGAAAAGCCTTTAGAGACAAAGCTGCAAAATTCTATACCGTTTTTATAAAAGTCACTTGGATGTAATTTATTGTAACAGACTGAAGCTGCTGACTATGCCTTCTTTAATCAGTCACAGTGTTTATCCAATTAGGGTGCTTCGGAGACTATTTTGTCTTCAGAGCCACACACTGTCAATTTTCTATAAATGGGTTAAAAACTGACTGTAAGCAGCAACAAATGTATGAAGGCTCCAACCGTCCAACTGCACGCAAAGAGGTGTAATACTGCATTTAATATTAGACAGCACAGAGTGTCAACTTACTGCAGTTTAAGAGACAGTTTGAGTTTCACTCTTGAGCTTAAATTTCCTCCGGGAGAGAAAGTGTATTATGTACATTTGAGCTATAAATCTAGAGAAGGACGCTCCCATCTTAGCCCCGACACACAATTAACGCTGATATTTGTACGAGGAACTTTTGACAAGAGCAGCTCTGAGATGTTTGATTTTTAATTATACCGTCATCATGCAGTGGATTGGATGTTTGGGTGGTGGGAAGCCAAATATTAGGGATTTGAGTGTGAAATGGCATTAAAGAGGCATGGCTGAGTAAAGCTGTGTGCTTTTGCATTTAAATTATAATCATTCTGTAATTTAAAAATGCTGATTATTGACTCTATAATCTATGGAAGCCCTTTTAAGATCCTGTGAGTTATTATAATGAGAAATCTTCTTCTCAAAAATAATGAGAAACTTTCTCAAAAAATAATGACTTGCTTATCTCTAAATAATAACTTCTCATTATGATTGACAGGAAAAAAAACATTTTTTTTCCAACACAAGGCTAAGTTTTTATCCGTTTTTTTTTCTTTTCCTGGCAGAAATAGGCTTCAGTTATAATCATTAAAGCAGGTGTGTGGACAGAGCTAACAGTGTAACCTGAGGGAGACCCAGCGGGTGGCTCTTACACTTCTGTTGCAGCGCCATAGGTCAGAGGTGTTGTCAGTAATAACCGCTGGATGAGACACACACAGGGACTCACATGCACCAACATGCATGTGCCGCTGTACCAGCTACCATTACAATTTGTTGTTGTTTTTATCAACAAAGAACAGAGAAGCACGGATTAAAACACACACAGACGGAGTGTGACTTCTTCTTTAGTCAGGACGCAACCACTCCACGGTAACTTTACATTATAAATAGTGGTTGACTGGTATATTTATATTTTGAGGGCCATGTATAGCAACTGTAAGAGTGAAAAATCAAGCCTGACAGATATATCAGTAAACAGTTATTATTCGGTTTCTGTGTATGCTGTCTGATATGTGCCGTTATAAAAACTTTTTTTTTTTAGACAACATATTATAGCTATTTATTTTATTCCTATTTATTTTATTCCCATTTATTTTTATTAATTCTTTATTTTATTCCTATTAATGCTTTATTTTATTCCTATTTATTCTTTATTTTATTCCTAATTATTCTTTATTTCATTGCTATTTATTCTTTATTTTATTCCTATTTATTCTTTATTTTATTCTTATTTATTCTTTACTTTATTCTTATTTATTTCTTTATTTTATTCTTATTAATTCTTTATTTTATTCCTATATCTTTATTTTATTCCTATTTATTCTCAGTTATTTCCTCAGTTATCATTTATAGAATTGGCTGACAATGTAATACACACTTAGTATGATAATATTCAACAATGTTAAACATTATTTCATAAAGTTTTTATGTTTCTATTTTCATTCCAGCTAACAAAGTTACTATATCTGCCACCAAATTGGTTATCGATTAATTTCCCTCCTCTTACATCAGCATCGACAAAAAACCCATACCGGTCGGTGTTTCAAAGTAAAATATGGATTGGCAGAAAATGACTCTGCAACTACTTTCCTAGCTTCTTTGTTTTATATCGCAAAGAAAAAAATATGAACGTGACAAACATGACTATTTATAATGTTTCAATATAAAAATGCAGTTGAAACAATAAGTTGATTTTTCAGCACAGAATGAATCTGAAACGGTTTTGCTAGTTCCAGCTCTTTAAATGAGATCATTTCTTAGTTTTATTTTTATCTGACAATAATTAACAAAACATTAGCATTTATAATGCTCAGAATAAAATAGAGCAGAAACAAAGTGATCGGTACAGAAGGGATGAGCAACTATTTTGATCATCATTTATGATTTTAGGGATATTTTTTTACGCAAATATAAAACATTTCCCAGTTTCTGATTCTGATCAGCTTCTCATTGGTGTTAATTTCTAACATTTCCTCATCTTATGTGGTAATATTTGGGCTTTTGGTCAGATAAAACAAGACAGAAGATGTCACCTTGGACCTTGAAAAAAAAAAAATTTGCAAATTAAACTATGCCCTAAAAGTAAAGTGTGTGTAATAATGACGGATGTCTAGATGTGGAACAAGCCATGATTAGAATAAATGCAATTTGGGAGTAAAGAACATGGATGTGGATGAGAAATTCTCCGCATACACCACCTGTTTCTCCGAGTTCATACAGTGTAAAGCCATCAATCTGGAGGTATCCTTGGAAGCGCTCCTTGTTCACCCACGATGACAAACTAGCGTCTTCGTACTCTGCAACACAAAGACAAAATCTTTTCAGGAGCAGAAAATCGACAACCAGCACACAAACTGTCTATATTAAAAACAAAGCAGGACTGCGTATTGATGGCTGGATTGAAAGAAGATCACAGTGTTTACCACCTGTATGCTCTCCAGGGAATAAAGAGCGGGACACCAGCTGAGCAGTCACAGTCAGAGGTCAGTTAAACAATGATGAGAAATTGTTATGACAGCAGGCTGCCAGTGGGTTAAGTAGTCAGGGAGGCTATTTCAGGTCTGAAGCAGCCAAGAGATCGTTAGTCAGAGTGAGCAGATTGGAGGTAAACAATCAGAAGTATCGTTTTGGTTGTGAAGCCATAAATGAAAGGACATTTTTTTCAGTCTGGATTGTCCACAAAAAGCATAAAATTAGCTTCTTTTTTTTTT